>NC_142605.1:19701116-20036132 GCF_041222555.1 Hakea prostrata
ATACCCGTTAATTAATTTTCTATCAGCTTACCCTCTACATTTCATTAAAAATTTAAAAGATGCATAATGTTTGTTTCTAAAAGTATAATATGAGAGCAAGAGTAAGCTTCAAGTATCAAAGTGCCCACTTCATCATGACCTAGTGTTTTGTGAAGCGTGTGGTGCATAAATTGTTACACTATGTCGACATCATGTATAATATCCATCATGTAAGAGCTACTTATTGAAGAATGTGAATGATACTATGATAGAAAGTGGTTGTGTTTTTGTCCATATGTTTGGCTAAGTTATTTCAATAACTTTTAAGAGTGTTCCTTGCACCAGAAGGGACCCTACTAATATTCTTATACTATTATCCCATTCCACCTTCAATTTATTTTTTAATGCTGTATTAATTATTAAAAATTAAACAAAAAAATAATTTACTAATGCATTTAGTGGGATATCAATAGTAGTGAAATATTCTACAAAATGAATACTAGGTAATAATCAACAGCTTACCTTATTTTATTGAACTAACAAAGATATTCAAAGTCATGAAAATCTATGAATAAGAAGATATTTTATTCAACTTTTGATATCTCGACTTTTGGAAAGTTGTCCCCTATGCTCTGATACCATATAGAATACTAAAATTGCATTATGTTGGATGCCAACAATAAGTATTTATAGTATTACAACCCTAGTAAAAAAGTAAAAAAACAAGCTAAGTCATACACATAAGTTGTCCCCTATGCTCCTCAACACATTGGGTCCCCTCAAGTGTTTTATGTACTGCAATACAATATCTCAGCCTTATTTCAACTAACGAGGTTAGTTGTAATTTTATTCTAGATCTACTTGCTACAAGGTTGAAAGTGTGCATGTCTTTCATCAATCACTATAGATAAAATTATTTTCGGATCTAGCCTTTAGTTAAGTTATTTCATCTGAATCAAATCATTCATTCATAATTATCAATACTTTTACAAATTAATATGAAGTATCGAAGCAAGAAAGATAAAACATTCAATGATGTTGAAGGGTCATTAGCTATGTCAATGTGATCTAGCCCTTTTGTCCACACATATGCCTATCTATTCAGTACTATTTATGCCTCTTTATGGTATCTATCCTATTCACCTTTTAAGTGTCCTACCTATCCATCACTTCTCTTCATCCTTTCAAAAAAAAAACTTTTTTGAGAGATTTTGAAAATAAAGAAAGTCTTGGCCTATCCAACTATAAAGTAGATAGAGCCCTAGCTATATATATTTCAAAGTGACATGAAACATTTATGTACAATATACAAGAAAGCAAGAAGTTTGGGCCACAACTTAAGCTTGGACTTAATCATGCTCGGCTAAAAAGTTATATTCTCATTCTATACACAATAGATGGATCTTTATTGGTTTTGTTTCAAAATTAATGAGCTTTTACAAGATATGGGAATTCAAAATATGTTGGTGCAGATCTATCTTCAAAATCGGGTACAAAAATTCAGGTCACAACATGACACCATATAAATTCAAGAAGTCCCCCTTGGCCATCAGTTGTTCTATGTTTTACAATACATTATCTCGGTCTTATCCCAAATAATGAGGTTAGTTAATTATAATTTTCTTCTAGATCTAATTGTATAAAGTTGAATATATGCATGTCTCTCCTCTGCCACTACCAATAAAATTATTTTCGATTTAACCCTGACAGTTAAGTTCTTTCATCTGAATCAAATCATTCCTTACATTTAACAATATTTCTACAAATTAATACGGAAGTATCAAAACAAGGAAGATGAAAGATCAAATTATGTTGAATGGTCATTAGCAAGGTACAAGGTATGCTCATCTCTTCAGTACTGCTCACCTTTCATTGTGCCTACACATCCATCACTCCTCTTCATTCTTTCACTTTTTTCTTTTTTTGAGAAAATGAGAGAAGTCTTGGCGTATCTCAGATAAAACCATAGCAATATATTTCAAAGTGACATGAGACACTTACGTACAGTATACAGAAAAGCAAGAACTTTCGGCCACAAGCTAAACTTAGACTTGACCAGTCTTGGCTCCTTAAAAAGTTAAATTCTCACTTTGTGATGGATTTTTTTTGGTTTTGTCTCAAAAGTAATGAGCTTTTACAAGACATGGGAATTCACCTACTTGGCAGCCATATAATTTGTTTCCAGCTGGATAGATATGAACCCACACTGAGGCCTAAACCCTGCCACTAGAACAGTGAGAGGGAGATGTGAAGATGAGTTCATTTCTTTTTCCTAATTTCCAAGGCATCTTACTGGTTCTACATAGAAAAGGATAGATCCTCAATGGAAGCATTTCTGCAAGTTGTAGAAGTAGGATATGCTTGCTCAAGAAAGTCCCAAATTCCTTCACCTTTGCCCAAAGAGGGGAATAAAAAAGTTACTTTACTTTCTGCACAGAAATATTTTCATGTTGAAGAACAATGGCTAGGGAGATGAGTATTTTGAACTAAAGATGACCCATCTCTGCAACCAGTTGCGTGCTCTCATTCTCTCTTTCTTTTTTTCTTATCTTCTTTATCAAGCAATGTGCTGCACAGTCAAAAAGAAGGGGAGACAGGAAGAGGGAATATTTTGAATGATAACGAAACCAACCCAGTTGCATTGCATCTTACATCAAAATGAATAAGTACTTCTGAGATTTTGTTCTCAGTGGATACATGAAGATTATTAGTGTAAGGAATTAGAACTCCATCTTTCAACATCTCGTGCTTCTCATTTTGGATTGTTGCAGACTTTGGTTGTTGGATGTTACAGTTACAGATGAGAGATGTGCATAAGATCACCTATGCTGGACCCATGCATATAAGTTTGTCATAGTAGATTCTACTTGGCAAAAAAAAAATCATGTATCCTGGACCCACTGAAGATTGCAGCATAAGATCTCTCAAGGTCGGCGCATTTTCTATTGCATGCATGTATCTTTAACCATATATCTATAAACAATGGGTTTTGGATGCAATATGATTCTAGATATCGTTCTTATTCACTTTTCCTGAATTGCATATCAGTTTTTTCAACCCTAGAAAGTTTCAGAAACCTTAAGCCCTAAAGATTTTATTGCTGAAACCGTAGAATATAGCAAGATTTTTGAAAAAGAAGGTGAGCCACTTCTTGAGCCACTAGAAAGAAGGTGACCGCGAAAAGATTTTATTGCCGAAACCCTAGATTATATTATTGATCCACTTTCATAGGTGCAAGACGTTTACTTTGAAAATGAGTTAACATTTAAGATCAATTTGGCTAAGCATGAGTAGTAAGCAGTTCTGGTAAGTCATCATCAGCACCCTAGTGGGCATCTGCTCCCACCTTGCAAAATATCCAAGGCAAAACCATAAAGTAGCTAAATACATGCATGGCTGCACCACCTTTTTTCTTCCTTTTCTTTCCTGTTTTGGATAAGGAACTGAAGCATCTTATATTTTTTGTGCTGCCAATAGCCTAAAAGGTTACACAGTTCAGAACTGCCTTGGGATATATATCTGGGTGAGAACGTATCTGGATGAGGTTATATCTTTAGTACACAGGTAGTAAACCGCCATTGTAACGCACTTGAAGATAAATCTAGGTGAGTCTTATCTTTTGGTGCACAAGTTCAACCTATGAGAAGATTAGGTGCATTTTAGATCACAAGTTGCACTGATTGATCACAGAGACACAAATTTAATTCATTTTTTTGTGAAACTAATTCATAATGAATCGAGAATCAGTTCTGGAAAAGAGTGGAGATAGGTGAATTGCGTGAATTGAATGTGAAATAAATTTACTTTCTAGTCATCAACATTGTCGGTCAAGCAAAACCAGAGGTTGAGAACTACTTTCTGGACAGGTCCACAAGGCTTTTCCAATTGAAAAAACATTTGGAATGTAGAAAGGGAGAAAGCTGTGTGAAAAGGCCAGATTCTAACTTGAAAGATGAAAGGAGATTCAAGCAAGGACAACGTTGCTTCTCCAATGACTCCATTTCTTCCGTTCTCACAGTACTTTTTCAAGGCACAGAATTAGAGTCAAAAAGAAATAGAAGAAAAGAAGGTGCGGGGAGAATAAACTAACCATAAACTAGATGGGCTACCAAATCTTTTTGCGCCTTCTCAGAAATGTTACTTTCGACCTCTACTGGCAGTTTTTTTTTTTTTAGTTTTGAGTTGAAGATAAGGAGAAGCAGCTTTTGAGTCTTCTTTTTCTTCTTTCTTCCTTTCATTCTTTTTATTCCTTTTTTCTTGTTTCTTTTTTTTTTTTTTTTTTTTTAAATTTATATGACAAAAAAATCCTTATAATTTTTAGATTTCCTTTCTTCAACTTGTAGCATATTTAGTTAAAAACTTACTATAGTACTTAATTCTTGGTACCTCATACTTTTGTTCAAGATCGATAAATCAAAAAGAATCATCAAAAGAATGCAGAGACATTCTGGTCATATAAATGACATGTGTCCTTAATTGACTTTTTATGATACCACATGGGAGGCAAAATGTTATTTTAATTAGACTAAAAATGACTTGGATCAAACCTCAGAGGGTCCAAATGAAACTTTTCAAGAAAAAAGAAAGTTAGATATCTACTTAATGCCATATTAGGTATAAGGCCTACGCCATGCATATCTTTTCTTATAGCTTATCTTAAGTTCATCTTAGGTTTGCTCCTGTACAGTTTTTTTAGTTCTTTCAATCCGGATTCAATTACTCCATTATACAATGGCATTTAAAGGCCTCCACTAAAAATGGTCGTGCCATCTCAAATGACTTTCTCGTAGCTTATCATTTATCAAGTCACACCTAAACTAGCTCGCATATACATTCTTTACTTTGTCATTCCTAGTTTTGATACACTAAACTTATCTATATGATGCTTTTAACAGCCCAATACTCTGCCTCATACATCATAGTTCATCGTAGGATGAAATTGCAAAAATTTTCTTTAAGTTTTAATAGAATGCGTCAATGACAAAGGCCACGGTCTCGCCTCCATTTCATGCATTTTATTTTAATTTTCTTGGAAGCATGATCAAGCATCATCTGCTATATATCACCTTCTTTATTTATGACTGAGCCAAGGTACCTATACTAATTGCTCTATGGAATGTCTTTCTCATCAATTTTTGCCACCTCATTAGCTATACAAGCATCCCCCAAGTTACATACTGGATATCCCGTCTTTCTTTTACTTAAATTAGAGCCTTTTAACTTTGAAGTTGATCGCCATACTCTAACTCCCCATTAATTCTTAGTTGTGTCTTATCTAGTAAAACAATATCATTACATCTTAAACTTCTCTAGTTAATAATCCATGTTAATTGAAAATTAATAAGAGCTTAAAGTTGAGGCTTAATGTACCCTAATTGTAATTGGGAATCCACCACCTTTGCCACCCACCATTCTTACACACCGAACATGATACATATCTTAAACTATGTCCACATATTAACTTGAAACATTTGTCACATTAATTCTTTAGGCCAGGAACTCTATCACAAGTTTTTTCTATGTCAATAAAGACCATATGGAAATCCTTTTTAGACTCTCTATGTATTTTCATAAGTCTCCTAATAGGATAGATAGCTATTGAACAAAGCGGGAAAAGGATCGTTCACTTCTTATTGCTATACATACAAAAGAGTCTGAATATAATTCAACTCATTCTTCCTTGTACTTTGTAGTAGAGTACTTCAGTAGATCCCTTCTTTCTTTCCATTGATGTTATTATTTTCATTAATGTTATTATTATGATTCAAACTTAATTAAAAGAAATAATTGGATTATTAATGAGCGGACAAAACCAAGAAATAACCCCTTACATGCAAAACTATAGAAGATCTCCTTTAAGATTAAACAATTCCATCGAGTTGAGTGTCGTGGATCTTCTCAATGTAAAACCAAATTGTTTGCACAGTAATGGTTTCTTTTCTCAAATGGGTTTCAATTATCCTCTCCAATAATTTCATAATATGACTCATCATTTTTATACCTTTATAATTACTAGAGACTTCAATGGCATACCTTTTTTTAAAAATAAAATAAAAATTGGAGGCTTATTTGCAAGGATCTGGCTACACCATTCGGGGTTGTGTATAGTCTTTATGGAGAGTGATTTTTGTCATGACTCATCCCCACCATTTATGACTTTATTGGTTGATGATGCCATATGTTTTGTTTATCATCAACATGATCAAAGGGTTTACCTACAAGTCAGATAAGCAATCTAAATTCAATTTATGTATCTTAATATGTATGTTTAGATGTCTATTTCAAACAACGACTAGCATCCTTCGGTTAACCTTGTTTATTTTTTTTACAGGTGTTGCGTCCCGGTCTGACTCTTTGTATGAATCACAATTGAACCCTGATAATTAAGCCAAAATTGTTCACCGAGAAACAAAGATAGTAAATCAACTTGGGTAGTCGGGAAGCCGCCTCTAGTAAGCAAGTTAGACTAGAGACAACACCTACCCCAAAGTTGGGGTGCAAAGAGCTCCAAGCAAGTAGCCAAGAGCATGAGGAAAGTAAACAAGCATTACCCTTGAATGAAGTAGGTAAGGAGTTTATATAGGGTAATCTTACCATTGTGAGCTATCGGATGATCCAGCTAGTGTAGATTTCCTCGCAGGTTGACACGCCAGTTTCTTATTGTGCAAGTTTCAATCCAAGTAAATATGATGCTGGATTTGCGAACAAGCTAACAGTACTAGGTCTTCTCGAGCTTATGACTGTCCTCTATGTGTGCATGCGCCTGGACAAGACACAAGTCAAGGTTCTCGGGAAGATTCGCTATCTTTGTTCAGGTGTGACCTTATAGTAATGCCAAGGTCTGGGGTTGGTGTATCAGGTCGGCTTTCAAGTTTGTATCAGGATTTGGGGCAAGGCTCGGTCCATCTCGATTCTCGAACATTGCAAGTTGATTGTGAACAGCCCGGTCCAACCACCAGATTGGGAACCAACTCTGGTCCTTGTGCAAATTGGCACAAGAAGGTAAACAGTACAAAGGTTTTTTTTTGTTTTTTTTTTTTTTTTTTTCCCCCCTATTCTTGAACGCGATTAACGTACGTGGGCAAAGCAACCACCTCATTTTACTTGGTCTTCTTATAACATAGTGTGTGGAGTCAGTAGGTGAGAATGTAATTAAGCATTAATTTAAACTTGGTTTGGGCCCAAAAGTAATAATACATTGGCCGTCGGAAATGTTGACTTTCATAATAAGAATAAGAAAACGCTGGACATTAGAAGAAATCTTGACTTCGCCCACTACAGCTACAGTTTTTAGCACTTCAAATCACATTAAAAAAAAAGGCCGGTGGTTCGATGCATGCAATACCTCATTGAGTCATTGTGCCATTTGAAGATCATGCTCATATCGTTTTTAACGTCATAATCCACGTGAATACTGATACACCGACATTTTCCCTCTTTATGCGGTTTTAATCTATTATTTCCGAAACCTTAATTGTCATTTCATTACATTAATGGCAGGTAAGAAATCTCAGTTCCAGCATTTCCGCTCCAAGAGCAGGCATTGGAATCCACGTGGCAAGTACCCATATTCCCACTTGTCAACTAGTGGAGATAAACCTTCCAGAATCCAGACCCCCTTACCTCTTCTTTCCAACCTCAAAAACTTTCGGTTTGGCCTTGACATTTCTAGCTGATCTCCTCCTCTATATAAGGGCTAAGAAGGACCAGGAAGCACCACTAGACATGCTTGAGTGGAGAAAATCATTTCATATCATATCTTGTGTTTCCATATTCATTGTATCCGAAGTACTAGCTAGAATGGCCACCATTTCCTACAACCCAAAACTGAATGTTCAAATTGGGAAGAAAAATCATCAGCATGGACCTGTAATTGAAGAGATTGAAGGGCTCATCAAAGTCTACAAAGATGGCTACGTTGAGCGATTTCCGATCGTTCCCAATGTCTCATGCACAGTAGCCCCAGAGCTTGGTGTGGTATGCAGAGATGTTATCATCGACAAATTCAATAACACTTGGGCTCGTTTTTATGTTCCTAGATGTCAAGGGAAGCTACCTTTGCTGGTTTACTTCCATGGAGGAGGATTTTGTGTCGGCTCAGCTTCTTGGATGTGTTACCATGAGTTCCTTGCTAAACTGGCTACCAAAGCTGGCTGTGTGATCATGTCTGTGAACTACCGTTTGGCTCCTGAGAATCGTCTCCCAGCTGCTTATGATGATGGTTGTAACGCCATCATGTGGGTGAAGCAAGAAACTGTTAATGGGTCAGTAGAGCAAAGATGGTGGTGGAGCCAATGCAACTTTTCAAAAGTGTTCTTAGCTGGTGATAGTGCTGGCGCCAATATAGCTCATAATGTGGCCTCAAGGCTTGGTTCTCTTGTTTCTGCTGATCAATGCACCAGCCCAAAGCAGTTCTGCATCAAGGGAACAATTCTAATCCAGCCATTCTTCGGCGGCGAGGCACGGACACATTCTGAGAGATTCATGGCTCAACCATCAACATCAGCTTTAACTTTGAATGCTTCTGATGCTTATTGGCGATTATCTCTGCCTACAGGTGCCAACCGTGACAACCCTTGGTGCAATCCTCTATCAACAAACCTGGCGGCCTTGAGACTTCCTCCTACACTTGTATGTATCTCAGAGATGGATATACTAAGAGACAGGAACTTGGAATTGTGTACTGCCATGGCTAGAGCAGGTAAGAGGGTGGAACAAGTGGTCTACCAGGGTGTTGGTCATGCATTTCAGATTCTAAATAATTCTCCAGTCTCACAGAACAGAACCCATGAAATGATCTCTCATATCAAAGCCTTCATGAACCAGTAATAGCCTCTTTGATTTTCTTTATAGTTTCAAGAACTAGTTTGTAAAGCTAATGTTAGTTAGCTAGAAAGTCCTTTCATTTGTTTACCATTATCTACTCCATCTTTGATTCCACAACTACAGTGTAATTTTCACCTATATCTTTATGAATATCTTATGAAATGGTATATTCTACTATGATGTTCTGGAACCCACTACTTATTTGGCTTCACAAGAGAAGCTGAGAGAGAGAGAGAGAGAGAGAGAGAGAGAGAGAGAGAGAGAGAGAGAGAGTGAGATTCTAAACGTTCCATGGAGGTTCCTAGAAAGCCCTACCATAGAAAGAAATGAGCTGAACTGATGTGTTGTTTGAGTGGTGGAGGGATGGGCTCTGCTTTTTGACCAACTTAAGGTGTGTTTCTCTTGAGCTATTGTTGGAGCAAAAGTGTCAGATAATAGGAATATATGGCGGACCACTGATGACGGAAAGAATCTTACTTATTTGTCTTGACATAAAATATTACTTGGAAATGTACTTCAAAATTTTTCACTTCAAAATTTTGCAATATATAAAATTTTACATTATCAAAATGAATTTATCTATGAAAATTTTCAAGTAAATCTTTATGCTGAAACAAATGGAGCATATGCATTAACATATAATACGTACAAGATTTGGTTTCACAATATAGCATATATAGCTTGCTCATGTATAATTTGTTGATCTTTCAACAAAAAGACACCCCTTCGATTGTAGTGGTTGAACAAGCACAAAAGGCTACCGATGAATTCTTGAAAGTATTGCAGAAAAAGAAGAAAAAGAGAGAGGAAATGATAGTCATACGGTGGTTCTCTACAAGAGGATAATAATTTAAATCAGATGTATTCCCTTTTTTTTTCTTCCCAATCTATATTTATAGTACTTACAGTATTACGTGATCCTAGTTTTACAACATCTGAAGAGCAAAATGGGATTGGTTATGCTTTTCTTTCTTCAAGTGGAAGTTTGTTACATACTATTCCGGATCCAAAAAATTCGTCTTCTTTAATAGGTGAAACTTTGTGCCTTCGTGATGCTCTTCAGGATGCAATTCGAAGTGGATATAGATGCATTTAGATATGTTCTGATAATCAGCCGATTTGGTCCTAGATTGGAATGTTAGTCTTATTTTAGGAGACATTTCAAGGCTATGTCAGAATATTGATGTATGTAATTTTCTTTTTATTTCAAAAGTGTCTAATGCTTTAGCAAACACCTAGGCTAGGAGGGCCCAATCAGTCTCGAGTTTGACTGTTTGGCCCATTTCCTTTGCCTGGCTGGTGGACTTCTTACCACCAAGTTGTTTCTCTCGGTAGTTTTTTATGAATGCAGTTCTATATATCAATATATATATATATATATATATATATATATATATATATATATATATATATGCCATGTGGGCGGGGTTTTACTTTCTCATGTGATTCCACGTTCACCTCCCCCAATACTAGTAACTCAAAAGATATTGTTCTGTGATCATTGTGAAAATATGAAGAAAAAGAATGCAAAATACAACGAAGAACTCATCATAAAATATTTCTTAAACATAGAAATTTTGCTATAGTTTACATCGATGACATATTAGTCCATAGCAAAACACCCCATGAACATATTAGTCATTTACAAATTATATTTTCAGAATTTATGAATCATGAAATAGTCATTTTCAAAAAAAAATGGAAATAGGAAAAACATACGTAAAATTCTTAGGAATAGAACTAGTGGAGGGACAATAAAATTACAACATCATATTGCCACAAAAATTCTAGAATTTTCAGATAAATTAATAAGTATTATCCAAATAAGGTCATTTTTAAGATTAGCAAATCAGGCTAGACCTTTTATTCCTAATCTAGGAAAAATACTAGGACCATTATATAGAGAGATAGAGAGAGTATTCCCAATGATAAAGTCAAGGGCACATAAAGACCAAACCCTTTGACTCTAAAATAAAAATAATAATTTAATTTGAGGAACCCAATTGCACCAAAGGAGATTAAGTGGGTCTCACCAACTCCATTCAATGGTATTAGAAGATATAAAGTTCGAGTAGCACTTGAGGCTTTTAGGTTTATGTATCCCATTTTTTCTTTAATATTTGATGTGGTTATGTGATTATAAACTTACATATATTGAGTGAAAAAGAAAATCCAATTCAATCTCTCTCCATTCTGCATTTGGGTAAGGATAATGTTTTGTTTATTTGGCAACCAAGAACATCCCATGGACCACTGGATAATTTTTAACTTTGAATACCTATACAGTTACCACCCCAACACAAATAATTACTCTTTTTCCTTATTGTTGTTATTTAGATGTTACCAACATTCCATTCCCCTTCTATTTGTTGGACGTGCATCAAATTTAATATTGTTTAGTTTTAGTCATTTTTTTTTTCGTGCTTGGATATTAATTTGTTTGAATTAGATTTATTACATGGGAATTGAACTTTTTGACCAATATGTGACCTTAAGTTTAGTTTAAAGTGGTAGTTAGGACTAGGGTTTGGCCTTGGCACCTTTATCATATGGTCATTACATTGGGCATGCCTGGTAACTTTAGTGGAAACAAGGTACAAATGCAATTGCACATACTTAGGGATAGAGCTTTGTATATTTTTTTAACTTTTTCAACCATACCTACCTGTAATCAAAAAAAATATGAGCAAATTGCACTGGCACCCCCAAAATGGAGGCCTTAAAGCTAGGGGTGTCAAAACCTAACCCAAACCGTTAAAACCGAACCGAACCAGCCCGTTATAGCCCAAACCAGCCCACACCGAAGGTTAACGGGATGTGTTTGGGCTGAACAACCTCAGCCCGCAACGGTTGGGGTGTGGGCGGGCTAGCCGTGTGCGGCCCACTAGCCCGAACCGTTTGGCCCGAAACAACCAGCACGAACCCAAACCAACCCGTTAAACCCGTTATAAATAAATAAAATAAAATAAATCTAAATATAAAAGCCAAGAAAACCCCCAAGTTTCTGTTTGTTTTCTTAATTGTTTTGCTTTGGAATATGCAAACAACAAGCCTGTCAAAGCCTTCGACATTTGGAAGATGGGTTTAGTAAATATTTAGCAAATGTATTATCATTTGAAAATCTTTTAATGCTTTATTTTGATCCATTTTTACAAGTGTTAAGAAGAGAAAGGAGAATAAGAAAATACAACCCACTAAAATTCATCAAGATGCTAGATTTCTTTTGTATATTAGTTCTATAATTTTTACTTCTTTGTAGAAAAAGAGTTTGTTGGTTTTGAACACTCAACACAAGAGATTTGAAGAGAACTTAATGCTTATATGTGTTTACATGCTCTTGATAAATTCCACACATCAACAAAATACTCAAAACATATCGCTAGTAAACCCGAACCCAAACCGTTAGTAAACCCAATTCGAAATCGTAAGCCCAAACCGTTAGTCAGCCCGAACCCAAACCGCACCGGCCCAAAACAGGCCCGAAACCGTTATTTTCTTAATGGGCCGTGTTTGGGCTGAATGCTTTCAGCCCGAAACCGGCCCAACCCGAACCGTTGACACCCCTACTTAAAGCAGTGACACCCCACTTTATGTTTAAAAAAGAACAGAGACCCCAAAATTGAATTTTTATTGGATATATTTGTCAAATTTATCACTGAAAACAATTAAATCACTATTTATTTTAAAAAATATCCCTATAATAACAGAGCCTGCAAGGTTTTCAATGACAAATTAGACAAATATATCCATTGAAAATCCAATTTTGGAGTCTCCGTGCTTTTTAAACATAAAGTGGGGTGTCAGTGCTTTAAGGCCTCCATTTTGGAATGCCAATGCAATTTGCTCAAAAAATATATATACAAAATGAATGGTGGAGATTTCAACTTCGACCACTCATTCGATCATAGTCATACATAGCTCAATCTCGTGCATTTACTGAATTTGAACCCCATACTTAGGATAACCCTATGGCACCTTCACCCTGTACTTGATGGAACGCTTGTCATTGTACTATGGGGATTTATTAATTCTTTGGTTCGCCAATGATAGAAATTCACATGAATTAGGATGGGGCTTTGGAAAAAGAACCACATTGTGAACAAGGATGTCACTTCACAAAATATCCACTAGCTTATGTGGGAAACATCAGTTCGAATGCCCATGCATTACCAAATTATAAATCTGGATCTAATATCTTACCTACCTTAAGTCATACTATCGATCATACAAAAAAAAAAAAAAAAAAAACTCATACGATCGATTACCCAATGGATCCCCTTGAATAACCCAACTTTTTTTTTTTTTTTTTTTGGCCAAACACAAAAAAGGAAATTCATTCACAGAAACAAGTCTGGGGAAATCCTCCCAGCGGAAAGAGTACAAAGGATCAAGGCCTCGTGGTGGATGCATCCACCAAACTTTAGACATACCCAAACAACGAGCACCTCTAGCTAACGAATCGGCATAAACATTGTCTGCTCTCAAAATATGTAATACTACACAAGTGTCAAATCCCAACAAAAAGTTCTTAATGAGCTAAACTAAGTTTGAACAATTCCAATCCAAAGTACTAGAATCACCATGTAAACTAGAGACCATGGCCTGACAATCAGAAAATAACTTGATATTCTTTATCCCTATATTAAAAGCAACTTGAAGGATGTCATACATCACTTCCAGCTCCTCTTGCGGTGCAAGTAAAGCTCAACCTGCTTTCATACAAGCAGCTATAAAGAACCCAGAGGATGTCTTGATAATCCCTCTACAACCACTACGAGAAGTTGTTGAATCCCATGAACCATCTAAGAATACATGAAAAAATTTGATATCATCAACATTTGTCGTTTGTGGGTACACATCATTAAATAATACACCTGATGAAACAATCAACATATGAGGATCCAACACTTTAGTTGTGGCTGATGTAGAAGCAACCTCAATAAAGTGACCACTAGTATCCTGCAGCAAACCATTTAGATACCAAAGAAAAGTATTTATGCTGGGTTCACGTCCTTCAAATAGATAAACATTCTTGGCCTTCCAAATTAACCAAGCTACTACACTAGTTGGGTTATTCTTGGCCTTGAATAACCCAACTACAACCCGCCAACACCCCCCCAGAACCCGGATTACATCAAGGTTGAAATTAGCATTCTAGCATTGTGTATTACACCTACCATTGATCACATCCCCTATTGACAAGGGTGTAGCATTGGCATGCAACTCCTTACCAAATGTTTGTTCATTAACCTAATGTTATACATTAGTCCAATTTAAATTTGTGTCCAAGCATCAATATATACTGCATATGTACACAATAGAACATATATATAAAGAATGTAATATGGCTCTTAACATTTAATGCTCGTCATCATTCAAAACTACGGGTGCAACAGAGCTGGGTTTTTCTGAATCAAAGCTCAACTTTAATGCATTTTTGGTATCAATTCTCATTTTCATTTTTTGTCTTTTTTTTTTTTAATTTTTATTTTTATGTGCTTGGCATCTATTTTGGAACCTATTTTTCTTTTAAAAGAATAGAGCCCCCCCCCCTCCAAAAAAAAACTATTATTGACTTTAGGTCAAAAGCTTATTCTTTTAATTTGTGCATAAGTCAATTAAAATCCCTAGTACAAATTATGAGTAAAATAGTAAACATACATTTTTTTTAGTGAAAACCCTCTCATTTCTCATTTTTCTTATTCTCAAACTCGAAAATTTGGAAGAATGGAGAGCTTAGTAAGCGACCACTAAAATTTACAGTGGTGATAACTTGCTAGAATCATATAAAACCTCAAGATTTTCATTTGCAACGGTAAGAATAGAGAGCCTAATGAGCTCTCACGTTATCATAATTCCTCGCTACCTTATTTTTCTTTACAGCAGTGAATTTTCTTCTTACCATTTTGAAGATTTTGGAGTTCCTTGCATTGATGAAGGTAAGGGTGAGAAAAAGTAAGAGCTTTAGAGTAGCAGAAGTCCAATTTGAGAGGGTTTCTTTGTCTAGGTTGTTCGCATAAGTGCCCTATATGGAAATCAAAACTTATAGCATCACCGATGAGGGGAGGGAGAGATGAAAAGATTTTCTTGCATTTTGCTTCAGATTTGATGTTCTCACATTCTTTCTTTTTTTTCCCCAATTTGGACTTTGCGTCCTCACTGCTTCTTCAATTTTCTAATGAGATGCAAGATGAAAGATGGGAGAACTAAAGACCCCTTCACCCATTTGTTAAATAATTCTACACACAGGGTTACCAACCCCCTTTTGGTCCTTTTGGTCCTCCTTTGGTTGAGACATTTGTAATATGGTATGGGACTTCTTTTATCGTCACTTTCTCCCACCTTAGTTAACCACACTTGATTAGCACTGTAGAATCCCCTAAAATCCTAATAGGATAACCCATTATTTCAGGTCCGCGAACTAAGAGTTCAAATAGAAGACAACTCTGGACCATTCAAGTTGAGTCCGGAAGTTCAGATATCAAACCTATGGAGTTGGATGAACTAGAAGAAGACTTGGCCACCTTATTTGACTTCAAGAGGAGAGAGAAAGTTAGTCCCAAAAGCATAAAAATGAGATTTTGACATGCACGAAAACCAATGCTAGAGGACTCAAATGCCAAGGTAAATTATACAATTGGTTGGAAAATGTTTAGGAGTACCTACCCTCCGAAGCCCATTGAAATCGGCTTTCATAGCTGAAAGTTAAGGGGTGGTTCATTGGGCGGCATGTCAGTTTGATAGATTGCCAAAAAAGGGGTAATTTCAAAATTTCAGCCTTTAAAACCCTATTTTGTTGCTCTAGTTGCTCATAAACGGATTGTTTATGCTAAAGGGAGGCTGAGAACGTGGGAGAGAATGATAGGTTGGAGTTTTGAAGAATCTTTGCTCGTTTGTCAATGCCAAAGGGTGGATTGTGGAGTTTATCACGCGAGAAGGTAAGGAAACATGGAAACCATCTCTTTTCATTTACTAAGAGTTATTTAGGTTGGTGGTTAACATTTATGTTGAAGAATGTTGGTAGGAGAGTAAATGCTTGTTGTTGGGTGTTAGTTGAAGCTTTCTTTTGTATTTCCTAGTCTTATTGAGTGTTGAGTGGTCTCATTTCACCCATTTGAGACCAATAAAACCTTTCTGAGATGCACGTGAGCAACTCTCTAAGATCCAAATTGGGCTTTTTGATTTGGGACTAATTGGGATGGTTGGAAGGTGTTTTTGGGACAATATTGATGTCTCATTGAAGTCCCAAAGACCCCCATTTGAGTTGGTTTAGGAAAGAGCTCCAATTTGGGCATTTTGGTCGCAGGCCTAGGGGGTGGTCGACCAGCCCTGGCAGGCTTATCCTGCTACCCCCTTGTCCGAGTGTGTAAATTGATTCCCAATTAAATCCTAAATTAACTCTTATGTTTTCTAGGTTATTTGCACTCTTTTATTGTGGAATTCTTGGGCATTTGGAGGTCTTTATTGTCATCGACAAGTGAGGGATGCATTTTCATATGTCGTGTAGTTAATTTAATTCTATGTTTTGTTATTACAAATGTCAAATATTCTTTTATGAATTGCGTGAGACTTTGCACGGATAAAAAGTAATTTGGTGCTTATGTTTCTACTACTATTCATTGCTACTATTAATTTCATTCAAATGATGATTGTGAATGTAATTGTATTGGAAGTTTGGTGGTAGAATACTACCAACATACATATATACCAACCCATGGTTATGGGTTCACCCATTACCCCTAGTGCATGCATCCTCATAGACTCATTAGGTGCATGGTTGGTATGTGTCTAGACAAATTTGGCTAGTAAACCCGGTTGAGTGATGCTACCCTTTCTGAAGGGGTATTGAAGCCCCGTGATAGCAGTGGTTGGGTTCTATGAGCATCATGCAGGCCCACTGTTATCATGTAGTAGTCAAGTTGCATATGTAAGGGTTGAGCTCATGGGTGTCCAAAAGACGGCTTGAGTGTCGTGAGGAGACATAAGAGGCATCCGCCCCAACATATGTGGATGACCATAGGGTTAAGGAATAGTAGTCCAAAACACAGCTTTAGTGGCATGAGGAATAACATTCCTAGGTGGGAAAGATACCTGGACCAAAAAGGCATACTAGGCATGAGGGAAGGTATCCGGAACACATGCAGCATGAGACATAGTTAACTTTACATTTGGGCTAGACTTATCCCTGATACAAGCCAATTCTCTAATCAATAGTGTTGGTGAGAGAGAGGTGACCTAATCCCTAGCCATTGTATGATGTGACTTGACCCCATTGCCATCCAAAAGACGGCTTGAGTGACATGAGGGAGAGTGAAGAGACCTCCCAAAGGAGGTTGGTGTTGTAACTTAATGTGTATCTACCATAGAGACTACATTTGTTAAAGTCTATGATCATATTTACATCATCCTCATTCATTATTTCATTATAATAATATTGTATATAAATGTGTGTTACTGTTGTCCAATATGTGATTATGTTGACCTCACTAAGTTATGTGGAACTCATCCCTTTATATGTGTTTTCTCTTAGATTCTACTGCAGGTTATGATGACTCCTTTTACCCGGAGGGTCCGCTACTAGCAAAGTCCTTCGAGTGACCTACGGGAGAGGACATGGAGATACATGGAGACTCATGTTCCTACTCGGACTGTGCCTATGGAGTCCAGTCTTTCTAAGGTTGTGGGGATACCATGGGAGAAAGTAGTCATCTTAGTTGTTATCACTTATGTTCTTTATTTGTCCATTAGGCAGGGGTGCTACTTAGGCTCTTAATCCTCTTTGAAAACATTTAGACTTCCGCTATTAAACTATCTTCTTCCTTTAAACTCTGATTGTTATTTTGATGAACTTGAGTAATGATTTGAGGATTAACTGTAATAGCATTTGATATTTGATGTTTTAATTTCAATTTTTGCTCTTAGATTATGCTATATTGTTTTATATTGTTATGGATTAACTATGAACCTAATCCTGTAGTGTTATCACTCCCATAGGACTTCGGGTGAGTCTGAATCAGGCTGGGTGGGATGTGACAAACACTCATCCCTAAGGCAACGTTTGTTTGTTGGAGTAAAGGTGGGGTGGGAAAAAAGGGGTGGGAAAATTCTTGAAATGAGTGCAGATTTCTTACTTTTCCCTTAAATCCCAAAATGGTAGATTGTTTTGTTGCTTGGGGTGTGAAAGTGAGAGACAAGTTTCCTTGAATCAAGGAAACTTGTCAGCTGATGTGGCAGCCCAACTTTCCCACCCCAAGCCATTTTAAAACCCCACATATTTGGTGGGACTTTGCGGGAAAGTTGGAAAAAGTAAAAAGTGGGACCCACCACTATCACTTTTCCACAAAACCCTTTCCTTTCCTTTTCTTCTCCCTCACCCCACTACACATGGGACCCATATGTTTTTTTTTCCCACCCCACCTTTGCAAACAAACGCAGCCTAAGACAAAGAACTCTTTAATTAAATATCTTTTTTTTTTTGGGGTAAACAACTCTTTAATTAAATATCTCTAACTATTGACTATAAGCCTCTGTATTGTTAACTATAAATTTATTGCCAAGCTTCTAGCTTTTGGGTTGAAACCTCTTTTGCCTAATGCATTTCTCCCCTCCAAGGGGCTTCTGTCTCTAGGAGACAAATTCAAGACAATTTAATCATTTCTCATGAATTTTGCTTTTAATGGGGAAAAACAAAGAAAAAAAGGAGGCACAATGAGCTTTGTTGCTTTTAAACTGAATTTGTCTAAAAGCTATGACAAGGTTGCACGGGGACTCCTTATTCATGTCTTATCTCTAATAGGTTTCCTGGGAAAGCAGTGGTGTACATGATATGATTTATGCTTTGATCTCTACATCATCTTTTTCTATAAAACTAAAATGATCCCCTATTGATCTTCTCTTTGTCCCAAGAGAATTAAGACAATGCTACCTTCTTAGCCCCTACTGATTCCTTTTTGTCATGGAAGTTTTATTTAGGCTTCTACATGAGTATTGAACCCTTAACTCTTTTAAAGGTATTCAAGTGGCTTGCCATGCTCTAGATATTGCTCATCTTTTCTTCGTTAATGATGTTTTTAGCTTCTGTAGGCCACCTCTGAAGACTTGTTAACTATTAAGTATGCCCCTCATTTATTCTTTAGTTTATCTTCCTTCTCGTTATGGCTCAACAATTCTACTCCCTACACCCTCTCTCTCTTGTGCAAATGATAAATGGGTTTTTAAAACCTGCTAAAGATGGCTGGAATTCTTTCCACAAAATTGGCCTATCTTGATCTTCTACACTTTACTAGGAATCCTATGAAGAAGTGGTAGTTCTCCTTTTGGAAATTGAAAGTCCTCCCTTGCTACAAGCTCCTTTTCTAGATAACTTTACTCGGGCCTCGTTCCTTCTTTGAATCAATCCAACAATTCAATTTACCCTTACGTCTCTATTGATTTTTGTAGTTTTTTCTTCTATACAACAATTTTGTGATCATCTTTCAATAATTTTCCTCTCTAAATCTGATGAGTAGTGGGTTTTTTTCCCCCTTGTAATATAATCACTTGCTAGTTGCTACTACGGTATAAATAAATGTATATTCAACACCCAAGATTACAACCCCTGTATTATTTTACACAAGGCTCAATATTGTGTTTCACTCCTTCAATTATATGATAGACTTTTATATCCAACCCTCCAATTGCTAGACATGACAGGTAAACCGCTCTCACAAATATGTCGGCCAAATTCTAACATAGCTACTTTGTGGATTGTGGGGATTATTAATAGTTCCATGAAGTGTGCTGGCTTGTCTTTTTGTTTTGTTTATCAAGGATTGTGCGTAGTATCTCAGTTTGGAAGACGTTCAAATGTGTCCCAACTGATAGCTACATTGACTGGACTTTTGGTGGCCTTTGACTTTGTTTATTGTCAAACTCTCCAATATGTATTCAAACAAACTGCTCCTCCATCTTGTATTATTTCTTGGAACCCACTACGCCTTATCGATAATTTTGCTACGCCATATTTTGAAGGTTGTAAATAGGGGGTTTTAAACTTTTGGTCCACCAAGACTCAAACTCTAAATGTAATGCATGATCTTGTAAGCATGATTACTCATGCTAATTCCCACCCCATAAAAACAAAGTGCATCCTTGCAAAGACTCCTTCCACATTTTAACATGGTATGTGTTAATAGAATTATATGATGATTTTTTTTTTTTTCTTTTCTATCCTCCATTAGTGAGTGTTTTCCTTAATTGGGTTTAACAAAGGATAGTTGTTTCTTTGAGGAAGGGCTTCCTATAGAGAAACTTTATATCAAGTTTAATAGTAGTAGTTTTACATCAGTTCTAGCCTATTGTTCTACCACAATGTTTGCTTGGAGAGGCAGGGGAAGGGGCAGAAATACTACCAAAAGAGCTGAAGCTCAATCAATACATTCATAGATAATCCTTTCTGATGATGAAGGACTTGAGGTATTAGGTGAATTGGAAGATAAAGCTAAGGAGGTGAAATCCAATACACTTGTGGGGAGAGTCATACCTGGGAAGCCCTACCGGCGTCAAGTTGTTTTTGAAGCTTTGCCAAAGGCATGGAACACTATTCGATCAGTGGAAATCACACAAATTATAGGTAATCAATATATATTCCAATTTGAACATCAAAAGGTTTTGTATAATTTGATAGAGGAACCAACTTGGTCAATTGAAGGAAACCTATTGATGTTGGAGCCATGGAGGGAAGAAAAGTAGTGGCCCTTCACGCATATAGACTTATGGTGTTAGTTCCATGACATCCCTTCGGACCTTTCGTCATTAGAATTTGGATTTCTACTAGCGACGAAGCTTGGGGAACAAGGGAAAGGTATGATCATTCAAGGGGTTCAGTTTGGAAGTAGGGTTTACTATTTCAAATGTCGTGTGACCATCAATCACAGAAAACCCCTAAAATCCATGATTCCAGCAAGACGAAGATCAAAGGCAGTTGACGAAATCATGGTGAAATGGGAAAATTTTCCATTGTTCTATTACTCATGCGAAATTTTAGGCCACAAGGAAGAGAGGTGTCCCAATCTCTTTGAAGAAAGTAACCAGTGAACAAGAGTTGGACCTCATTTGAGAGATATGCCACCGGATAGTGTTTTGTTGCAAAGGCCGAATCCTTGCACTATTGTTTTTTTAAACATCCCCATCTTCGTAACACGACAACCGAGGCAGATAACATGAATGACATTGGAGAAGAAGCTAGCAACTCAATGACGACCACCCCTAACACATAGCCTCCAATTCATGTCACACAGGTGTTTGGTAACCTGAATCACTTTGTCACACCCCACCCAACCGAATCCAGTCATACCTGAATACCCCTAGGGGTGATACACTACAAGACCAAGGTTCAGTGACAAACCCATACAATTATATGACATAGCATAATCAAAGAACAATAATAAATCAAGATCAATAATTAAAGTTATAAATTGAATTATCAAAGAGGTTACAATTACCCCTCAACTAAAGTTTTAAAACATAATCCAAATGTAATCAAAACTAGACATCATAGTTAGAAGAAAGAATTGTTTGTTCGCAATGAAAAATAATCTAATTGTTTTGATAGAAGGCAACATCGCCCCTCTCTAAAGGTTTAAGACTGGAAATAAAACATAAAGCTACGAGGGACACTATCAACTCCAAGTGTATCCCCGGCTCTCCACTACTACCCCGCCTAATAGGAGCAGTCTTGGCGGGGGCACTGTCACTGTGACACCCAGCCCAAATCTAGCCCGGAGACCCGATCTGTTTTGGGTGAAGTCGGGTTTTATTTAATGTTGACTTTGAAGTTTGACCGTGATTTCAGTTTTTCTATCTTTGAAAATCTTAGGAAGATGTCTTTGTGGGCCATCTCAGTAGAAGATATGGTGTTTGACCCAAAACCCATGGATATTGATGATGGTGTTTCCTTATGGAAACCTTACTTGATTTGGTGTTGAACTATTTATTTGTGAAGAAGAACTTGGTTGGTGGACCTAAAGCTTAGTTGGACCTGGTTTGAAGACATCCCTCCATACTAGGTAAGTAGTACGATGTATTGAAAGAAGCCCATCCAAAAATATTGAAGTTAGGCCCATTAAATCCCTATTTTTGAACAAGTTGTCCAAGCAGTGGCATTTTGGTAAATATCTGTTTTTAAGGTTTTCAAAAGCTTTATTTCTTTTAATTTCGTGGTAAACTATTCCCACCATGTTTCTAAACCTCTTGATAGCATGGGATCGACCTTTGAACTTCCTCTTTGGCAACCAATCAACCAACAGGGTCGGTTTGGTCGGTTGGTGAAACCCTAGTAACTCTTGAACTCTTTGTGCTATTTAAAAGGGGGAACTCCATGTGTTTCACTCTCAATCTATTTCTAAGTCTTTGGAGAATGTGGGAAGATCCCTAGATCCTCTCCTTCGAAGCCAAGGAAGATCCTCAAGCAACTGTTCAGGTTTCTTCAGCGGTTTCTCTTCTAAAAGGTTGGTATGCAATTCGTTTCTTCTTTAATTCATTCTTTCTTCTCTACTTCTGATTTTCTGATCATGAGAAGGGTATTACACTGCTGTAATAACCTCTTCTTTAATTCTTTTAGCCCTAGAGTGAATCCCCCAATTCACTCTATGATCTTGAAGCCATATGGCGATGATCCTTGAATTTGATTCCACCAAAGCTCTTAATGATACTTTCCCTAATTTCCTACCTATCTTTATTATTGTGGGGAAGGTCTCATATTATTACCATGACCTTCCCTTGTGTCCTCATGATTGAGGAGTTGATCCTTGCTTTTCTTTGGAACAATTGGCAACCCTTTTATTTTCTATTAATTCATTGGACCCTCCCCAAAACCTTTCTTGATTGTAAATTCCTTGCCCTAAGGGTGAATCTTTATTCTCCTTAGTCTTTTCGTGGGATACACGGATTCTTGTTAGTAAATCCCTAATTGTATGATTTGAATTTGTTTCCTTCACTTTAATTGAGAACCTTATTTCTCTCATTAGTAGACCCTTCCTAATTCCATTCTTAATTTTGAAATACTAATGAGATTTTCCATCTATCTTGGGTTGTTTTTGTGAGAATTAATTATGGGTAACACCAGAGAGGTAACCAATATGAAACCCTATTGTTCTTTTATTTGTTGGAAACTTCCAACACTTAGAGTGCATTCTTTGTTTCTCTCCTTGGGTGATATTTGTGTTAACCTAAACTTGATCACTATATTTTCTTCATGATCCATGTTTAACCTAATTAGGATTTCTAATTATTCTTTCTTCGTCTTGTTCTTTTTGAGATCGGGAAGAAGATGATGCATCTTGCAACCATCTATTCCATGATCTCATTCTATTCTTTGAGATCTATGATCATCATCATGATCTTAACCCTAGCTAATAGATTCTTGAAACCTTAACCCTAATCCTTGAATGATCCCGAAACCTCTTGTAACCTTCCAGTGGGAAACCTCATGGGTAATGTTTCGTTAACATAAACTAGATTTCCTATGATTTCTTGTTATTTCTTGATAACAATCATTCCCTCTCTTCCGTGATCATAACCTTTCATGAGCCATATGTTATGATGAAACCCTAACCTCTTTGTTACAAACCTATTATGATTGATTTCGGACTATGATCTCCCCCATGCTCATTTGGGTTTGGTTGTACTTGGTCTTCAACCCCATGAGCAAAGCACCCTTGTATAGCAATATACTTGGGGCGGACTAGTGGCGGTTGATTAAACCAAGCGACGCAAGCACGCCCTCGCAGGAAAATGCCCTATTTGCCCCCGGTATAAATAGCATCCCTCGCCCATTAACGATATTATGTTCGGGATTGCTATTTTGGCATTAGGCGCAAAGGGAATCGTGCAGGATTCAGGTCAAGCGTTAATGATATAAAACCTCTCTATTCTGGTGATTCGATTAAGGTAATGAATCTCATCGCAACTCTTTAACCTCGATTGATATGAACCCATCCCCTTTTGTTGGTGGTTACCCATTTGATTTGTTGTACTCCCTCAATGTTCTTGATGAGATCCGTCAAACGAATCCTCGCATTTGTTTAATGGATGGATCCCATCAAGGGAATGATTGGGTAATAAATCTTTGTTAATTTAGGGTTTCTGTTACCCCTTGTTCTAGACTTATTAAGCTGAAATTCGGACTAAGATCATCCCAAAACGGATTGAAATCGGATGATAAAAAGTCCGATTTGGAGTTAAACCAAACACGCGTGGAGGTCGAACAAGCAACCCACAAGCAACCGGCAAGAAGTGTAGGTTTGATTTTTGAATTGTTTGACTCTTGACTCTATACATTCTTGTAACCCTATGCCTAGGTGTTCTCTGCTCAAATAAAAGTCTTATAATAGTTTTTGGATTGCAAGTTAGAGGACTCTACTAAATTACAGGTAAGGACATGCATTTTATTTATATGCAATTACATATACATGATGATTTTGTTGTCTATACTATTCTTTGACATGTATCTTGCCGTAATTGTATAAAGCATGTAAATCTTATTGTATACTCGTGTTTGTGGTATTCCTTGATGTACTTCATCTTATGATATTGCACAATTGTTCATGATATGATAAAGAGTGATGTAGTGTAGTTGTGATGGAAGGGGTATCTTTGGGATACTGGCGGGATATCGAAGGCGTGGAATGGGACACATGCGATGTCTCCAAACTATCATGATTACTTGATGACATACTTAGGAGTCTAAATTGCATGGCAGGTACCCCACATGCTATACCCTCGCGGGGAATGAAGCCGGTGACCCGTGACAATGGTGACGTGACTATGTCATCCAACAGCGGTAACCAATCCGTGCGGAGACTCGGGTCCACATTGGTCATGTAATGGTAGGGTTGCATATGTTAGGGTTGGGCCATGGACGCCAAGGAGCGGACCGGTGTCGCGAGGAGTCATGAGAGCATCCGCCCCAATAATATGTGGATGACCATAGGGTTAAGGAGTGGAGTCCAACAGAGGTAGCCGTCCGTGAGGATTCTCACTCCTAGGTTGCAAGGATACCGAACCGAGTTGGTTGGTGCCATAGGGAAGTATCTGGACTTCATATAGTATGTTACCATTATGACCTTGCATTGGATTAGAAACCCGACATGCGCCAAGACTCATTGCCAATGGCGTGGTGAGAGAGTGTTGACTAACCCCACCACGGTTTGAGAGGTGTGGACACCCCCCAGGATCCACAGAGGTAACACCGCCGGATCGAGGATGAGACACCCAAAGGAGGGCTGGTGTATATCTTAAAGCATGTCACCATTAGAGACTTGCATAGTTAGATCTAGTAGCATCATATTCGCATATCATCCATACATTCATATGTGCATCGTGGATTGTATTGACAATATATGAGAATTGCGTTCTCACCGAGTTCGTTGGAACTCATTCCTCATGTATGTATTATATAAAGACAGATGGTTGCACAACGTCAAGTTGGAGATGATCGATGAAAGAGCCTCGTTAAGCCGATGTGGCACAGAGTGATACATGAACTGCAGAGCAAAGCCCCGAAGATGAAGACTATTTAGTTACATTGCCGCTGAACTCGAATACTGATGACCTTCGGGGATTTTTATGAGTATTTGGACCAGAACTTTATTGATTATTGTACATTTTGCTCTTGATCATGTATTTGTATTTATTATTATTGATAGACTAAAACCATGGATCGGAGGATGCACCACGGCGTCGGGCGGGTAACCCGGGCCTGGCGGGCGGGGTGTGACAGTCACACCCACCCACCGGTACCGGTCCCGCTCGATAACCCATGGGTGTGATCCACGATTTACCCATTAATGATAATAAATATACCTAATAATAAATCAAGAGCAAGAATAATTCAATAATTGAATGAAAAGGGAAATACATATGTCCATCGTCCAAAAAGGAATAAAGTAATCGGGTCCAAAAAGGAATCTCAATGGAAGTAGAATAATTCATAGTTTAATTATTTTTATGTTCTTTTTCAAGGATGGCGGTCTTCTCCTCTAACTTCTTGATGAACGGGGTCATCCAACCTTCCTTCACTGACTTTTCAAAATGGCGAGCCACCTGAATTCTTCTGCCGTTAATAGGAGCTATAAGTGCACTCCAAGCACTTGCAGGTGGCTTCGTATTGTACATTGCTACCTCCCACTAACGCCCCTAGAGTGTCTTCATAGGGGTTCTCTCAGTCATACGGAAGTTCTCCTTATCCAATATCGCTATCTGAATAATTCAATAATAATCCACAAAAAGGAATGAGTTCTGACGAACTCAGTAAGGCAACATATCTCATATACATATCAACAGTATATCATGGTAAGTAACATCTTATGTGAAAGATGGTATGCATAAGTGTGGATGCTTCTAATATCTTACTATGCAAGTCTCTTATATGGCAAACATGCTTTAAGATATCACACCAGCCCTCCTCTGGGTAGGTCTAGTCACTCTGATCCCTCACGAACTAGTTACCTCTATTGGGATCCGGGGCAAGGGGTACAGTCCTCGTCAAACAACCATGGCTAGGGCTTAGATCCACACTCTCTCACCACAACCATTGGCATGAGTATTGGCGTATGTCGGGGAGTCTAACCCAATGCAAAGTCATACGGAGACATATTACATGTGATCTAGATACTTCCCTTATGACACCAACCAACTCGGTTCAGTATCCTTTTCCAACTAGGAATGAGAATCTCACGGATTGGCTACCTCTATTAGACTCCATTCCTTAATCCTATGATCATCCACATATTGTTGGGGCGGATGCTCTCATGTCCCCTCACGACTAGCTATAATAACCCCGTATTTCTAACCAGGGATTCATATTGCAGGTCCGAGAACCCGAAGGTCTAGCCGGGTAAATTTGTGGAGTGTCCAGATAGAAGTCCATGATACATACCCTAAACCCATGGATCTTGATTCTCTTGATGAAGAGCTTGCCTTGCTTGGTAGTTGGACTTCTGGAAGGCAAGTGATGTCTGGAGATGTCCGGAATGATGGTAAGACATCCCCCATGTGTTCATTAGGGTTAGGTTGTACTTGGACTTCAACCCCCTGAGCAAAGCACCCTTGTATAGCAATATACTAGGTGGCGGTTGCTAGTGGTGATTGATTAGACCAAGCAACCGCCTGGTCTTGGTTGTGGGGTTTTGCCCTATTTTGCCCCCAGACTTCTATAAATAGCAACCCTCGTCTATTTTACCAATATTATATTTGGGATTGCTATTTTTGGTGGTTAGGCGACTGTGGAGATGTGCTGGAAGGAGATCTGAAGTGTTGTTAGTGTTCCAGAAGCTTCTACTGTCTTTTATAGCTGATCTGGTTGAGGTAAGTGATTCCTTGTTCACTCATACTCCACAATTGGCTATGATTAAAGTAGATTAGTGTTCCTCTTTGGTTGTTCATGATCTTTCTATTACAGTACCTACCTTTTTAATGATTTTGATGAGATCAGATCCGAAAACGAAACCCTACTTTCATGAAAAGTGCTAATCTAATCAAGAGGAAGATTCTGAATAACCAATTTGGTGTCAATTGTTAGGTTTAGTATCACCCTTGGTTGTGGGAGTGATAGATTTAAAATTCGGACTATGATCCTTCAAAATTCGGATTGAAATCGGATGATCAGAAGCTTGAGTTTCAGATTGAAACTCTCTGTTTTTGGGGCGGTCACTAGTGGCGATCGTTCAGCCTAAGCGACCGACTGGTTTCCAGTGACCAAGTGACTTTTGGATTTGGTCTGATTTGATTCATTCAACTTACATATTATTGTAACCCTGTTTATAGGTGTCCTCTGTTTCCAATAAAAGTCTTATAGTTGTTTCTAGTTTGCAATCTAGAGGAATTCTACTTATTTATAGGTAAGGACATATAATCCTATCTTTATGTAATGACTTGGACATGCTAGTCCAGTGTCTGTTATTACTGTTCTTTCATTTCATATACTGTTGTAACCTTGTTTAGCATGTTGATCTTATTATATGCTTGCTGTTTGTACTGTCTTTACATATACTTTGTCAATTATGAATATGATATGATGATGGTTGATGGTTTGTCGTTCTGATGGAAAGGGTATTCCATTGGGATATCTTAGCTTGAGATATTAGAGGGTTGTGGTATGGAACACATGCTCGCTGATGTCTCCAGCACTGTCATAACTACTTGATGACATACCTAGGTAGAATCTAGAGTTTCGTGGCTAGGTACCCCACATGCTACTACCCTTTCGGTAGGGGAATTGAAGCCGGATGACCTGTGACGACAGTGATGTGACTTTGGTCCACTGTTAGTCATACAAATGGTAGAGTCGCATATGTTAAGGTTGGGCTCATGGACGTCCAAGGAACGGACCAGGTGTCGTGAGGAGTCATGAGAGCATTCCGCCCCAACGATATGTGGATGATCATAGGGTTATGGAATGGAGTCCAATAGCGGTAGCCAGTCCGTGAGGGTTCTCATTCCTAGGTTGCGAAGGATACTGAACCGAGTTGGTTGGTGCCATAGGGGATGTATCTGGACTTCATGTAGTATGTTACCGACATGACTCGCATTGGATTAGAACCCCGACATGCGCCAATACTCATGCCAATGGTCGTGGTGAGAGAGTATTGACTTAACCCCAGCCATGGTTTGAGAGCTAGGTGTGGACTTTCCATTTTACCCATGATTCTTACAGAGGTAACCAGTCCTTGCCGGATCAAAGTGACTAGACCTACCCAAAGGAGAGCTGGTGTATATCTTAAAGCATGTCAACTATTAGAGACTTGCATAGTTAGATCTTAGCGGTATTCATACTTTGCATTCATACATATCATATATGCATTTCTAATGGTTTGACATATGGATGGGAATTATTGTTGTTCTTATTGAGTTCTCTAGAACTCATTCCTTTATTTGTCTTTGTTATATTAGCCTGTATAGATGGAAGAAATGCGCCGGAGGATGGATTGGTTTCCCATGAAGGAACCTTCTAGTATGAAGAAGATGTGGCACCGGCAATGGGAAATGGAGATAGCCTGTGTGGGAGCTCCTGTGAGTGCATGGATTGCGCTTATAGCACCCATTGATGAGCGGAGGAGACAGGTTGCCAGGCAGTTTGCTCACCGTATGGAGAAGAATTGGAGAACCCATTTTCTTGAAATACATGAGAAACATTATTTAGCTTTAGAGAAAGAAATTGGAAAGAAAATCATTTAATTCTTTTTGATTGCTTCCGCTGAACTTATATTCTTTTTAATCATTTATTCTTTCCTTGATTATTTTATTGGAGTATTTGGATTCCTGTAATCCTTTTATTTAATTATTAAACTTATTATTGCTAATGATTGTCTTTACTTGCATTTATTATTATTGATAGACTAAAACCGTGGATCCTGTGATGGATCACTCCCATGGGTTGTTGGGCGGGTAACCGAGACCGGCGGGTGGGGTGTGACACTCCCAACGCTTATTGGACGCCCATGAGCCCAACCCTAACATATGCAACCCTACCAATGCATGATCAACAATGGACCACTAAGTCTCTGGCATGGATGGCTACCGCTGTAGGATGAAACAGAGTCACATCACCATTATCACAGGTCATTCGGCTTCAATACCCCCACAAAAAGGGTAGTAGCATGTAAGGGTTTCTAACCATACAATCTAGACCTCCTAGGTATGTAATCCAACAACCATGATAGTGCTGGGGGCATCAGAGAACGATGTCCCATACCACAGTTCCCGATATCTCAAGCAAAGATACTCAGTAAGGATACCCTCAATCATAGTCACAAAATCCCATCAATAACAAGTCATTCAACATTTCATAATAAATTATGTACAATAAATCATCATCCACAACATATTATAATCAACGAATCATCCAAGCAATTGTAACACCAAGTTATACATTCACTTATGCATTTGAAGTTATACACAATTCATCACAATACATGTCCATGTGAATATTTAGAAATGTAACCTTACCTGTCGAAGCGTAAAATTTATCGAAAGTGTAATCAAACCTTATAACCAACAAGTTGAGAGAATCTCAAAGATCACCTATAATAGGGTTACAAGGATACATTTAAAATAGGAATCAAAACAGAGCAATAACCAACCTGACATGGCTTCTGTGACCCACCCGGTCACTTATGGTGGTTGGTTGGGTCAATCAATTGCCTTGAGTGACCACCCCTCTTTCAGGCAAACTCTCAAGTTTGAAATTTCAACATTTGATCACCCATCCTCGATCCGATTTTGGGATGATCCAAATCCAAATTTTGTTCTTAACATACTAAAGAGTCAATCTCAATCCAAAAACCAAGGAAGAGGAATGGTTAGGGAATCACATCATCTCCTTCAATTAAATCAACCCTTGATCTAGATATAAGAATCCGTTTCGAGTATGATCTAATCGCGATCATTGATGGGAAGATGTTAACCATAATAATTCACCATCTACGGAATTATGGAAGAAGGAATCACAATACTACTAATGAGGAGAAGTAATTAGTAAGAGTGTGTGATCAACTGACCTCCAATTGATTCGCAAAATGGATCAAGGATCGAAGCCTTACTGCTAATCAAGTGTTCCTCACCACCGGACACGTGTGCTCTGCCTCATAACTGTCCACAATGACCTCCACAAATAAAATAATACAAAATTAAGTCGTGGATGGTTATTTATAGAGTGCCGGAGCAAAATTAGGGTTTTAACCCACATTTAGACTTGGCCGGCCACTTATGGCAGTTTTTGAGTCAATCAACCGCCTTAAGCAACCGCCCCTAGTACTTTTCCAGTACTTGGGTGCTTTGCTCAACCAGTTGATCCCAACACTAACCTAACCTTAACCAACATGTGGGGGATTCTTCTTACCTTGATGACATACACCTTCAAACTCAACTTGACTCCGTTTGAGATCCACTTTCCCAGTCTATTAGGGTTTTTACTAGATCTCCTTTGGGTTCTTAGTATGGTAGGTTCTTTATTGGAAGAATCCAAATCCATGGGCTCAAGGTATGGATCATGGGCTTCAATCTGGATAGTCCACAGTTTATTCCGACTGGAACTTTGGGTACTTAGACCTGCAATACGGATCTTAGGTTAGAATTACAGGGGTTGTTACAGGCACGAAGCTCTATGTGAATCCACCTCCTTGCAAATCGCTCCCTCAAAATATTCTGCCGACAACGGATCTTCCATTTGAATGGAATCCTCATAACCTGCAATAAGATCTAACATAATATACATATAAAAGGAATGAGTTCAATAGAACTCAGTGATGTTAATTCAACAACATATCAAGCATTCATCCACAAAATTCCCACATCACACATATAAGACTAATAAATGAATATGATGTTATGCTTCTAACTCTATCATGAGGTCTCTATGGTAGACACACATTAAGACATACACCAGTCTCTTATGAGCGGTCTCAATCACTCTCCCTCAACAAGAGATGTCTATTGGGTTCTCCACAGTTGTTGGGTCAAGTCACATTAATCCATTGTAGGGGATATAAATCACTACTCTTTTACATCACCATTTGGCATGAGAACTAGTACATGTGAAGGACAATTCTAGGCCCAATGCATAGTCATATGGTCTCATACTACATATAGTTTGGATATCATTCCTCAATGAGAGGCATCTGTTGGTCCAATATCCTTATCCACCTAGAAATGAGATCCTCTATGGGAGGCACCTATTGGATTCCATTTCTCAACATATGCTCATCCATATATATATAGGCGGACGCTCTCGTGTCTTTTGCGGCAATCGCACATCATGCTGAAAGTGAGACGAGCCCAAACTCTATACATATGCAAGCCTACCATCTCATGATGGCAATGGGCCTGCTTGATTCAAGATATTTTATTTATTGCTAGCAAACTTGAATAATGCATTCCCTCTCATGTTTCTAGGAGTGCCAATGTTGTGGTTGACGTCCTATCTAAGAAGGCCCCTTTGTTTCAAGCCTAAAAGAATGGATGCTTTCCACTTAGTGATTGGTGGATCTCTGTTCACCTTCCTCTCCTGCCCACTTTGAAAAAAGATTACTAATGCTCATTTATATGGTATTTTGGGTAATTAAAAAAAGAACCTATTTTTATGTTATAAATTGTTATTTTGGTAGTCATCAAACATTTTTCGTTTTTTTGAGCAAAATTAATTGTCATTTTTTTTTAAATAGATCAAAATTGATAATGAACAATAATACAAAAAAGAGCCTAAGACCCTTTAGCTTAGCTAGGCCTGTTCTAACCCTTCAGGGTTAAAAAGTCTTAGGCCCTATCTTGTTAGGTTTAGCCCAAGCCCACCATAATTGACCTTGATTGGCTGGGCTCGGCGGGTAGAGCCTAATTAACCTTGTTTGCCTTAACTACCCTAATCAACCTTGCATTCAAACTTATAATGAAATATATCCTTTGAGAATTTCAAGTTTTTCGAAACCTTAGAATAAAAGGCAACATCCAAATATTCATCAACACAAATAATTGAAATCAACATCAGTATATGTACAAACTCCTACAATAAAGAGAATAATATTTTCCAATCATTCAAAATGAATTTAAACATCTATTCTTCATACATAATTTCAAAACATAATCAAGTATATCAAAAATAGAAGTTTCACATCCTTAAGAAGAAGAATTAATCACCTCATTTATTTAGATAGGGCTGGGTCAAGGCCACGGCCCTAACCCAACCTAGGCCCAACCTAGGTTCAGAACCGGGAAACAGACAGAACACCACACAAACGGAAGGAAGGGAGGGGAAACGAGCAAAAGCACCCACAAAACGGACAAAAGATTGGACAAACCCCAAACAAATTTAAAAGCAAATGAAATCTTAGATTGAATCGATATTTGAAATCCCGCGAAGGCCCGGCGCGCCCTAACCTAACTTGGATTTACATTTATGAACTTTGACCTAAGGTTTGCATTTATCAGCCTTAACCTGCTCCTAAGGTTGAAACAACAAACACAAATCCTGTTAGACTTAGGATGGATCCGTCGGACTAGATTTACATCCACTTAGCATCATGTTTAACATCATCAACATCTTTTACCTGAAAAAAAAAAGAAAAAGAAAAAAAAAGAAAAGAGAATCATTGACATCTCCATTGTCTACCAAAGAAAAATAAAATAAACATCTCATTTTTGTTATCCAGATTATAATTTTATTAAGAACTATTTACGTTTGAGTCACTTATATAAGAGTAAAACTCATGTTTTGATACTAGCGTGCCCAAAATTATATTTGGGTCTAACACCATTAAGCTCAATTGACTTCACTGATTAATGATCGGTATATCCTACTATGAAACTAAAAAGAGACAAATGCACTAAAGAACCCTTTAGATGGGTTTAGGGTGAAGAGGGAATCATACTCAACCTTTAGATAGGTGAAGGGGAAATCACCCATTTTCATCCTTCATCCTAGTGGAAATCACCCACCACGCACCTATAGCTGAAAACCCCTCACAAAAAAAAAAAAAAAAAAAAAAATCCTATGCCTTTTCATGTCTCTCACTCCATGTTTAGATTTTATTTTCACACTGTCATTTCCATTGGAGTGGCCTTAGGCTATAAATGAGAGAGATAGCGTTGCTTTGCTTTTTCTTTTTTTCTTTATGGTGGGTGATTTCAGTAGGGTGGTGCCAATGCATGGTGAATGATTTGAGCAAGATGAAGGAAGAACAAATCCTTTCACCCACCTCAAAATTAGTAGAGCAAATTGCATTGGCACCCTCAAAATGGAGGCCTTAAAGCACTGACACCCCACTTTATGTTTGAAAGGCATAGAAACCCCAAAATTGGATTTTCATTCGATATATTTGTCAAATTTATCACTGAAAACAGTTAAATTATAATTTATTTTTAAAAATATCCCTCTAATAAGTAGTGTCTGAAAGATTTTCAGTAATAAATTTGACAAATATATCGAATGAAAATCCAATTTTGGGGTCTCTATGTTTTTTAAACATAAAGTGGAATGTTAGTGGTTTAAGACCTCCATTTTGGGTTGTCAATGCAATTTGCTCAAATTAATATGATATGAGAAATAATGGTATTTTAGGGTTTGGGTAAGAAGGGGTTCAACCCGCCTTTAAGAAAAAAAAAACCCCCCTGTTGGTAAAAAAACCCGCAAATAAAACAACCCCTTTTCTTTCCACCAAAAAAAAGAGTTTTGGGGGGGGGGGAAAACAAAAAAACACCCCCCCCACCCCACACCCCCCCCACACCCCCCATAAAATAACTACCCCCCCCCCATACATTTGTTTTTTTACTCTGCAAAAAAGTATTTTAAGCACTTCACCAGCGAACTTAATTAATATTAATTTCTTTGATAAAAAAAAAATAATTAGTATTAATTTCGCCAAATGTAATTTGGACACATTAATGTGAAACACTAAGCTTCATTCCTAAATAAAATGACCCAAACGTAATGACTTTTATTAACGTTGGGCGCCCAATCCACCCACCAGGCACCAACGCCACCAGGCTCACGCGACGAAAAAATGATGAATTTTTTTTTTTTTGGATAAGAACTAAGAAAGAAGAAATGAAGAATGAACTGTAATAAACTGCTACAGAATTGTTATCTGCCTTTATTCCATCGGCTTTCTATGTCTCATGTCACTGTAAGTCGGTAACTCACCCAATGCCGGAAGAGTGAGAGTTCAGTCGTGCCTTTGTCACGGTTCCCATGGCGCAGAAATTCGTCAGAGAGAACGTCCCTCTCTCCAGATTTGGCGTTTTGGTCGCCCAGTTGGAGTCTATTGTAGCTTCTGCATCTCTACAACCTCCAGATTCTCTTCTCTGCTTCGATCTTCTCTCAGATCTCATATGCGCTATAGACGAAGAACCAAAGGTCATTAATTTTCTGCAAATTCACCTATAATTTCGTTTGCAGTCTGTTTGGACCTTTAGTAACATATTATTTTGCATACAGTTCGTTTTCGATTCATTTCACTTATTTGAAATGTAGTCGTCTGGAGATTATTTACGAATCAGTTATCTGCAGGAGTCGATCCTGCTATGGCAAAGAAAATGCGAGGATGCATTGTATTCCCTGCTTATTCTTGGTGCCCGTCGACCTGTGAGGCGGTTGGCATCATTAGCCATGGCGAGAATTATATTGAAGGGTGATGGCATTTCGATATACTCTAGAGCAAGCACACTCCAAGGCTTTCTTTCCGATGGGAAGAAGAGCGAGCCTCTCCGTGCTTCTGGTTGGTACCTGGCATGATAATCTGATTTGAATACGATACTTCGCCTTCACTCCTTGCATTTTTTCTATATAACTTTTTTTTGTGGCTCATTGAATATGTGGTCCGATAAAGTCATCCTTGGCTTTTTGTTTCGTGTTTTGAAGTATAAATTTTTTTTGTGAGTTGTGATCATATTGATCATGTATCAACTAAATCGTATCAAAACCCAGATTTGGCTAATATCTCTACCTGAAAAATCAGGCTGTCACGCCAAGACCCTCTTCCAGCATAGCATAAATTGAAACCTTATGAAACAGTGGTCTCTTTTGTACTCTTCCCCTTTGCCGTACCTCAATTCTGCATGCCGCTAGTAGCTTTTCCCCAAAATAAACTTTGGCAGTCATTATATTTGGTTTCAAATGTTCCTTTCCAATTTCTCCCTCCATTTTGTTTTGTTTTTGAGCGTTTGCCTTGCTGTGTCATCTGTCTTTGTAAATATTATCTAGGTGCCGCTCAATGCTTGGGGGAGTTATACCATTTCTTTGGGAGAAGGATTACTTCTGGTTTGCTTGAAACAACTAGTATTGCAGCAAAACTGATGAAGTTTAATGAGGTACCATAGGGTAACTGCATTTCTTTTTCTCTCTGTTCCACTATGCTGTCATCAACTGTTCTTATCTTTTCTACCCCACTTTTTATTGCATAGTATTTACACCTTAAATTTTGGAGTTACCCAAATTATGTGCCAACTTCATATTCTTTTTGCTTATCTGGCATACTAAGTTAGAGGTTTAAATCTGACCACTGAGGTTTAGGTTTGGAATAAATATTTACATGGGCTTATCTTGACTGCAGCATTACAAGAATGAGTCAAACATGTCGTTTTGATGACATGCCCTCGGTGGCGAATATAGGCTGTCATTATTACACTGCTCATCAACATTTGTTGCATAACCTTGCACTCAAGTTAAAAAAAAACTCATCTTGGTTTGTTGTTTCGTCCAGATCTAAATGACTGAATTTCAACATATCATTGAAAAATCCAACAAAACATTGCTTGTTTGGGTTTCGTTTGGTGTTCTAATAGGCAATGGCCGTGCATAATTGTCAACATGATCCAAGGTTATGGAGGGGTGCTTAGGCGATTGAGTGTACCCCCACTTTCTTTTCGAACATTATTATGTTACAATATATACCTTATACAGCAACAACAACAACAACAACAACATCCAAGCCCTATGCAAGTTTAAACATGGTTGGCTACTTGGATCCAAAAGAAGACAATAGATTATTCATCCACTCTCCATGGTTGTCAAGGTGCTATACTAACCAATGCATTGCAGAAGTATAAAGTACAAGGCATCTAAGGCCGCCTAGGAACCAAGGCGCCAGACCAACCAATGCGCTGGATGCCAAGTCTCTGCCTAGATGGCGCCCTGACAATTTCGCCGTACACTTATGCATAGCTGTAGAAGTCATAAAGGATGGGTTGTTGGGGTGAACAAATAGACATGGACATCGACCCAAACTCTAGGTCATCGAACCCTATTTAGCTACACATTGCATTTTAACTGCCCAACATTCTGCTCTGGCTCAAAGGGTGTGGATACAACAATAGTATCACTACAATGTCCAACTTAATGGGTTGACCACATGGATTTTAGATTTCCAATCAGCTCTTCTTGAGGCCACAATATGGGCAAGGTCTAAGCTAAGCATGCTTTTCCTTTCCACTTAACACAGGTTATTTTAGGCCTGCCCTTTGTTCTCTCGATACCGACAGTTGGCATCCATGCTAGAGCCCTTGAAGGGCGTCCTTTGAACATAGCGACACCACCTCAAATGATTCTGTGACAGTCCCCAGGGGATACCAAATAAATGACTGCTGGAATCAGCTGGAATCAGGGTCTGGGCATAAGGATTCCACTGACTTGTAAAAAGCCTCTTTTAAGTTTATCATGAATGGGAGCAACTTCAAATGCAGCCCTAATATGTCATCCACTGCTTTACCATTCCTAGTTTTCCTGCTCATCCTTCTAATCATCACCTTCTTTGCAACACCAAGCTTGCTTATATAACAGTTCTTCATGGCCCAACATTCTTGTACATCATTGCTGGTCTAGTGATAGTCGTATAGAATTTTCCTGTTGGGTATAGCTATATAGGGATATGTCAACCACGTACGTTGGAATTCCCAAGGCCTGGGCCAAGAGAATCCCCTGGATTGCTGTCTAGCAGCACATATGCGTATCTATTAGTATTTGATACTTAGTTATTTACCCAAAAAAAAAGTATTTCATACTTGGTCAGTCTTGCAATTTCGGTTGGACGGCAGCAGTGCAGTAATGCTCCTTCACTTCAAGTTACAGGCAGCATGGGCTTTTTTAGGGTTTTATTAGTCTTTTATTTGAGTGTTTTATTTTCAGTTTTAATTCATGTAAAGCACCCCTTGGTTACATGAGTTTGCTATGCTGTCCTAGTTTAAGTCTGTCTTTGGGTCTTAATTTCATGATATGAACTTCAGTTTTAGAAATATATATATGCGGGCTCTGAATGGGAAGAATGCAGAATTTTTTATTGCTTTTGCTTCTAGCTTTTCTCCTACTCTTTGATTGATTTACTGATCTACGTTTCAGATTGGTTTAGCCTTGGTAAGGTACCTCTGGGCTCCAGGCCGGTTGTTCCCCTAGGTTTCTTGGTTAAGTCAAGCCACACCCTGTTTTGGCTAAGGTTTTCATGATTCCCATTCCCACTTCAGCAAGACCCCACCATCAAGGTAATCTTGACTCCTACATTTCCTCTGCCTCACCTCTTCCATTTAATTTTTATTTTGACTCCCCTATCCCTGTTCCATCCCTTCTTTCCTTGAGTTTGGATCCTCTCCTTGGAGGGGCTCTCCCAATGAGTGCTCAATGAGTTGTAGGATTCATCAGCCATGTGTAATTTTCTAATGCAAGTCCACGAATTGGATTTAGTCTAACCCGTGGATTATAATGTATACATGTGGCTGAATCCTATAGCTCATTGGGCACTTATTAGGAGAATTCCTCGAAGGAGGGGAGCTAGATACTCTTCCCCTCCAAATCCAAAAACCAACATCTCCCAAACCTCTATCAAGATTTTCCCAGACTTTGTGCACAACAGACCTCACATATGACATACCTTCACTCCAAAACCTAGCCAAGTTCGATAAACCAATTCCTATATCCATCAGAAATTGATTTGAAACCCTAATTTTTAACCTAAAATCAAGAATCACATGATTTGGTATCTAGTTATCAAAATCTTTACAAACTTGGTTAGCATAACCTAGCCAGTAAACCGCCCCCATACAATCCAAGTTTCAGCTTGCTATGAAACCTGTATGCCATCCAAACATAACTCTGAAACTTACCCCTTATCAAGAACCCTCTCTCTCTTCTTTTACCCAGGAAATTTCACCTAAGGCATCCCATCTGAAGCTCTTTGAAACCGCCTAGATAGCTAATCCATGCCAGCCACTGGAACCTAAAAACCATAGCCCTTTGGAACCCACATTACGAAACCCTTCCCATACACAGCAACTGAACCTATTGTAAATTGGCCTGGAGTTGGTTTTGATCAAAGGTCTTGGTTGAATTGTTCCTTACTTTTGCAAGGCCACATTGTGAAACCCATCCCATACCAAGGAAGAAAATTCGACCGAAACATGAATTTTGACCTTACAAAAGGCCGAAATTTTGATGTTTCGGTTGAAACTGGACACTTTTTTATGGAAATTGGAACTTCAATTTCGAGCCTCACATGGACTCAAAATGGTCTAGATTCTTGCATACTTCCTAATTCAAGCATAATAAACACAATGGAACTAGTATTTTGCCAAAAAAAAAAAAAACCATTAAAAATTTATCATTCAAATATACTAACAAATGACTGGTTCCAACAAGTGCAAAATGTATTGTATACAGGCATAAATCATCAACATACATGAATTGTTTGGTAGAAAGGTTACATATACAACAAGTCAACAAAATAAAATGACCGACTAGATCAAATGATGGTGTCTCACATATATTAAGTTGAGCTCAGTGTTACTAATGGATTGCAACATCGGCTTTGGTTCCGACTTTCTCACCACAGTCTTCCTTGTTTCAATCAGCTTTATATCTAATCCCAATCCTTCATTGTATTGGTATTTGGGGTTAAGATAGTCAGCAATACAATTTAAAAAATATAGCTTATGAATTTATGATCAGATAACTATTACTAGCAAAGTGCATAAATAACAATTACTTACCAGCCTTATGTGGTGGATGCATAACATGTGTAGTCCATCACTTATCAATGATCTTCAAGAATGTTTGGCTGTCTCTTCAATTTTTTATATATACAGCATCCTACATCGATTCATACAAAAGGGGCATGGTGGACCACTTCATAGAAGATTCCACTAAATATAGGACCTTTATAATGGGGTCCAACAATCATGGTAGGAGAGCGAGATCTCACTACCATGAAAATCCGAGACCTCGACCACCTCGGCGAGATCTTGGTCGAGATATGCCATTTTTTGGGCATCAACTTAGCAGACCATCTCGGTGGGTTTTAGGGTCCCAATTGGGCTAAAACTTGGTACTTAGCCTATTTAAGGCCTTTTGAACACACTAATGGCCTTAGATTTGTGAGAAAACAGCCCTAAGTATGATTTCTAGGTCTACCCATAGTGTGAAACCAAAATGTTGTAGGATTAGAGAATGCAAGGTTATATAACATGCAATATAAAACAATTAATGTTGTAGGATTAAAGAATGCAAGGTTGTATAACATGTAATATAAAACCATTAAGGCATATAAATGAAAATCGAATGTATCAAATACATCAAATAACTTAAATGTCATCAAGATAACATAAATATGAGTATTACAATCTTGACTTTCTAGAATAGAATGATAAAAGTATACAACAGTTAGAAGTTCTATATAAATCATTAATGCATAAGTTTCTAAGACAAGTAGAGGATGATTGAGCTTCCTTTGATGTTGTAGATGTGTTAAGAGTAGTTGTAAGTGAAACTTTGGCTGAAATCTGCAAAAAATTGGGCAAAAATTGAGAGTTCCACCAAGATATGGTAAGATATAGAGAGATATGGCGAGATATCCCATTTCGCAGATCTCGCCTTTGATCTTGTCTCGGTTTATGAAAAAACCGAGATATCTCGCGAGATCTTAGTGAGATCTCCCACCATGCCAGCAATTTCACCACTGGTCCAAACTATCTCCAGAAGTCATCAAATGATATGGTAACTTGTGACTGTTAACCACTTTGAGTGTTAAACCTTCTCCATTGAAACCAATCCCTAGGTGAAAACATGGATCTCAATGTAGATTTCTTGGCCCTCCAATACTCCTCAAAACTATGTAGTTCGTGGCAAATCTATTGATATTGGGTTGCACGAGGTCACCACCACATCTCTTCCCTCAACACGTTCAGAGTGTAGCTGTGTTTATAGATGAAGTTGGTGACCTATCTTTCCCCTCTCCAGTACACTCTGAACAATCTTGATTTTATTATTGCCCTTCATCATGATTAATGTAGTGGTAGGTAGCACATGGTGTCCAAAATAGTTGTAGCTGCTAGAATGCATCATCATCTCTTCAGCCTTTTTTTTTTTTTTGGGTGAATGAATAATATATTAAAAAACAACATCGGCCCAACAGAAAAATAAAGGGCAAACAAGAAAGAAGAAAGGGGAAGGGGGGGGAGGAGGGAACTCAAGAGGGGGAGATGAAGGAGCATCTGAGGCCCTAGAAGCTAACAATCAACCTATTTCTGGGGCTGTCATCAACAGGGGGATGGGGGAGGGAGAGCAATCTAGATGAAACATCAAAGAAGATAGCTTTCCAAATCAGATCTAGGGATTGCGATTTGGTGGTCCATCTTCTAAGGTTGCGCTCCCACCAAATGTGATGGATGGCGGCACAAAAGACTAGCTTGCCAAGGCGGTCGCAGATGGAGAGACCGGCATAATTCCTTGAAATCCAAAGCCAATCACGATCAAACCCATGTGAACGCCTCGAGCGGGGCCAAATGGATGCAAGGGCTTTATCCCAAAGGGGACGAGAGAAGGGACAGGAGAAAAATAGGTGGTCAATGTCCTCAGAACCATTCCAGCAAAGGATGCATCGAGGGTTGGCCGGGATGTGGCGGCTGATGAGGAAGGATTGGGTAGGGAGGGCATTGTTGAAGGCTCTCCAAAGGGTGAGGGAATGACGGGGAATGTGACCTTTGAACCAAACCAAGTGGGACTAGGGGACAGGGAGATGGGGGGGAGCGGAGGAGATTCCACGCGGATGAGGTAGTAAATGCTTTGGAGGGAGATGGGGACCAAATGGAGGTGTCACGGGATAGGCTAAGGATCGGGGGGAGAGCATTCCAAAAAGGAGAGAGACTAGGGTGGGGGAGAGGAGCCCACTCCCCAAGGGAGATGAAGGAGTCCAGGGAGGTAGATTTGGGGATGTGGGTATCATAGACTTCGCGGGGACCAAGAAGGTTGTAGAGAATGCCCATCGGATGCCAAGGGTCAAGCTAGAAAAGGGTGGATGAACCATTCGCGACTAGGGTTGAGATGGCAGAGAGAGCACGGGGCCGAAGGAGAAGGATTTTCCTCCAGATCCAGGAAGGATTAGAGGGGCAGGAAACAATCCAAAAGGAGTCCTGACGGAGAAAGTAAGAGTAGACCCAGGAGACCTAGATGGAGTCATGCTTGGACGCAATCTTCCTCTTCAGCCTTATTGAAGTTGCTACCATTGTTTGTGACAATTTGCAGAATATTCCCATCTCTTCCACCACTTCCTAGAGGAGCCTGTAGACATGGTAGAAGATCTCGCTCTCGAGCGAGATAAAGAGAGATCTCGACCATCTCGGTGAGATCTCAGTTTAGATATACAATTTTTTGGCATTGACTCGGTGACCCATCTCGGTGGGTTTTATGGTCCCAATTGGGTTGAAACTTGGTATTTTGCCTATTTAAGGCCTTTTGAACACATTGGTGGCCTTGGATTTGACAGAAAACAACCCTATGTGTGATTTTTAAGTCTACCCATAGTGTGAAACCGAAATGTTGTAGGATTAGGGAATGCAAGGTTATACAACATGTAATATAGAACCTTTAAGGCATATAAATGAAGAGAAAGTGTATCAAATGCATCAAATAACCTAAATGTTATCTAAATTCCATCCATATGAGTATCACAATCTCAATTTCAATAATAGAATAATAAAATTATACAACCATTAGAAGTTCTATATAAGTCATTAAATCATAAGTTCATAAGACAAGCAGAGAATGATTGATCTTCCTTCGATGTTGTAAATGTGCTAAGAGTAGTTGCAAGTGAAAATCCAGCCGAAATCTACAAAAAAATGCAAAAATTGAGAGTTCCAGCGAGATTCAGGGTGAGATATGGCGAGATATAGCGAGATATGGCGAGATCTCGAGCAAGATATCCCAACTCTCTGCTTTCGACCTCCATCTCGTCTTGCCTATGTAAAAAAACGAGATATCTCGCGAGATCTCCCACCATGCCTGTAGATATAACTATGATCTTTTACTTCCCTTGATGTATCAGTAGATTTGAGGAAGACTATCCTCCTATCATAGTATACCATGAAGTTGATGGGCTTTCTCTTCGGTCCGGTCCAACCATAACGTATGATCTTTTACTTCCCTTGATGTATCAGTAGATCTCAGGAAGACTATCCTCCTATCATAGTATACCATGAAGTTGATGGGCTTTCTCTTCGGTCCGGTCCATCCATCACATGTTATGGTGACCCTATAACTCTTCTAGAAGGGCCTCATCATGCAACGTACTCCTCAAGCTCCTCCTGGTTTGGAAGATACCCATGCTTGATCTCATAAGGTGTGGGGCTATGGTAACTTGGAGCAGCCGCTTTGATGGTGTCAATCATTCATTGATAGCAGGGATCCTGTGTGGTGTTGGCTGGAATGGTGTTCAAGAGCATCCATTTGGCAATTGCATCGTCCACTTTCCCCTTCATATTCTTCTATGCACTTCTGATCTTGGGCTGTTTTGCCCCTTCTTCCTGAGCACACCTGGATCATGCTCTAAAGTGGGATCTGTCGGTAGAGGCACTACTGATGGAGCAGGAGCAGCTCTCTGACTGTTTGACCTCTTGAAAATGCCAAAAATACCAGTTGACCTTGATGGTCCAGCTCTTGCTGTTCTAGAGGCACTGGCTCTTGCACTACCTCTGGCCCTTTCTTGCTTCTGTGTTAGAGATGCCTTGCTTTTGCCATCACCCGCTGCAAATCCCTAGCCTCTACAGCTGCATGTACATCAACAGGATCATCATCATAAGCCCCCTCACTGCCTCATCTATTGCAGCCCTAACTCTCTCTTTATCTACCTTCCTCTTTGTTCTTCCCTTCATCTACTCTGAGTTCCCGTGCTACCTCAGCCAATACCATGTGGCCCTAGATAATATCTTTAGAACTGCCAGTTAGATGTTGCTTCATCCTCGTGAGTCGTGATGCCACCTCCTAGAATCTTCTAGTGATAGAAGTTACAATGAGTTTTTCATTTATCCTCATTTAACTGATGTGCAATACTGCCATGTCTACCCTATCTCTCTAAGCTCCCACCATGTGAACTACCCTTCCCTAGTCTTTAGGAATGGGAACGACCCTCCTCTTGCCTCTAGGAATGGGAAGTGGGAACTACCCTCTCCCATCCTCGGTGATGTTAATCTTCTTTTATTCCCGGACATTATCACTGTTGCATACACAAAATGATTGCATAAGTCACTAAACACCATCAAAATAATTTCTTTTAAACAAAGAAAATAGTGTTATACCTATTTGGTATTTTTTCCCTTGTTCATTTTTTTTTAACTATAAGATCTTTTTTTTTTTTTTTTTTTTAAATTTTTTTTCATTTATAAAATTGGCTGCCCATGGCCCCATAGCAATACCAGCTATGAAACCATATGGACAACACTTCAAAAACATATAGAAAGATATTTCATATTTTTCTATAATTTTGAAAACCTTTTTCCTTATTTTTTCTTGTTTATTTATAATTTTATAATTCTTATACTAATTTTTGAAAAATAAATTAGGTTATCATTGTTGAATTTTTTTTTGACTCCGTGAGACCATGGAGTTCAACATATATTTATTCCGTCTCCATACATGCGGTATGTCACATATTTCGATTTTCTATGAAGGAAAAAAGATTTTAACACACTCTTTGTGAAAAAAAAGGTTTGACACCGTGAGTTCATAGTTAGCTCACAATGATCAACATATATTATTTTCATGCTTATTCAATTACTATCTAACATGCATTTTCAGAAAAATAAGTTTAGGGAAGAATGGTATATCCCAAGGATGAAAAACTCCTAAAAATAGGTGAAATGAGGCTTGATCCACCAAAAAATGCGTTTGCCAGCAAGATTGCGGGAAGAACAACAAGATTGGAAGAAGAAACCACTCAATGCTTGTGATTTGAGCAAAAATCACAGGCGAAATGTGGGTCAAACCAGCTCTTTGTTGAGATTTTGCTTGAAATGAGTGAAATGTTGATGAGATCTGGTTGCAAAACTAGATTTACAAACCCCCTCCTGAAATTGTGATACTTTGACTCAGGCCATCTTGTCTCGAGATTTCATTGAGATATTGGCGAAATCCCGGCGAGATATTGCTTGTTTTGGTTTCAACACCATGTCTCATCTGGTGATTATCGAAATCACTGTTCGCGAGTTTTTGTAATATGATCATGAATTTTGTTTTCCGGGTTCTTTGAATAGGAAGAATGAGATTGTAGCTTAAGCATGTATCTTTCTGTTATGTTTTTATTTTTTGCTCTCTTCTTCAAATCTTATGTTTTCACTGGGGGAGGCTGTAGTTGATGTGCTTGATGTATGTGTAAGAATTAATCACAACATGCTTTTGCAATCCAAATTTGACATCCTTTTTGATGTGATAGTTGTTCTTTCTCTGTTGTCATTAGTATTCTCAAGTTTTACAGTCAATGATTCAAATCTTAGGATTTTGTAAGACAAGAAGCTCTACAAATGCTTCAGAATGCATTGGAAGGCTCAGGTGGCAGTGCTGCTTCTGCAGCCTATACAGAGGCTTTTCGTCTCATTATGCGAATAGGTGTGGGAGATAAGTCATTTATTGTTAGAATGGCTGCTGCAAGATGTCTGAAGACTTTTGCCAGTATTGGGGGGCCAGGTCTTGGGGTATCAGAGCTTGAAAACTCAGCTTCGTACTGTGTCAAGGCAGGTTTTCTTCATCTTTTTCCATTTCCTACTCCACATCATCTCTTTTCCTCCGTTCAAGACAATTTCTGGGATTCTGATATTTCTATTTTGGGTCATTTGTTTAACTAACTAGTGCTCCTTTCTCTCTCTCTCTCCTGTCTCTTTCTCTTTTGTAGGCACTTGAGGACCCTCTTTCATCTGTCAGGGATACCTTTGCGGAGGCTCTAGGTGCTGTGCTTGCCCTTGCAATGAATCCTGAAGCACAAGTAAATATCCTCAATGGGCTGTCTTGGTCATTATCCAAGAAAATTATTTTCATTCAGACTTTTATTGCTCATATATTATTCTAACTAGGTGCAACCAAGAGGTAAAAGTAATTCTGCTCCAGCAAGGAAACTGGATGGTGGTCTTCAAAAGTATCTAACACTTCCCTTTATGAAAGGTATGTTTCCTGGTGCTAATTCAGGGTCATTCATGAATCTAAGAATTCAATGAAAAAAGAGTGTTCTGAATCCCTGATTAGAAGTTTTCTTTGTGTCACATCTTTAGGACTTGACAAAGCTTATGGAACATGCTATTATACTGACAGTCGTTCTTTGATGTTAATTCGCGCATATGTCTTAAAATCTGCGCCAATAGGCTAGAAGTGCATAACAAGCGTATGAGCCTCCCCCCACTTTGGGTCTGGAAAGGGTCATTAACATATGCAGCCTTACCCCTACTTTCTCAATGACCTAGTCAGCCATGCCCTGTGGTTGATACTGATCATTCAGTTCAAATTCAGCCTTCTTGAAATCTGGCATTGTGTTTTAGTTTCTCATTTAATTATGTATCTGGCTATGTCATTTGTGGAACTTTAATCAGTTTTTTTTTTTTTTTTTTTTTGGGTGGGGGGGGGGGGGGGGGTAGTAAATAATCATGAATTTGGTTGCTTTGAAGAAACTTGTTGAAGTTGGGTAGCAATGGTCCATCTTAGACTTGAAGCTTGGTAAAATATGCCCTACCAGAAGTTTGGCTGGTCAAACCTGGAAAATTTATGTTTAAAACTTGGTCAGATTACTTGATGCCTGTAGCAGTGTTTGTTTGCAGCCATGCTTATAGAGACTGTAATTTTTTTAGTTGCTTCATCTTTGGTCAGTCAATCAGTTTAACTTGCATTGCTGAATATCACATATGTCCAATAAATTCTTCAAGCCTGTTCTTCTTGGTGCTTCATCTTTGGTCTCTCAATCTGTTCAACTTTCTCTGCTTGATCTCAAAAATTTCCCATAAGTTCTTCAAGCAGTGCGTCGAACTCCATAATCAGTATTCTCTGACTCTTTTTATATTATACCATGCTTGCTTCGTTTATTGTTCTAGTGAAAATATAATGGCAGCAAGACCCCCCAAACTCTGGCGCCCACCACCCCAACCCTGCACACCCCCAAAAAGAGGGGGGGGGGGGGAACTGGGAAGAAAAGAAAAATGTCAAATGTGATGAAGATTGTTTTTATGATTGTTTCATCAAGTTCCCCTGGGTTCTTACTGTTGATTGTTAGATATCATTAATTCTCACAATCCTTCAATTTTCAGCAATTGGACCTCATTCAAAGAATGTGCGAATTGGATTAACACTATCGTGGGTGTTCTTTTTACAGGTACATGCTGCTGACTTTCCTTAAAATTTGTTATTTGTTTTCTCCTAGTGGATACTTTTTCATTATTTTAGGTGGATGAAGTTTCTGTATTTGAAAATTTGAGATTCTGACTGGATCAATGTAGTTTCTTTCCATCCAGCGAATGTATTCAAATTGAATATGTAAGTTTACGGGCTTTTCTTTTGCTCTTGTTATTGCTAGGTCTTTGGATTGAAACTTTCCACAAAAGGCAAAAAGTATAGGACCGGCTTTAGTTTGTTTTAATTGCTTGAAGTCTTAGTAGGATCATCTATTTTGTTGATTTTAAATTGTCAAGAATCCTACTATATTTTTTTGCTCATTTATGTATGTCTCTTTTATTAGTTAAACACTTGAAATCAGCTTATTGAGGACGGAATAGAAAAATGAATTAAAGCTTGAGAGTTGTATGCTTGCAGCCCCCTGCTCTCTCCTCTTCTCTTTTTCTTCTTATGAGTGTTCTTCTCTATCTTCTCTTGCTTCAAGTATGATTCTTCTCAGGTTTCCCCTTCTTACCTCCGATCTTCTTTATCCTTATTTATCTTTTATTCGGTCTCCTATTATTTGGTATTAGAGGCCAAACCTGGGTAAATCACTGTTCTCCCTCGCAGACTCTTCAACCTTCTTATCTCTCTTTCTTGCTTTTCTTCTCCTCCCTGAGATCTATCTCTTATATTCCTGCCTTCCTTATTTTTATCAATGATTGTGACCTAATCATGCTGTAGCAATCCATCAAAGCCTGTTTTTGTGGATGCCAATCGAGTAAAATAGATCTTTTTCTTTTACGGAACTTCAGGACCCCTTTTTTTTTTTTTAAAAGAGAGGTAGAAATTGATGCAGCAAAACGAGCAGTTACTTTTCATGTTACAGTGACATGAACAGTAAAACTAGGAGATAATTCTTCAAATTCGATGGGTCCCAGGTCCAGCTTGCAGGAAGATAAATCAGGAGATGATGTTACCAAGTTCAGCCAGCAAGGGATAAATTATTCGTCATATTTGGTGGGCCCCAAGTCCAGCTTGCAAGGAGATAAATTAAGAGATGGGTGGGTGTAATAGAGATAATGTAGATTTTTGTTATTTATTTATTGGGGGAATTATGTAATCAGATTGTTAATTCAGGTAGGATATTTAGGATCAGTTTTAGTTAGTTTTAAATTGCTAAGAGTGCTAGTAGGAGAAGTTGTTTTGTTAGTTTTAAATTCTCAAGAGTCCTACTATAGTTATTATTTCCCCCCCCCCCCCTTTTTTTTTTTTAAATTGCCAAGAGTGCTAGTAGGATAAGTTTTGTTAGTTTTAAATTCTCAAGAGTCCTACTATAGTTGTTTTTTTGTTGGTTTATTTATTTATTTAAATTGAAGTATGTCTCTTTTATTATTTGAACACTTGTAATCAGCTTATTGAGGATGGAATGAAGAAAAAAAAGAAAATAAATGAATTAAAGCTTGAGCATTGTACGCCTGCAGCCCCCCGCTCTCCTCCCCCCCCCCCCTCTCTTCTCCTCTTCTTCTTATGAATGTTATTCTCCATCTTCCTGTGCTTCAAGTCTGATTCTCAGGTTTTCCCTTCTTCCCCCTATCTTCTTTGTCTTTATTTCTCCTTTATTCTGTCCCCTATTAAAGTCTTGTGGTCATGACGTCTGCCATTTGTTCTCCAGTTGTTACAGGAGGTGGACATGGGCATCAAAATTCCACCCCCGCTTTTAGCAGTCAACTTCAGTGTTTTACTGAAGTCATTGTTAAAATGGACAGCAAGATATATTGATAGTATCTGGTCGGATCATCAATGGTAGGTGCAAATAAATAAGGATGTGAAAGTTAGATCCTAGAATGGTGCAGTTTTGGTTTGTGCTTAACGGTTTTGGGTTGAAAAACACCTGGCCCAAACACAAACCATTTGCAAAATAACGGTTTTGGCTTGATTTGGGGTCGGGCTATAACGGTTTGTGCTAATCAATCAACAATAAAAGTTGCCCCATAGCTAAGGTTTTATTGATTCATCTTTCTTTTCTTTTTTCTTCTCTCTTTGAATTAAATAGGGAATATAAGAGAGAGATGATGGAAGAAGGAAATAAGAAATTAGATTTATGGAAACCACTGCATTGTTTAGGAAGAAATTAGATTGTCGGAAACAGAAAACAGGAAAAAGAAAGAAAGAAAAGTTAAGCTACTCTAAAATCTGAAATATAGAGCTAATTTAGGGTGGTACTTCACTAACGGGCTGATTTGGGCCATTTGGTTGGGGCTAATGGGCTGGCCAGAACCAGTCTGAAACCATTTAGGCTTTGCCCCCAGCTCAAACACAACCCATTAAGCTTTGGTTTGGGCTGTTCAGGCTACAATGGGCCGATTTGGTTCGGTTTTAATGGTTTGGGTTGCAATTGACACCCCTACCTTAATTACTGCATGGCTGCACCATTGTAAAATTTATTTTGTCCATATTTTTATTTGATATTCTTGACTTATCTAGTACTTTCTAGATTAACTCTCTAGGAATTCTGTAATAAGTTTTTCTTTTTAGGTAAAGACAATATGGCGATCCTTCTTACTATCTCTAAATCTTTACATTAGTTTCCTAAATAAGTAGCTTTTGTTGTGGATTGTCTTAGCATAAAACCAAATAATTCTCCAGGATAGTAGTTTCTTGTCTTTGGTGAGTTTCGTTGACTTTCTCATATAATTTCATATTATAATTCATTAGTTTTATGCCTCTATAGTTATTTTGGCTTGAGTTGTTACCTATTTTATTACAAGTCAGAACCACAATGCTTCCCCTCATTCAGCTGGCGTTTTCCTTGTGCTCATCATCTTATTAAACAGCTTGGTTAGCTAAGATAGACATACAAAGATGTATGATCATGATTTGAACTTTGAAGTTCAAACTTTAAGGCATTTTCCAAATATTTCTGTAATTGTTGTTAATTCTAAGATGTAGCTTGTAACATGTGTAAAATTTCAAATGCTACAAACCTCACAGAGTGAAATTATTATTTGAGCTGATGGTCTTTGTATCTTCCAGTTAGAGGGTTGGAACACTTGTTACTGTTAATTTACTTATTCATGTCTATTCCTGTAGATTCTAGTAGATGAGGGCATATCTGATTAACAAATGCATGTGTTACTGTAGGGTTTTTTTTTTTTTGGGGGGGGGGGGGGGTGGGTAATAAAATTCTTTTGAATTGTAGATAAATTTTTTTTTGAACAACTTCATATATTTGATTGTGGTTGAGCTTTTATTTGCTTTATATATTGCTTGTTTTGGTCCATTATAGGTAAAGTCTGCAATTGCCAAACCCCCACCAATCCCCCCCCCCCCCCCCAACAAAGAAAAACATGAAGTAACTTTTTTATTGTATTTTCTCGATTGGTTCTTATTCTGGAAGTTTTTGTTGAAAATATTAGCATCTGTTTGTCATTGATAATCTTAATTCCTATGAGATGTAGTTTACCCTGGACTGCTTTGGGTGGTTGGGAATTATGTAAATTGCTTGTGATGTCTTCCAGATCGAAATCTTTTTCCGTGTACCAATATAGAAATTCACACAACCTTGTGATGTGGACATTTGATTCTAATGAAACAAGTTCCTAGCCTCATCTTGACTCTTTATCTGATAGTCAGCTACTCTGGTTGAAATTTTAACTGGTTGGGTGATTTTAAACAGTGTGGAAATGGGAATGTTCCACCTATTTTTACCAGTTCTGTTCAAAACTTTAGCTTGGATTTCCACCCCTAGACACAGAATTATTTTGATAATTTTGACAGATGTCACACTAACTTTCGAACATTCTTTCGAACATTGCTAGGCTATTACTTGAAAGCACAGTTATAGTTTCTCCTTAGCTTTTTCTCCTTAGCTTTTTCTCAGTGCACTAGATGAGCTTTTAGTTGCGATGTTAACTGGAAATTAAATCGCATTCTGCAGGCAATTTGTCTGAAGTATCTGCATCCGGACACCGAGCTTCAAAACTTTGCTGTGTTGGTTATGGATATGCTTCGGGGTGATTCTTATGTGGATGCACATGCACTGGTATATTTCTGCTTCAATCTATGGATATTTTCCTTAGGATGTGCATTTTATTAGTCGTTTTTTACCACATAAGACAACCATGATATCATATAATTGTGTTTTGGCTTCCACTCCTATTTGTTTGTAAAACAACCGACAGTTGTCTGCTGTTTCTAGATGGCGCCTTTTATAAGGCTCAACTTTATGATTTATTTTTTTAATGGCAAGGTTGTTTGACTCTTTGACATTGAAACTGTGATGCAGATACATCACCAAACTCTGCTTCATTTTTAGGAATTAGTCTAGTATTGGATTCTATACATGATGGTTGGGCCTTTAATCTGATGCAATTTTTGTGTAATAGGCCATTTAGTTGGGACAAGGCTTATTGTTGTTGTTGTTGTTGTTGTAGGCCAATCTTATACTAACTTTGAGTAATTAGGTATTTTTATATCCATCTTTATTCTATTTTATTTTCTAAAATAGAGGCTGGTTTAAACCAGTAACTCAATAGAAGTTTTGGAAAATTCTCTTTTTGGCATAGGTAATGTCCTTTTTAAGCTGTGGTTGACTCTGTTCTGAGACTGGTTTGAGTCTTTTAGACAATTGGGAGTCCTTTTTTGAGCAATGGCATATGTGATTAATATTTCGAAACCGGATTTCTTGTCTACTCTTTTATTTTCTTCTCTTTCTCCCTCCCAAGAACATCTTCAACCATTCAAGTTTCTGTTTATTAGATCTTCAACAAGAGTAAAGTTGAATCATCTCCAACCAAGGAAGAAATTTTGGACCGAAGTTTCGGTAAAAAAATTTGATTTTTTTTTCTTGAAGTTTTTTACTTCAGTTGAGCCTCATATTGACTCAAAATGATCTAGATTCTTGCATACTACCTATTTCAAGCATAATTTACACAGTGAAACTATTATTTTGCCAAAAAAACCATTGAAAAGGTAACATTCAAATATATAGTATATATGAGAAGAACTGAGAATATTACCTAGTACAATAATGCTTTATTCCATGTCTCCCTCTTCCCTTTGCACCCCATACAAATGACAATACACGTCCCATGATGTTTGCTCCATATAGTTGTCGACGTAGTTGGTGTGCAGCTTTGTATGTGGCCTCATCCACATGCCTAAGATGTCCTGATGGTGGGAAGTGGGGAATCTTCGGATAATGAACTGACTCAACTGCATATGGAAGGCTGGTGGTGGCTATGGTATAGAGTGGAAGATTTATTCAACAAATGAAGAAACACCTTGGTCATCGGCGACAAGGGACACCATAAGCTCTATAATGATAGTAAGGTTCCAGTGGCTGACTCGGATAAGTGACAATGGGAGGAACACTATAAGCTCTATGACCATAAGGCTCCACTGGCATTGGTGGCTAACTCTGGGTCTGATAGCCAAGAGGGACACCATAAGGTCCATAAGTTGACCTAGTAGAACCAACACTCTCCACAACATTATCATATGAGGACTTTCCGGGCTTATGCCATCCGGATCCTCTAGTGGTGGAGTCTTTGGAATCATCTATGGTCATCGATCTTATAGAGCCCACCAAGCTCTCTGCATCAGGCAAACGTTAAGACCCATATGATGGCGTGTCCTCCGTGTCATATCCGTGCTGTCTCCCCTTTCCCTTCCTCGACTATGTCAATGAAGCATTTTTGCTTTGAGACACAGCTCCACTATGGCTTGAATCTTTTGTCGTGTGGGTGAACTAACTCTCGCTTGTGAATCTTGGTGGTTGTCCTCCCCCTCCCTAACTTTCACGTATTGCTGGTGTTAGTGGTTTGTCCACAAGAACAGTTGAATCTTGATCATGAGGTCCAACACCCTCTTTATCCCCTCCATCATCATTGTCATCGTCGTTGGGGGATGCTTGAGTTGCATCATCCTTGGTGTCTTACTAAACAATCAAATCTTTACTCCAGGTGGATGCACTAGGGTGTGGCATGAAGGGACGAGCGAGCACTGTATGTGCACTCCCCTCCTAGGTCATGAAGTCTCCCACATCAGCCCCAACTCCTCTACAATCTGTCTACTGTGATGACCTCCCTCCTCATTTAGTAAGGGCTCTACACTGTCCCTGATTCAATCAACTATTGGGCTATCATCATCTCCAATCTCTAATATGTCGGCCAACTTGATGTTGTTTCTCTCTCTTTGTCCGTCCCTTGTCTAATATGATCCTCTCAGTCTCATATTATAGTGTAAGTAGACGAGGTCCTCTATATGCTTCACACCCAATCGGTTGTTTCTCTTTGAGTAGATGAGGCTGAAGGTGCTCTAATTTTGCTCATAATTAATGGCAGAACATGTCTAGGAGAGCACTTTGCTTGCAATTGCACTCGAGTGGGGTGAGTCACGTCCAAATTGTTACCACCATTCAGCTGCAAAAAACATAGACTAAGTCATTTCTATACTTAAGTAACTAAGTTAAAGATAGAAAGATAACTAATTAAATAGATAATGAATTAACTTACCCCTAGGGGCGGATTCCCGTCCCAATACGGTCATAGAATGACTGAAGCTCCCGGTGGCATCCCTGAATACCTTCATCTAATCTATAAAGAAAAGAAAAAACAATAACTAGGTTAATACTTAATAACTTAGTGTAAGATTTTAAGTTTTGAATATCAAATCACAATCTCATCTCCAAAAGGATGATTGCTTGTTTTGATGGATCTAGTTCCAACTTCTCCACTATAGTTTGGAAGACATCTATCAAGTCTTGCCTCATCCCAAGATTGTCTTTGTAATAGTACTTGGGATTTAGATAGTATTTTGTGTAAGAAAAAGCAAAAATAAGAGGGAATAGTCAATACTTAATAGTGTGAGAATATAATGAACATTAAATTGATTCCTACTTTCCTAGACTTAAACAACTAACTAACCTTATGTAGTGGATGCTGTGACATAGACTCTTATCTAACTTGGATGATGTCGAGGATTTTCTTGTTGCCTTGTGGGTAGACCTGAGCAACTTGTTGCTTCATCTTATCTATTGCAGCCCATATGCGTTAGAGTAGGTCTTCTCTGCTGATTTGCCATCCTCAACACATGCACCATAGGCTCAAGCATCTTCACCACTGTCCTCACATAATTCCAGTTTCTGTCATCGAGTGTAGTCAACTGTACTTTCCTTCCTCCTACTGATGAAGAACCCTCCTGATTAAACCACTATGCTGATGCAAACATGCTCCTAAGGCTAGTCTTCCTACGCTTAAACTCTGCAGTGCTATCCAATTGGTAGCAAATTTGGTTATGCTTGGCCTTACTAACTCACCCGAACGGTTGCCCCTCATCGTCTTTAATGCATACGTGTGGTTATAGATGAAGGTGCTAACTTGTCCGGCTTTCTCCATGGTATTCTTCACAAGCTTGACCTTTCCCATGTCCTTTAGTCTTAAATCAATGCAGTGAGCAGCACATGGAGTCCAAAAGAGCCTATATTTGTCCATCAAGGCATCAATATAAAGTCATAAAGTGTATATGTAATATAATATGTGTTTAACAATTAAAATTAGTATTAGAATTACAAGTATGTATTGATACTTGGAGTTCTGCATCATCTTCAACCCAACTTTCTTGTAGTTGGAGCCATATCAGTCACAATTTGGATCACATTCTCCACTCCAACCTTCTTCACCACTCGCTTCAATAATTTGTAAATGCATTTGTATCGCTCTTCTCATTAGATGCATCTACTAACTTGAGAAACATTGTCCTCCCATCACAATTCAATATGAAATTGATAATGGACTATTTAGTGGGACTAGTCCAACCATTAACCATCACAATCACTCCATAATAAGTCCACATGAGCTTTAATCCATTAATATACTCATTTAACTCCTCTTTCTGCTTAAGCAAATAGACATTATATATCTCATGTGGGGTGGGCCCCTGTACACCATTCCCAACCTTGCCTATCTCCTCAATTATATTCCTATAGTAGGGCCCTTGGGCCGTATGTGCGGGAATACTATGGTACATAGCCCATTTGGAGAAAGCCATCCCTACTTTCTCCTTCACATTCCTCCACAAGTGCTTCAACTTTCTTTGCTTTTGCTCAGGCCTCCTAAATAGGATCGGATCATTACGAAGAATCTTAAGATCCGAATTTGTAGGATGTGCTAATGAAGCTCGGCCCCTTGTTGGGGCCCGTGGGATAGGAATCTCCTTCCTCACATTCCAACTCCTCCCTGTAGGGACTTGAGAGTTGCGTGTGCCTCCCATAACTATAGGCTCTCTAGAGGATCCATAACCCATAGCCCTTTGCTGCCTCCTCATGTTATCAATCCTAGCCTACTCCTTGCTCATCATCATCACCCTACTCATCTGTGTGAACTCTGGGTTAGGGTTATCTCCATACTCTCCTAGCTCCTTTGGATCAAAATCCTGCTCTTTTGGCTCTAGAAGGTCATCTAGGCATGTATCCTCGAGCTCCTTCCTCTATGTTCTCTGCTCTTTCCTCTTTTGCTTTCCCATTGCCAAGTAAGAGGCCATTGCCCTTTTGACCTCTACAGGCACCCTTTGGCATCCTACTACCTCCATACTTCCCCTAGCTAGATGCACCTTCAATCTAGTGGTGCCACCTTCTCCTATTTGTTTCTTACAATAATTGCACTCAGTCTTCTTCCTATCGGTTGTCAATGGCCTCCCGTGTTGCCAGGTTATGTCTGACATCTTTTAAAGAGAGTGCTAATACAAAAAATGCTCAGTAAGTATCTTAAAAAGCATTACAGTAAGCTCAAAAAATTACATACATGCTATTATAAATAATCTCCTATTTTTAAATATATAACAAAAATTAATTAATATTTTTAATATTTAAATAGTTTTTGAAAATATTTTAATATCTTTCAAACAATTAAAATTAATAATCAGAAACATAAAATCTGATTCAAGTCTCATTCAACATGATCACAACATAGATGAAGTGATGGTGTCTCACATTCATCAGTTTGAAGCTCATATATTAGTGCATACATGTGTATTTTAGGAATATACATATTTTAGAATAGAGTTTTTAAATACAGAAAAAAAAAAAATAGTGGCAGTATACATAAATTAATTTCAACTTCACATAATCATAGATCAACACTCTAGACCAAACATATTTTAATTTGAAAGCAATCTAAGTTGATTTGAGCCATAAACAAAATACAATAATAAGAAATGGAGAACTTTGTGAACTCACCTTGTTTGATTTTCAAAAACCCAACAATGGAGGAGCAAGAGTTGAGAAGTAATGCAAGGAGTTGCTAAAATTAGGTGAAATAGGGGTAGAATGCAAGAAAAATGAGAAAAAATGGAGTTTAAGGTCGAAATTTGCACTGGTGGTATTGCTCGAAATGGCATAACGCAGGTTCCGCTTGAAAATGGGGATTTTTATAACGTAAGATGTAATGTTTCGAAACGATACGAAATTTCGTGTCGTTTCTGTCAAAACATTTGATCCCAATGAAAAAAACTGTATTTTGTTTTGTTTTTCAAAACTGCAGGCATTTCGCTTGAAATTTCGAGCATTTTGAGCGAAAATTTTCCCTTGTCTCTAACCCATATTCTTCTTTTAATTCCCTAATCATCAACCTAGCTTCCCTTTATGTTTCTTCAAAATTTCAATACCTAAATCATCTACAGACCATTCCCACCATTAGGAATAGTTTTATTTTAATGAGTAACCCGTTACCCTGTAGGAATCTCATACCTACTTAAGCCCCCATAACCTTAGAAAACCCCAGGTCTGGTTCTTCCTTGGGAAACCCCTAATTCTCCACAGCGCAAACCATCAGAATTCTCTATAAATCTACTGATTATTCCTGAGGTCCTCCCAACAAAATGATTCTAATCTGGTTCAATCTGGTTCCCCCAAGATTCTGTGTCCAAAACCCATAAACTAAACCCTAATTTTCTTCTTCTTCAAATTCAGCAATAACCACCAGCAAAAAACATCAATCTTAATTGATAGACTTCCCTACATAAGCATAGCCTAAGTCTCATCATTAAACCCCAGGTCCTCCCAAATTCTGACCTAGTTTTGATCTGAAATGTTATTTTGACCTACCTCAGCCTACAAGTTCACATCTGAGATACTGGATGTTGGCTCCTAATTGGATCCTTTCTGATGTACGACTACATCAAACTGATACTCTGGAGCTGGTATTTTCTGTGTTCTATTCTTTTAGGAATCTAACCGAGTCATAAAGAGGAATAATAATATTATGACATATATACTTTCAGGTGTCATTTTGCCTTATGGAATAATTGTAGTTCCTATTACACTGGATTCGACAAGTTCAGGCATAGTTTAGGGTGTTAGTAATCTCATTATCTTGATTAAAAATGTTCAGGAAAGATCAGTTTGATGCATCATGCTCATACATTGTCCATTGTGCAAACTAACAAAAAAATAGAAAAAATCCAACCTGCTCATGTGTGATCAGAACCATTTATTATTTCGTGTACACCAACTGGTTAGGAAATATTTCAGGAAGCATAAATGTAATTGTGCATCTTATTCCGTGTGTTATTGTAAAAAAATGTCGAATTTGTACTCATAATGTTTAATTTATATCCATTTGAATAATGTGGATCCTGATCATGAAGATGTGGGTTAGATGGAAAATAATGGGCACCCGCCTTTCATTGTAAGAGTGCTCCCATATGTCATGCTACATATTTGTCTGAGGGTGTTGTCTTTTGCATTTGCCTAAAGAATATTTTGTTGTGGCTGTTCTTTCATGGTGCTAGGTTCCAGGTACTAAAATTTTTCAAACTAATGACACGGGTTCAGTTTGTTTTTGCGATTTGAAAACCTATGTGATTAAATGTGGAGGAAAACTTATGTAATGAAGGCTTTGAATCAAATGGGTTAGTGTGGTAACTCACTTTTTCTTTCTCTTGTTTCTTGAAGGCATGTGTTTTATACATTCTTCGGGTCGGTCTAACTGATCAGATGAGTGAACCTACTCAACGAAGCTTTTTGGTTCTTCTTGGGAAACAGGTTTGTTGAAAATTGGAATATTCTTCATTCTGTGTACAATGCTGTTGCATGAGGTTTATCTCATTTAGTTTGAAATGATTAAATAGGGTTTGTTCTTCTGGTGTTATGAGATGTATTCTTCGTTGTGAAAATGATGGAAATTGTCTTGTCCTCTGCAGCTAGGATCTTCTGAGATAAGTCCTTCCATGGCAGTAGTCATTCTACGAACCATATCATATACTTTGAAAAGTTTGGGGGAGGTAAGTTGATATTATATTGATCTTTAACTGTGTTTCAGCTTTCAACTTTCAATTGTGATCTTACTTGAGGAGCAAATTATACTAGGGTGCAGGCAAAATGCGAACATTTACCCGTCCTAGGTGGCACATTTTACTGTCCCCAATTGGAATTTTGTTGAGAAATTTGATAACTAATCCATACTTTGGGTAACAATGAGTGCCACTTGACATAAGGTTCCCTTATATTAATTCTTAAAAGGCGTTGGGGAATTTTAAAGGAGAAATGATCCAAATTAATATCATTTAAAATAAAAGGAAGCATTCTAATTGGCCTTTGAGGCTTAAAATCTGAAGCTTTGCAGATAGAATTTATGATCACACAAATAAATTTGATCTCCTAATCAGCCTTTCTTCAACTTCATTGTTCTACTGGGACATTTTGGTGTAGTTTTTCGGTGCTTCTCTTCTAGGTGGTGCTGTTCTTTTGTTTTGGGGTTTTCTGTTCTCTCCCTATTTATATACTGAGAGTACAAGATTGACAGTATTTTGAGTGAATCCTCCCTCAAAACCAGCCAAGGTTGTGATGCTGGCTAGTATTTAAAGTTGCTAATGAGACCAATGTTAAGCGTTGATTCCAAACTAGTAAGGTCCAGCCATGGATCATCTTGTGACAGGAACATAGACAAGTAACAAAACTATATTTTGAAAGAATTCTATAACGGAGAATCAAGGGATCTCTCTAAGTGAATATTGATAAGATCATCCTGTGAGAGGAGCATTGATAAGGAACAAAACTATATTTTGGAATAATTATAACAGAGAACAAGGGATCCGACTAAGTCAACAGTGATCATACTCTGGTATAGTCCTTCAATGGATCAACGCAGAGGCTTGGAGCCAGATCTTCCAAGATTTTGATGGGAACAAACTCAAATGATTCAAGAAAAGGTTTCTTGCAAATTTGGTTGTGGGGTCTTTGGGGTAAAGACTGCAATCTTAGAAGATGGGCCCCCAATTCGGGACCACGAATTTTATTGGAAAGCCATCTGTTTTGATGTTTCCTTTAGTGTATCCCTCCTTTCTCTTTCCCTTTGGTAATAGTTATCTATTCACACAAAAAATAATGGATAGTAGAACAAATTTGTTGCTTGCGAAATACTAATGATGTGCTGACAGTTTTTGTCTTACAACTTTACCTTGCCACCTTAAGGGGAGTGATAAGTAGAATACTTGCATAAACCTTACCCTTGGTATGACCTCAAAGACAGCTTGATTGGATATATAAGATCCATGCGGTTGGCCCCATTTAGTTGGACTTTTGTGCTGTGGTGGTGGTGGTGTTGTATGGACAACCCTTCTTGACTAAGAGCAGAACGTTGGGCAGTTAAAAAAATAGCGATTGATAGTCAGTAAGGTTTAATGCTCTTGAGCTTGTGCTAGTGTCCATTTATCCTTTCCAACAACCAAAGCAACTGTCTGCCTTGTTGGATCCATGTAGCCAACTTTGTTAAGTTGGGATAAGGTTTCGATGTTTTTGTTGTTGAAGTGAGACTTTTTATCTGTATAACCATTGGAGGGATTACGTTGTATTATGATAGCCCAAGGATGATTTTCCATTCCAGCAGGGCCAGGTAGTCCAAGGATAATTTCTGGGGAAACTAACCAGTCTTTGATTGTTAAAGAAGAGATGTTTCCGTTTTATTATTCTTTTGGTGGATTTGATGGGACTAGGGTTGCTTTCGAATGTCATCCTCTCATATCTATGGAGATTTATAAAAAAAATACCAAGTCTCATATTTGGGGGAAGATTGTTTATAGAGAGACTTAACAACTTTGCTCTCATTTTAAGAAATTCTGAGTGCTTTTCCATCACGTTGTGGAGAAAGTAGGATATCCAATTTCCCTGTAGGAATATGAATCACTCTTAACCTATTTTCCAATTTCCTAGAACATAGCTTTGAAAAACATACCAATACTCATTTGTGGGACTAGAAACAGAAATTATCCAGAAATAGAGAACTAGCAATTAAAGCCCATAGAATCCTTACGAGTCTTCTGTAATATTTTCTTTGCATTTTGCAGGTTCCACATGAATTTAAGGAAGTTCTCGATGACACTGTTGTAGCTGCCCTCTTTAATTCTGCACCACTTGTAAGCTATTGATTCTAGCTAATTTATTTCTTATACATCCAAAAGCATGTACTCATGTAATTGTAAGCTATTGATTCTAGCTAATTCATTTCTTATTCATCCAAAATAAGTATTCTGTTAAATAAATATTCATATACTTCCATAGAAAGTGTGGTTTGAACTCCGGAACCACTGAATGCGTGGTTTTTGCATTATTAGATTCAAGTCCAAGTAGATTAGACTACTGGATGAGTAATCTTAGTTTTTTACATGGTTATTGTGTACTCTATGTGCAAATAGATTGATCTCCTTATCCAGTAATGTTCTGCTAGTTTGTTCTTATGTGCTCAATGATGATTATTAGTTTCACCAAATGTCACCATTTTAACCCTGGCAAATCAATATCTGGCAAAATTTCTCCAGTTTTGAACATTGCTAGCATAGAGAAAAGTAAATTGCAAACCTTGCTAGCATAGAAAAAAGCACATTTCTTATCCATTATTTCTACTGTTAAAAAAGTTGAATAATGGGAACGGGATTAGTAAAATTCTGTTGCAGGTCATTGTTTTTTCCCCCCTCCCCCTTATTATTTCAAGCTTGTGATTCTTGATTTGAATAAAGATGATGCATGTTTAGTGAACCGTTACTTGATCTTGTGGCCATGAGAGTGGATATAAACAAAGAAAATCAGAGATCTCGTTATTGTGCTTTAAATGGTGAATGAGCTGCTTAGTACTACAGGTTTTGCTACAATTAGCCGTTAGTGTTGGTTGTTTTCATCTTCTGATTAAGCACATTCCTTTTACCCCAAAAAAGGAAGAGTATTATAGTCACTTCACTCCTAGTTGTGTCTAGATTTACTTGGTTGTTTCTTTGCCCCCTTCTTTTTACATTTAACGAGATATTTTCTAGAACGGTATGTTAACAGAAAAGTTTAATTAGGTGCGCACAGAGGCTGCATTGACACTGCGTGCATTGGCAGAGGTTGATCCTATTTGTGTGGGAGGTTTGGTTTCGTATGCAGTGACCACATTAAATGCTTTGAGGGAAAGTGTTGCATTTGAAAAGGTAGGCAAGACTGATGCATGTAACATCTTTTTGATTGCAAAGTTTTAAGTTTTTTTGACTCTTATAGATAAACTTCTTTGAGTAATTATGTGAATTGGTTCTTCACGTGGGAGGAGAAATCACTCTGCTCATGGATGAATTCATGGTTGTCATTTGTCAAGGCATATACCAAGTGCTATTTTGGTTTCCAAGCACCTTCTTAGGTCCATGGCAAAACCATTCCTTGTTTGATCCAAGATTTGGATGCCTAATTTTGCCTATGGCCTTATGACAGCACGTGTTGTATTTTATGTGACATAACCTATATTTTATGGTATTGAGATGTGCAATCATCTCCTAAAATTAGGGTTACTCCGGGATCCTCTCCTTTGTGAACCGGCAAATAAAAGAATCAATTATGGCAAATTTGGATCTTACCCAAACCAAGATGAGATATTATTAGGGTTTTAACAAATCTAGATGGGTTGGGTCTGGTGGTGAAATCTTGGGAGGTTAGGGACTCGGGAAACATTTGGGTTACCAAAACCTGGATGGGTTGAAAGGTGTTAGAAAACAAGCTTTAAACAATCAAAATAGCAGTTGAACTTGAACAGAGAAAAGAGAGAAGAAGAAGAAGAAGAAGAAGAAGAAGAAGAAGAAGAGAGATGATGAAGAACCAGTAGAAAAGACCTGTGATTCTTAGCTAAAGAGTCCAGAATCACAGAGCACTTTTCTTTATAGCTTCTAATGAATCTAATACAACTTGAGAGACAAGTAATTGTCCTCTAGAAGAAGGAAACAAAATATTACAGCTTTAGTAACTTCCTAACTCCTAAATAGAAGTTCTGAAAATAGAAACTACCACCAAAATAGAAACTATGCTTTCTAAAAAACTCCCAAAACTTATGTAGCAAGTTTCCCACATTAGAAATAGAAAATATAATCAAAACAACAGCAAAACACTGTTCACGTGAACAGTAAAAGCTGTTTTTTACTGTTCATGTGAACAGTAAAAACATTGTTCATGTGAACAGTAAAACTCCAAATTTACGTATACTTCAACAAAAGGAATTGGTAAGGAAGTAAAATTAGGGTTTTAACAAAGTAAAATGGAATGTATCACAGACTTATCCCAGGATGGATAGGGAAGCCAGTGGTGGAGTCAAGGGAAGGTTAGAGATGAGTTGGGAAAAGATGTGGGCTGTCATTGGGTTTTGGGTTGAGATTGGTTAGGCTTCTTGGAAGGTTATTGGGCTTTTTTCTCTCTTTCTTGATCTTTCTTTTCTTCTTCTCTCTTTTCTTTCTTTCTTTTCAGTTATGAAATTTTTCATAACTGCCATAAGATCAAGAAAGGGGAAAATCTAGGGGTGGAAGGGAGAGAGAGGGACTGGGGAGGTTTGCGCAGGGTTTGGGAGGGGTGCGGAGGGTTCTTGGTGATGTTATAGGGTGGAGGGGGCTGGGTGGTCTGCGATGGAAGGAGGAAGGTGGGAGACAGAGCTGCGGGCTAGGGGAAGAGAGGGGGGAGGGTGGGCTTGGGTTGCTGTAGCTTACTTGGAGATGATTAATTGCTGCTGGACTTGCTGAATTAATGCTGGAAATTGAACAGCAAGGGCTGAACTTGAAGAAGAAGATTACTCAAATCTGTTGTGGCCCTCCCATGAAAACCACGGCCTTACTTGCCTCCAAAGTCAGAATTTTATTCATCAATTTCAACTTGTTTCTTTACAAAGAGGTGGGTGTTTTAAATAGCCTTACTCTTATAGGGAAAGATTTGGATATAAACAAGGAAACCTAACTTGACTCAACTAGGAAATCCTTTATAGACTAGAATTTTCTTTACAACTCAATAAATAAAGAACCACTAAAATGGGATATTCAAGAAACAACTTGCAAAACTCACAAGTAATTATCAAAAAAGAATCTCACTTTAAAATTTATTTCAATTGGGACTCCATCTCTAACTAAGACTCTCTATACTAACTCAATTAGAAAAATAAAATTAGATATGGACTCACAAGCAAAATATTGGGCTACTTCAGTGTCCAAAGGAAGTGGGAAAATGACCAAAATACCCCATGTAAGGTTCAGCCAGCCCTCGTGGTGCAGCCATTGGGCTCAATTAACACGAGTTTATGATTTACATTTATTTCGTTATCTTTTAGTTTATATGCTTATATTATATTCTATGCTTGTGTATAAATGATATATGTTAGTTCTCCTATGTCAAGTCATTGCTGGTATAACTGTTATCATTTTGCATGAATATGCCTTCTATGTTGCCTATAAGCATAATTATATAAAATTATTTTTGTTGTGTATACTGCACACATATTCTCTTTGATAAATATGGATGAATATCTTCAAAGTTGTGATTTCATTGATGTGATACTGCAAAATATCTTTAGAATGATGTATGGTGGGAATGCAAAAATGAGCTGTTCAGGAAATTAAATATTCCTTCTTCCAAGTGGTTGATAAAAATGTTGATGTCAATAGTAGTACAGTTACATTAGGCCCTCAAAATAAACATTAACTACTGTATAATTGTACAGCCATTTTAAAGCTGTATGGCTCCCATAGGCCCACCAGACTTGAACAGACTAGACCTTTACTGGCCAATTAATAGCTCATGTTGGGATTTCAGTACATGTTATCAGCCTAGGGACCGAAAGGACATTTAGAAAAAAAAGAAGAAGAGAGAGAAGGGAGAGAGCTTGCATGCTTGAGAGTCTCCCCTAGTAAGCTTTATTTATATACTACAAACTGTTCTTAACTTTTCTAAACTAAATTGCAGCAAAAAGAAAAAGTAAATATGCATAGAATATGTAGGATCTCCTAGATATACTAAAAAGGAAACTATCCTAGGGAAATAACTAGTCAACCAAGCAACAAGGAAACTAGAAGTTAAACTAAAATAGAAAGTAAACTATACTAGGCACCTTCTTGAAGTGCACATGGCAAAGATATCATGACATGGCCAAGATTATCCATGATATCTTTGCCATGCTAAGAGGTAATCGTCAACACTAACCCTCAAGTTGGAGTATAGAAATCAAAGGCTCTAACTTAGAATTATAAGAATGCATATAAAAAGAATCTTCATAAATCTTGAATGTTAGTAGCACTAGCAAACACCAATTGACACTGAAAGAATTGCACCCAAGAGATAATCAACAAAAACTTAAGTGAACAATTTTCATGTCTAAAGAACCAACGAACAAGGAGAATCATAGGTGGTGGTGAAGATGAACCATGTCATAAGCAAGGATCAAGGTTTTGGTTTTGAGGCTGGTTTTGACTTGGCCAAAAAGCGAAATCTTGAAGTTTCGACCGAAATTTCGGTCAAAACCTGGTATTTTCTGAGCAAGATTCGACCCTAGGTTTCAGGGCTTAGCCTCCATTCTAATTTCTTACCTCCTACCTATGTAAAGCATAATAAATATAATAGAACTGGTAGTTTGACAAAAAAAAGCACTGAAAGTTAGTTATGAGAAGTACAAATTGTATTACATAATAGCATAGAATTATCAACATGCATGAAATGTTTAATACAATGGTTACATGTGCAACAAGTTTACAAAATACAATGACCAACTAAATCAAGTGATGGCTCATTCAAGGCATGAACAAAACATTAATAAAAAAAAAAAGAAAAAAGAAGGAAAGTTCGGAACAATCGGGTATTGCTCATGCTTCACATTCCTTTGTAGTTTGGGCTTGGGCCCATGAAGAACTGCTGGGGCTTAAGAGGTGTTTGAAGGAGAAGAGGTAAAAGAGTTGTTTGAAGGCAAATAAATTGTGGAAATAGGGTGAAAATGGGGTAGAAGTCACCAAATATGAGAGGAATCAACAACATAGGTTGAAATCTAAGCTGTGAAGCCATGGCAGAAAGGTCGAAACCTGCGAAATAGAAGGTCGAAACCTGTGATATTTCACAGGATATCATAGGTTTCTCACAGGTTTTAACCGAGGTAGAGGATTTTATAAGGAATAATCAACCCAAACTGGTTGAAACAAGCTGTCGATATTTTGGTCTGTTTTGACTGAAACATTGTAACAAAACGAAATATTGCGGGTTTTGTTACGATTTTGAAACATGCGGATATTTCAGTTGAAATTTCTACCATTTCAGTCGAAATTTATTCCATGATCACAGGTCCTCCTCTTGGCCTATGGCATACCAATCTTCTTCTTCTCAATACTTCTCTTGCTTTTTTCTATTCTTGAGCTGGTTTAAGGATCTTGGTTTCTAACATGGTATTAGGGAATTGTGATCAGCTTAAGAAAACCCTCTTTCTTCCTTGCTTGATTAGTCTTCTCTATTTTCCTTTTACTTGGTGTGCAGCCGCCCATTGCTGCACTGATGATGTATTAGCTTCTTCACATTTTATGAAGTGATCTAGATGCCTACTATTACCATTGTTGCATAATCTATAGATCAATGAAGTTTTTGGACATGGAAGAACTTGTCAAACCTACTCTACTCCGTAGTGCAAAATCTTGTTTCGTTTAGCAAAATGGCCAAAACATCAAAATTTCAGATTTTTTAAATTTTATTTCCACTCAATGTTTCGGTGTCTGTTGGAGTTTTTTTTTTGGGGCCCGGTTTCGGTGTCGAGTTTAATTTGAGGCCAATAAACACAATGAGAGTCCTATTTTTGTTGAAAACCTAAATCAAACTGGTGTTCTTGATCGGCACATGCTTGGTTGTATGTGGTGAAACTAGAAGTCTGGAACATGAATTTAACGAATGTAAATATGGATATTATGCAAGAGAACACTAAGATTTTTATAAAAGTCCCAAAAAAAAAAAAAAAAAAAAAAGACTAGAATTTAATGTACAAATAGAAGTGTAGTGTAGAACTTAGTAGTTAATACAAGGTTAAAATAGTACAACATAAGAATAGATGAATGAATTACAATTTACAATGAATGAGGAAGATATATATAGGAACTAAAATGTCATCCAAAATTACAATACAAGTGAGACTTACTCTAACATAATAATAGCTGACGTGGTGGGCTAGATCCATCCCTCAAGCTAGGAGCTCTCTAAATAATGCACATACTCAAATCATCTCTTGCTATGCCTATAGTTATCCATGAAGTCTGTCATTGCCCTTTTATAGGTATGATCATTCACATAAAATATATATTCTGTGTGTCTTATGACATGACTCCTATAGATTGTGCTAGGAATTGAATACTCATACACCAGCTCTGGCTTTAGATGTGGTACTGGAGGCTCTGATGGATATCCATAGATGGACCCCACATATAATGCGCCTGATCCATCCCTATATCTATATGCATAGATACTACTTGAATCTGTAGATTAGCCACCATATGCTTCAACATATTTATGCTCCACCTCCTTTATGTACTCCCCCATATCCACATCCATTTTGTAGCCAAGTCCATTAGCTCTGTATTGTGTAGACCCCCACACTCTCATTGCCATCCAAGCTCATGAATCCTATCGAGTTTGTCAAGCTAGCCACATCCGCATTTGTCTGCCTTTATGGGCAGAACTGGCCATGGGGACCTCTTGAGGAACCCCTAGATGAGGAGGCCTTGGTCCTATAATGAGGTGTGCCACTATGGTGCTCATGCTGGGTGGCATGAATAAACTATGACTAACCTGCGAATTTGATGGGCTTGGCTATGTTTCTAGTAGTGAAATTGCCACATACTTTGAAACTTCTCCACCACCATGACAACAACCACCACCATTAGCATCGTCATCATCATCACCACCACCACCACCACCACCATCGTCATCCTTGGTTTGAGTCTTAGAAGGAGGCTGGGTCTTGTCCAAATACTTCTTATATTTGTGTTGAAGTATACGTAAATTTGTGATTTTACTATTCACGTTATTGTGCACGTGAACAGTGATTTTACTGTTCACGTGAACAGTATTATGCTATTGTTTTGATTATATTTTCTATTTCTAATGTGAGAATCTTGCTACATAAGTTTTGGGAGTTTTTAGAAAGCATAGTTTCTATTTTGGTGGTAATTTCTATTTTCAGAACTTTCTATTTTAGGAGTCAGGAAGTTACTAAAGCTGTAATATTTTGTTTCCTTCTTCTAGAGGACAATTACTTGTCTCTCAAGTTGTATTAGATTCATTAGAAGCTATAAATAAAAGTGCTCTGTGATTCTAGACTCTTTAGCTAAGAATCACGGGTCTTTTCTACTGGTTCTTCATCTCTCTTCTCTTTGTTCAAGTTCAACTGCTATTTTGATTGTTTAAAGCTTGTTTTCTAACATGGCATCAGAGCTTTTTTGAATCAAAATAGTGTTGTTCTCAATATTCTTTTCGGAATTTTTTTTTTCCTTCTGTTTCTTTGGTGTGCAGCCACCTAATGCTATATATTATGGACTATTAGATCAGATATTCATGTGAACTGATCTTCTCTACCTATTACCTTACTCTTACACGTTCCAGAACTTGAATACCTTTGTTACCTCTCTTTATTCTCCTATTCTGTCCTAAGGTTGCAGAATTTTTTTTTGTGTTCTTTCTACTTCAAGTTTTGGAAAACTGATTTGAGTGATATCTACCTCAGTTTAATGTCTTCACTTACACATGACTCAATCATGAGTAAGACTGAATCAAAAGGATCTCAGGGAGATCATGTAAACGTTCAAATTACATCTATCAAGCTCAAAGGTAGTTCTAATTACTTGTTGTGGTCACAAGCGGTTCGGGTGTACATACTTGCAAATGGTAAGCTTAAGTTCATTGAGGATGAACCTCCTGCTGAGACTGACAAATCTTATTTTAGTTGGATCTAAGATGATGCAATCATCAAAATTTGGATGTGGAATAGTATGGAACCTGATATTGCAGCGAATGTTATGTTCCATAAGACTGCAAAGGGAATATGGGATGATTTGCAAGAGACTTATTCCCAAGCTAAAAATATGACTCGGATTTTTAGTATTTATGAAAAGCTATTTCAATTTCAGCAAGCTGACAAGTCTCTGCAGGATTATTATAACTCCTTTAAAAGCATGATGGAGGAGTTGAATGTCTTTCAACCTCTCACCACCAATATAGAGAAGCTCAAGGCCCAATGGAATGAATTTTTTGTGTCTAAGTTTTTTGCAGGATTGAACCCTGAACTGAAATCTGTCAAATTACATCTTCTGCTGGTGAGCATGTCCCTAATCTTAGTGAAGCATATTCTAGACTTCAACGTATTGCCTTGCCTGAAGGGAGTTTTCCAAAAAACTGTTCTAAAGGAGAAAATTCAGCCTTCACTACCTCTTATGGAAGGGGACGTGGTCGTGGTTCAGGGGGAGTTAGTAGGTCTTCTGGAGGTTGTGGTGTTCAACTGTCTGATAAGACATCTCGACTTTGTACTCATTGCGGTAAAACAGGGCACTTAGTGGAAGCTTGTTGGGCCAAACATAGAAAACCAGAGTGGGCCAAACACCTTGCCAATCATGCCGTTTTTGATGGTGGTACTGATACTGTAGCAAACAATGATAATGGTTCTGGATCTTCTTCAGGGGACTTGTCTAAGACTCTAAGAGATGATGTAAGCCAAATCCTTCGCCGATTGCAAAATATTGAAACTGACGCTTCCACATCCACTAGTACTTCTGCTGCCACACTTTCTCATGCAGGTAACACAACACTTCTCACTTCTACTCCCACCCCTTGGATCATCGATTCAGGGGCCTCTTCCCATATAATTGGTAAGTCATCACTTTTTAGCTCTTTTTCTAAATCTACCACTAAAAATTCTGTTGCCATAGCTATTGGGACTTCCACACCTATTCTAGGCTCTGGAAGTGTTTCTCCTACACCTTCTCTTACTTTATCATCCGTACTTCATGTTGCTAACTTTCCTTTTAACTTATTATCTGTTAGTCAATTAACTAAAGCACTAAACTGCTCTGTGACTTTTACTCCCACTTATTGTGTTTTCCAGGACCTTCACACGAGGAAGACGATTGGTGGAGGGTGTGATAGGAACGGACTCTACTATCTGGACTATGCTACCCCTATTGCGGCTCTTTCTGATGATTGTGTAGATGCTCTCCAGTGGCACTGTCGTTTAGGCCATCTGTCTTTACCTAGATTAAAAATTTTATTTCCTTCTTTTAAATCAGTGTCTAGATTAAATTGTGAAGCGTGTGAGTTAGGGAAGCATCATCGTGCCACCTATCCTCCACGCTCTATCTCTCGTAGTGAGTCCTTATTTTCTCTTGTTCATTCCGATATTTGGGGCCCTTGTAGAATTAGTAATAGGCATGGTTTTCGATATTTTGTTACTTTTGTGGACGATTTCTCCCGTCTTACGTGGTTGTATCTTTTAAAGGATCGAATAGAGTTCTTAACTACATTTAAAAGTTTTATTCATGAAATTCAGATTAAATTTTCTCTTCGTATTAATTTCGGTCTGATAATGCTTTAGAATTTGTGCAACATGATATATCTAACTTGTGTGATTCTCTTGGAATGATTCATCAAACCAGTTGTTCATTCACTCCCCAACAAAATGGAGGGGCTGAACGCAAAAATCGTCACCTCTTGGAGGTTGCACGCGCTATTTTGATTCAGATGAATGTTCCAAAGAGTTACTGGTGTGATGCAATTTTGACTGCTAGTCATTTAATTAACCGCATGCCTATGCCTTTGCTCTCTGAAAAATCTCCTTTTTCAATTGTTTTTCCCAATAGAGAACCGTTTTCAGTTCCACCCAAAATTTTTGGTTGTGTGTTTTGTTCACATACCACATCCTTTGGATAAACTTTCCCCCCGTTTTGTTAAGTGTATTTTTCTTGGGTACTCATGCACTCAAAAAGGTTTTCGCTGTTATGATCCGGTTCTTCTCAAACAATTTACAAGTGCGGATGTGACCCTTTTTGAAGACACTCCTTATTATCTAAGTCAATCTGTGTTTGTTGAAAAACTGTGTTTTGGATGATACTCCTCCTATTCCCTCTTTAGTTCCTTCCACTAGCAATGTTCCTCTATAGGTTTATCAGCGAAGACATAAGTTGCCAGAACATATTGTGGATAGTAGAGTTCCTCCTACAAATATTAGTGGCGCTCCTTTAGTGTAGCCTGAAGCTGGCCTTATGGATGTTCCTTCTTCATCCTCTCCACCGGCGGATTCTTCTAGTGGAGATCCCACTTTGCCTTCAGATGACTTACCAATTGCTTTAAGGAAAGGTACTCGTACTTGCACTTTACACTCTAACATTGTTTATCCTATTTCCAATTTTGTTTCTACCTCTCATCTCCCTCCTAGCTTCCGTTGCCTTGCTTTGTCTATGTTTGCCATTCATATTCCAACCCATCATACCGAAGCTCTTAAAATTCCTGGCTGGAAAGCCGCTATGGATGTGGAAATGGATGCTTTACATTCTCGTCATACATGGTCTTTAGTCAACTTACCTCTTGGGAAAGATGTGGTCCGCTGTCGGTGGGTGTGTACTATTAAGTACCATTCTGATGGTACGGTTGAAAGGCTTAAGGCCCGCTTGGTGGCTAAGGGCTATACACAAACATATGGTGTAGATTATTTTGAGACTTTTTCTCCTGTGGCAAGACTTAATTGTGTCCGTGTCTTGATATCTTTGGCTGTGAATTTGATTGCACTCTTTTTCAGCTTGACATAAAAAATGCATTCTTCTATGGTGATCTTCATGAAGAAGTTTACATGGAGCAACCTCCATGGTATGTTGCTCAGGGAGAGGACAATTTTCGTGTTTGCAGGCTTCATAAAGTGATTTATGGACTCAAACAGTCTCCACGGGCTTGGTTTGAGAAATTTAGCAAGACTGTGGAGTCTTTTGGTTTTGTACAGTGTTATTCTGATCACTCTATGTTTGTTAGACGGCACAATGATTGTGTTGTCATTATGGCAGTTTATGTTGATGATATTGTCCTTTCAGGCAATGATGTTGATGCAATCCATACAGTTAAGGCACATTTACAAAAATCTTTCCAAACCAAAGTTTTAGGTGATCTACAATATTTCTTGGGGATTGAAGTGATTCGCAGTAAAAAAGGAGTAAGTTTGTCACAAAGAAAGTATGTGTTAGATCTTTTGACTGAGACTGGCATGCTTGCTTCTAAACCTAGTGACATTCCCATGGATCCTCAGTTGAAGTTAGGACGTGATGATGGTGACTTGTTAGATGATGTCCATCGTTACAGGAGTCTTATTGGGAAACTTATTTATCTTACTGTTACTCGTCCTGATATTTCTTATTCTGTTGGTGTGTTGAGTCAGTTTATGCAATCTCCTAGGAAGGCTCATTGGGATGCAGCGATGAGAGTGCTTCGGTACCTCAAGAGTGCGCCCGGAAAAGGGCTCATCTATCGACCAAATCGGAGTATGGACTTGGTTGCCTTTTCTGATGTAGATTGGGCTGGATCCGTCATTGATCGCCGGTCAACGACAGGTTATTGTACTTTTCTTGGTGGAAATCTTGTGACTTGGAAGAGTAAGAAACAATCCACCATTGCTCGATCTAGTGCTGAAGCTAAGTATAGGGCTATGGCCCACACCGCTACTGTATTGATGTGGCTTCGTTCATTGTTAGAGGAAATAGGATTTCTAGTTTCTACCCCTATGAAAATGTTTTGTGATAATCAGGCAGCCACTTACATTGCTAGTAATCCAATGTTCCATGAGAGAACAAAGCATATAGAGGTAGATTGTCACTTTGTGCGTGATGCAGTGAAGAAGAAGCTTATAGCAACTCCTTTTGTGAGCTCTATTGACCAACTAGCTGATTTGTTCACCAAAGCTCTGTTCAGACCAAGTTTTCAGTCTATCTGTTGCAAGCTGGGCATGGGAGATTTGTATGCTCCAGCTTGAGGGGGAGTGTTGAAGTATACGTAAATTTGTGATTTTACTGTTCACGTTACTGTGCACGTGAACAATGATTTTACTGTTCACGTTACTGTTCACGTGAACAATATTATGCTATTGTTTTGATTATATTTTCTATTTTTAATGTGGGAATCTTGCTACATAAGTTTTGGGAGTTTTTAGAAAGCATAGTTTCTATTTTGGTGGTAGTTTCTATTTTTCAGAACTTTCTATTTTAGGAGTTAGGAAGTTATTAAAGCTGTAATATTTTTTCCTTCTTCTAGAGGACAATTACTTGTCTCTCAAGTTGTATTAGATTCATTAGAAGCTATAAATAAAAGTGCTCTGTGATTTTAGACTCTTTAGCTAAGAATCACAGGTCTTTTCTACTGGTTCTTCATCTCTCTTCTCTTCTTCTTCTTCTCTCTTTTCTCTGTTCAAGTTCAACTGCTATTTTGATTGTTTAAAGCTTGTTTTCTAACAATTTGGAAGGCACAACCTCATCGTTGCACGAGTGCATCATTCAATGCTTGTTTGCAATAGTAGCACCAATTGCCTCTCGTGCATGTACTATAGGATCAATGACATCAAAGCCAGCTTGTTGAGAAATATGCGGGTCAAGCCTCTCTTTAGGCTGGTCCAATACCGGGCCACCCTTGCCCCTCACCCAATCAAGGAGAGGGTCCTAATCATTTGAGTACACCTAGAAGATATCTGCGAGATCAATGTGTCCTACTTCCCATTACCCTCTTCCTGGGTCCATGTGCTGGAACTTCAATCTCATGTTGTAGTTGACAAAGACAAGGTCATTTAGGCATTCATTACCCAATCTGTTTTGCCTCTTTGAGTGTATCGAGGAAAAGGTGTTCCAGTTCCTTTCACAAAGTTTGCGAGAGGACCTTAATTGCCACCCTCTTGAGGTTCTCTGCACTCCTGCCATAGAAAACCCACCACTTAGCTGCATTAAGCTATCACTCGATAAATAATCTAATAATTTGTAAAATTTAATAATTCTATTCTAGTTAGATCTCTATACAAGTTATTGATCTAACTTGAATCTGTGCTTTTCCATTCCGGCACAACAACCTTTGAACCAAAGGACTAAATGCGTCCTTGAAAACCTTGATGTACTATCATTTGTAAGAATGGTTAGCCAATTCTTTCAAAATTTAAATGAAACTCCTAAGTCCATACTGTCTCACCTCATTGTTGCATACGAATTGGAGTGTCGAGTCTTTTTCCGACTTTGCAATGACGGCCATCGCCAACTCAATTAGCTCTGTATTTTACCCCAAACGGCTGATGTATTGGTATTTTGGGTTTAGATAGTAGGCTGCACAGCTTAAAAACTCAAAATTAGTTATAAGATTTTCATTAACATCAAATGAATGAATTACCAACAAATTGCATATTTATTTACAAGCCTTATACAGTGGATGTATAAGATATGCAGTCCAGCTATCACCTATAATCTTCAGGAAGTTATTGCAGCCTCTATAATTTGTTTGAAATGCGGCCTTCCTCATCGCCTCAATGGTTGTGATGGGGGCATAGTGAGCCCCTTCATAGAGGAGTCCACCATATGTTGGACCTTTATAATGGGGTTATCTTCAACACTATCTTGACTTGCTTCCAGAAATTATTTGATGATACAATAGCTTGTGCTGTGCGCCTACCTTAGGTGTTGGATCCCCTCCAATTAAATCACATTTAATGTGAAAACATGGATCTCAACCTAGATCTCTTGCCCTCAATACTCCGTAAGGAAATATAGTTTGTGGTAGACCTCATGATACCGGGTTTCACTATGTCACCCCCATATCTCCTTGATCATGTGAAGAGCATAGTTGTGATTGCATATAAAGTTCATCACTTGTCTAGCCCTGTCCATTACACTCTCCACAATCTTGATCTTCTTGGTGTCCTTCAACATGAGGCTGATGCAATGGGCTGTACACAATGTCCAAAAGACATGTATTCCTGGCATGATACAAATTTCGGTCGAAATTTTGCATTTTTGAAAAGTCGAAACGAAACTCATGAGGACCAAAACAAAGTCCTTAGTTTCGATCGAAATTGTCAAAATTTCGTCGAAACTTGTCGAAACTTGTCGAAACTTGGTTCAACCCAGCTAGACCAGCTAGTTTATGAGAAAAAAAAATTCCCAAATTTCGTGGGAAACTTGGGAAATTTCGTGGAAACCTAGGAAATTTTGTGGACACCTGAGACTTTTTCTTGTAAATTTTGTAGCTTTCCCAAATTTTTTATTTTATTTTGTTTATTTCATGTTTCCCCAAATACTAGGACAAATACCCCCTCCATCAGGACTTCCCTATCCAAATTGCATATTCCCTTAGACTGATTATCTTAAGCATGTTGATGATTAGACTTATAAAGTTACAGTTGTCGATTACCTTGATAACCATAGGCATAAAATGTCATGAGATATCTATGTTCGTTGGTTGGAGGAGAGGATGTTACAGGCATAGTACTACTCAGCTCACAAGATGATCCACTCTTGGCACTCCTCTTGGTGCTAAGTTGTACTTTCCTTTTATTGTTAGCTATTTTGAAGTTAGAAATTATATATTTAATGTTATGTGCTTAAGTAGTTAAGTTTATAGTGTACTTTTTGGACAACTTTACATTGATGTTATGTACATTGAATGACATATCTTCATTGATTTTTTAGCAAAATACTGCCAATGTGTTCCTTATACTCTAATTAGCTTAAATGCAAAATCCAACACTAAAATACTCCTTAAAACCTATCGAAACTTTATGTCGAAACTTGCATGAAGAAGTCCTAAGTTTCCTTGAAATTTTCCAGTTTCCCACCTAGGTTTCCCATTTTCACCTAGTCGAAACTTCAGTTTCCCTGGAATTTTTTTCTATGATTCCTGGACTATGTCATCATCTCTCTTGTTTTTTTAAAGTTAATGCCATTGATGGTGATGATTTGCATGACATTCTTCACCCCCACCTCCCCCACCAACTCCTGTAAGATTGCCCATTGATGTACCTATTGTCTTTCACTTGCCTCGATGCATCCATAGATATCAAGAATATGATCCTCCTATCACAATACAACATAAAGTTGATGATAGACTTTTTAGTTAGATCACTCCTTCCATCGCATAATGGTGATTGGTGACCCCATATGTTTCCCAAAAGGGCCTCATTGATCCAATGTACTTCTTTGCTCGTCCTTCTGTGTTGTAAGATACTTGTTCATGACCTAGAAGGGGTGGGGCCAAGGTATCCTAGATGACGAAATAGGAATAGAAGTGTTTTATTCTTCTGTGTATTATTTAGAACTTTACAATCAATATATACACAGCTGCTATCTATGAAATAGGAAAGAAGCTATACATGTGCCATCTACAAAATAGGAAGATATCCTATACAGCTACTATCTATAGAATAGGAAAAAATATCCTACCTAGAAGATTAGAATAAATGAGAAATCTACCTAGAATAGAAGATTAAAATAAATGAGAAATCTACCTAGAATAGAAGATTACAATAAATGAGAAATCCACCTAGAATAGAAGATTGCAATAAATGAGTAATCTACCTAGAATAGAAAAATACAATAAGAAAAATACCTGTAATAGAATATTACAATCTGATCTACTTAGATTAAAGATACTAATAAAATATTATGATATGATTCTAAGATTTTCCACACAAGACTTGCCTATGCATTGGTGTCAATCATGGCCTGATAGTAGGGCATCTATGCTGTGTTGGCTAGAATGGTGTTTAAGAACATCCACTTAGCCGCTGATTCCTTCTCCTTGCCCTTCATATCCTTCCAAGCTCCTAAGATCTTAGGCTGCTTCAACACTGCCTTCTTGAAAACATCCAGATCCTGTTCTAGTATGGGATCTTGTCGCTGTAGAAAATCTGCTGGTGGAGAAGCAGCATCCCTCTGAGTCTTGGAGAAAATCCCTCTGACTCGGTCATCATCCTGTCGTTATAGAAAATCCTGCTTTCTTCAACGTTTTTCCTTTTTGATTTTTAAACACAAAAAATGCTGAATCAAAAGCTGGTAATATAGATGCTAATTTGACGATATTAGTTGGATGATGTACCAAAACTAAATGTACTTTTGAGTACATGAGATCACCAACATATAAAAGAACCTAAAAACATTTACCTTCTTCCCACGAATCCACGATATATCAGTCGCCACTCAACCTATTTTGCTAATCCCTGTCAAGTCTTGACTTCTTCCCATCTTCCGACATCTCCATCTCTCTCCTTTGGCAACTAGCTCCACTCCGGCGACCCTCTTGCTTAGGTGAAATCTTATTCTGGCGATGTTCTATGCTGGAATTTTTTTTTAAAATTATTATAAATTTTTTGCTTCGGGGAGGCACTAAAGCACTGTCACAGTCGCAGCTCCTCCCTGGCGACGGTGCTCCATACTCTGATCATTGTAAAGCTTGATGACTATGGCCTTGAGGTCCTAGTCCTTGCCAGAAAGCCCACCTTTTGGCCTACACTCTTTTCTGGATGCAGTCTCCATCATCCAGCAGCTTCACTATGACTCACGTATCGATTTAGGTTCCTCACCTTGGTTTGGCTGAGAAGGATGCACCACTGGGGCCAGGCAGATCCATGGATCTGTTTGCTAGAGAGTGTTGATGTGGAAGGAGGTTTCTTTTTTTAGGCTGTGTGGATGGAGGGAACAAGAATCACTGGGGGAGAGATTAAGGATGGTGGTTGCAGTGGTTGTTTGTTTGAAGAGGAAGCATGGGTTAATTTTTAAATTTTAGATGATAGAGGTACTTTAGGTAATCCAATTTACTTTTTCTACAGAAATTGTATTTGTTAATTCTTCATAATTTAGCATCTTATGATTGTTGAACAAATTTTACATTGTCTGCCTTGGTAAATCAAACTTTTCACCTGTGGTTTAAGAAGTCTTCCTGAGTTGAAATTGGGATGCTATATCCCATTGGTGTTGCCACAGACTACTGAGCAGTTCTGATCAAGTTTTCAAGTTCTCAAGTTCCAGCAGCATTGGTGTGTGCAAACAGTGCAGTGTGAAAGTTGACAGTATTTTGATTCTTGTATTTGTCTATGTGCTGTATTGAATTCTGTCTCACATTTTCGAACAATTGTTATAAATTCTTAAAAACCCCCTAAAGAACAGATTTACCTAGGATTTAGATTCTTCCTTCTTGATTCCCATAAAGGTCCTTTGGCCCTCAAACCCCTTGGAAGCTCCCTCCCCTTGGACATTCCTTGACCGTGTGCATGTGTGTGTTTTTAGGTTTTAATATATTAGTAATTCAAGAAAAATATTCGAACATGTTTCTAGTTTTGCTTACATTCAATTATGGTTTCATTACTGGGAGATGCGGAGATCAATCCCAAACCAGACAACCAAGCTCTATGCATACACCCGGCTAAAAACTATATTCAATCACAATTCTCACTACAAAGTTCAACATAGAGAATGTAACTTTCTCAACACTGCATAAAACCCTGGGACAATCAGAATTCAACCTCAAAACCATTATAACTTCACGATTCAGTGCCCAAAAAGGTTACCAAATACCTAAAAAGTTGACAGTATTTCGATTCTTGTGTTTGTCTATGTGCTGTACTGAAGTCTCTTCTTCTATGATCTTCAGGTCATTGTTGGGGCAGAATTAAGATTTCCTATCCATATGGGTGTGGCCTGTGTGCGTGGAGGTAGATCTGAATCCTGCCTAAGGCATGGGTCTTACATCTCAGAGTTGGGTCCTGTACCCCCATATGCACATGGGCAGCTAAGCCTGACTCACTCGGGGAGGGGGTTTTGTGACCTCGATTCATCATTCTCTTGGTGTCAACTTGGGATGAAATCTCAGTCCAACCTGTGAGATTTCTAATTTCTACTGGGTTCCGTTGGTTTTCCTTCAGCCTAGTGATTATGGTGGTAGCAGGAAAGGAAAAAGATAATCACTGGGAATAGCCGAAAAGAATGAGATGAAGAATAAAATTAGAAAGAGAGGCAAACAAATCAAGAGAGTTATTAGTTAAAGAAAGTGTGGGGTGATGTGGAAGGATCTAATCTACGAGATTGAAGAGAGGATAAGATCAGAGGTGACGAAACAGGCCACTGCACCACGGCTCTTGGCAGCAATGTTATGATGAAAAAAAAAATTAGAAAAATAAAGAAAAGCCTTTATTCTGAGTCTGAACTATGTTGATTGTCTGGCTTACATGTACCAAGAAAGTGTGATATTCTAATTCTCAAACTGAAATTGAATTCAAAACTATTTAGCTAATCTCCTACAACTTGAGGCATAAGAATTAAATCATCAAAAGAAAAGGGAAAATGACTAGCCGGTAACATGGTTCCAGTGCTAGTCATGGGGTTGTGCTAAATTAACTTCTTCAGTCCCACTCTGGTAACACGCACATTCCATCCAGGCAAAGCTCCTGTAAATGCAAGTATTGGCCCCAGCCCTCCATGATGTGGGCATTAACCACCAGATTAAATCTCTTGCTCAAAATAAAATTACAGAAATAACCTTCTAGTTAATCCATCATGTGACTGCATCAGTATTTGGTATTTCAAAATTATGAAAGAGGAGCTTGCCATTGTGATGATTGTCATCCATAGTATTTCATCTACTGGTTTCTGTTATATCTTATGGTTAATAAAGTTGTGTTTTGAAATTTATAAATGAAAGTTTCTGGTCTCAATGTGGTTTTAGTGGGTGCAGTTTTTTTCTTTTTCTTCTTCTTATTATTATTTTGGTTAAGGTATTGAAGGCCATGTTATATATTTTCTAGGGTGGCACTTTCAAAGTTGAGCTTGATTCATTACATGGACAAGCTACAGTTTTGGCAGCTTTAGTATCTATTTCTCCAAAGCTACCTCTTGGTTATCCAGCAAGGTGAGGTTCAATTCCCTCTGCCACCCATCATTTTCACTTTTCCTTCTCATTAGGGTGTTTCTGAAAGATATTCTGATAGTTTCTGTCATTCGTCATTTTAATCAGGTAAATATTCCACATATGCATCTTGTTGGAGTTTTTATTTTTATTTATTTTTTAAATTTGTTAAGGGTCCACTGTATTCTTTGTGAAGGGTAAATCGTCTTGCATGCCCAAGATGTGCATATTGTGGAGGAGCCAGTAGGATTTTGGGATTGTTTTTTCTGTCTTGCAGTTGTTCTGTATTTTATTTTATTTATGTGTGAATTGTTGAGGAGCCAGTAGGATTTTGGGATTGTTTTTTCTGTCTTGCATTTGTTCTGTATTCTATTTTATTTATAGGAGGGCAATAAAAGATATTTTTAGTATGCCGGTAAACTGAAGGAATAAAAATAATGATGCAACTTGCCATGGGTTGGCTTTCACTGGATGTATGATCTCATAAGAACATGTTCATAGGATGTGGCTTCTGAATTCTGGGTATTCCTGGTAATGTTGCTGGTGACTGCACATCCACAAAAATTGTATTCATCTCTCAGCAGTCATTATTCACCTAATTGTCAAGGCAACACCTAGGCAGGATGGAGGATAGCGTGGAGTCTGGTGCCTTGGTCTCCTCGATTAAGTGGGAATGTAGTCTCCCTGTGTCTAGGTACTCTCCGTGATGTAAATCAGATCTAGGGCTAGGGGTATTTTAGTACTTTCCCTAAAGGGTTGCCCAGGAAATCCAGCAATTATGAAGGCTGAACCAGGAGGTTTAGGGTATGCTAAGGCTCTTAAAACCCTGCTGTACTTGGTAATTTACATTTGAAAATCCAACTAAAAGTCAAATTAAGGTTTGTAAAGGGTTTTGCTAGGGTTAGGGAAGGGAAGCAACCTTGCTGTCCTGCAGTTTTGGAACAGTAGATGTTGATGTTCTGCAAATTCAAAACTTGTGGAAAGTGACCCAAGGGGCTGGGGAAGAGGGATTAGCAGAGGAAGGGGGCTGCTGCTATTGCAGGGAAGATGAGGGGAGGAGAGAGACTTGCGGCTGCAAGGGGGAGGGATAGAAGTTTGCTATAACTGAAGGGAAAGGGAGAGGGAGTATGTGCGATGGGATTGGGGTGGGTTTCTAGGTCTGGGCAAGAGGGGAAAGGGCAGGGAAGTCTACGGTGGAAGGGGGAGGGTATTCTAGGGCCATGCGAGAAAGGGGAAGGGTGGGGAGTAGACCTGTAAACGGATCGGATTTTAGCTCGCAAATCCGAATCTGATTAGAAAAACCGCTATCCGAATCCGGCATAAATTTGGAAAAGGCATCCGAATTCGAATCCGAAACTTTATCGGATATTCGATAATAATCCGATCCAATAAACTATCCAATTATTGATTGGTGATTGTCATTTTTTAAAATTTTGTTTTCTGATTTTCAATGTCCGATTACCGATTGCTGGTATCCAAATCCGATTATCATCCATTTTTTTTAGAGAAAAAATGTTGAATCCTTTACTCTATCCGGATAAATTTTTATCCGGATATTATCCGATCTTATAAGCAATTATCCAAATCCGAATCCGGTTGCTTAACGAACGGATACAGATATTTTCCGGTAAGAAAGATTGGGATACCCTTAAACGAATACGATTGTGAATTTGGAGGCGGATTTCGCTTACCATTTATAGGTTTAGTGGGGAGGGGCTGCTGACAGGAAGGAAGGCAGGGGAGGGGTGGGGGAGCTGCTGGACCTACTTGAATTTACTAGGCTGCTGTGGTTGAGTGCTTGATGTATGATTGTAATCTGCTGGATTGATGAAGAAGATGATGAAACTTGAACAATTTTAGTCAACCAGGGCCTACTCAACTAAGAACCCTGATCCTCAACGCAATCAACTCTATTAATCGTGAATAGCTGAAAAATTACATTTAACTGTTTAAATATTTATAGCGAACGACTCTAACTTGGGTGGGAATCCTTAATTGACAAGGATCCCACCTCTTGACCAAGACACTTAAATTGGAGTCTATTACTTAAAATACCTGAGCCCTAGATTTGGGATCTACTAAATAACACATGCTAAATAAACTTAACTTAAAAAGCACATGCTAATTTAAGATAGCTTAGGACTCTACCAAAATAACTTTAGAGTCTTATCACATGCTAATTTAAGATAACTTAAGACTCTGCCAAAATAACTTTGAATCAAAATAAGACTCTAAACAAATCCAAACTCAACTCAACTTACTAATTTAAACTCAGCTAAAATTCTGAGAAATAATTTCAGAATTAAAAAAGGGGCAAAATGCCCAAAATACCCCCCAACTAGGGGTTTGGCCAGGTCATGGTGGTTTCTTGGAGCCATCCTCCAGGCCCCAAGTTTTGGCCAGGGGGTGCTAGTGTTCACATCACTCTTGACTCCCAAGGTTGTCCAGAAGATGCAACATCTATGGTCATACAGGCTTTAGAATGCACCATTGTGTTGTTTCTATATGATGCAACATCAAACCATTTTTGTGCAAACCAGATTAAAGATCATAGATTAAGTAGTGTTGAGAACTGTGGGACTAAGATATGAACACGTTACCTGATGTTACTTGGGATTTTGATTTTCCTTGACTATGTTGCTCTTCAGTTTGTAATCAACCTCTGACCCTTCACTTGATGTCAGAGCTAAAAATCCTGGAAAATCTGGCTTGTTCTTTGCATTGTCTTTCTCGACAACTGCTGCTGCCTGATGGAGGCTAATGCCTCCTTGTCTGGCATGGTAGAGAAGGCCGGAATCATACACCCATTGTTGTTCTCCTTCATGCCTTACCCATCCTGGATTCTTCTATCATGATGATCTACGTTGGTCACTTCTTGTCTAAGCTGGTCTCTCTGCTGTAACACCTGTTGATGCACCTTCTATTTGCTACAACCATGACCATCACCATTGCTCCATATCTTCTGCAGTTTCCAGCTGGATCCCACTTCAATCACACACACACACACACACGTATATGCTGAGCTTTACTAATAAAATCTCATTGGTGAAATCTGAGTTCTCATTACATGGTTACATCTACTTAAATAAAGGAAACCAAAAAGAGAGGAAACTAGCTCTAATTTGAAAATTCAAAATCTAAATCCCAGTGGCTTTCTAAAACTCAAATGAGAATCTTACGTGGCTTATACCCAAACAATTAAAAGACATAAGATGATTACCTTGTTACCAAACCGAAAACCCTTGGCCCAGTTTTAATTTTGGTTTGGGTTTCCAAAACCAATTGTACTTGTCCAACCAGCTAAGTGCACCTGCATCATCTTTCCTCTTCTGAACAATTACTCTACTGTGAGTTCGGGAAAGGACCAAGAGACCATCTGAACAACTTGCTTAGGAGGAGTTATCCTGCTGTCTTCTCTAGAATAATGTCAAGGAAGTCCTTAACAAGAAGAAACTTCATTGTTTTGTTGCTGTGCTCAAAAGAGTAGTACTCAGTGTAACCATAGTGTCCTACTTTCTTTCCAAATAACCATGCTAGGTGAAAAAGAATATGACAGACCTTCAGAGAGAGGGTTTCAGATTGCCCATCCTTGAATTCACCATTAGAATAGGTAATGCAACCCAAGGAAGAAAATTCAACCGAAACAAGAATTTCGAGCCTCAATTTCGGGCCTCATATGAACTCAAAATGATTTGGATTCTTGCATACTAGCTATTTCAAGCACAATAAACACTATAGAACTACTAGTTTACCAAAAAATCCATTGAAAATGTAACATCCAAGTATATACTACATATGAGAAGAAGCAAGAATGTTACCAATTACAACTCTAGTCCATGTCTCCCTCTTCCGTCTGCACGCCATGCAAATGGTAAATACAAGTCCCATGATGTTTGCCCCATATAGTTGTCGTCATAGTCGGCAACTGTGGCTTTGTACGTGACCTCATCCACATGCCTAAGATTTCCTGATGGTGGGAAGTTTTGAATCTCCGGATAAGGAACTGGCTCAACTGAATATGGAAAGGTTTGTGGTGGCTATGGTATAGAGTGGAAGATCTGCTCAACAAATGAAGGAGCACCCTGGTTGTCAGCATAAGGTCCATATTGACAATAAGTTTCCAGTGGCTGACTCCTATAGGTGACAGTGGGAGGGACACCATAAGCTCCATAACCATAAGGCTCCACTAGTGGTTAACACTTAATTAGTTTATTTATTTATTATTATTTTTTTAATTATTTTAAAATTTATATATATTTTTAAAATTATTTAAATATATATTAAATATAGTAAAAATAGATAATTAACAGAAAAAAATTGATTTAACACCAACACAACAATAGAGTGCCTGAACTCTCATATACAGTAATTTGAAGCTCATGCATCTACTATACATATATATTTTAGCAATATACATAATTTAAAAAATAAATTTTAATAACAGAAAAATAAAAAAATAGTAGGAAGGATAAAAAATTAATTTTGACACTACATATTCATAGATCAACACTCTAAAGTAAACATACTTAAATTTGGAGGCAATTCTAGAAGATTTAATGCACAAACAAAACAAAAAAAAATGAGAAAGTTGGTTACTCACCTTGCAAGATTTGAGAAAATCCATAAATGAAAGGAGCAAATATAGTGTTTGAATAAAATGGAGTTGTAGAAATTAGGTGAAAAGAGGGATGAAAGCAAGAGAAATAAATAAAAAAAAAACTCAAAATAGGGTTGAAATGTAAGAGGCAATATCACTCGAAATATCGGTCGATACGACACGATATAACACATTTCGTGTTCCTACTATTGTATTTCCTTTCGATCTTTGATTTTGCTGGCATTTTGACTGAAATTTCGATAATTTCGGTCAAATTTTCTTCCTTGATGCAGATTCTTTAGGATTAATTTGAGAAGTTACTTCTCTGCTGCCTTGACAACTCAGAGCAGTATTGAAAAGGTGGAATAGAACTTGCAGAAATTAGGCTGAGAGGTGAGAACCGAGGACATAAAAATGGGGAATGGGATTGGGCGGTAGCAGGAATAGCTCCTTACAATTGCAGACCTCAAAACACCTCTGAAATTTGAAAACTGGTTCACCAAACCAGCCACAGGTTCCCCTATGGTTCCCCACGTCTTCACAGTCAAACACCCAAGTAATTTTTATTCATCAAAACTATTTTGCCTTACAAACCAGATTGGTATTTATAGACTCCACATACTGACTCCAGTTACTTGTTAAACAAGACTTCTAGCAACTATTGCTTTTTCTGAAACGTACTAAAAAAGATAAGACTTCTTAAAAGGAATCTTATCCTAACCACTAAGAAAATTAAACTCTTTCCAATCTAGGACTCCAACTAACTGAAGGAAAGGACTCAATCAACCCTACAACTCCTGTCTGGACCTATTCCAGCCTCTAAAGACTCAACCCAGGGTTAGTAAAAGACAGAATTACCCCTCCTGGGCTTGCGATCTGCACTAAGGGTTTTAACCCCTCTTTCGGCCCCTCCTGGGCTGCCGCTGGGTGGTTACATAATTACATTAATAGGTGACCAAACACCTATTAGTAACCTCTAGTTTATTGGTGTTCAACCATGCCACTTTATAGGGGGTTGGATGTGGCTTTGTATGTAATCACTAGTCTACATATGAGTAGATTCTTCATCGATGATATTTGTGCAGCTACTCCTAGTCTGCTGTCAATCTCTATAGTGCATGGTTGGTCATTCTTCTGATAAAGCAACAGTCTATAAATGAAAACATTCTGAGCAAGGCCTCTTACATCAGAATGATGCTAATAAGTCGTTTCATGGCAGTTCCATATCACTTTATTGTGAAAGACCAGATCAGCCAGTTCTGCCGTCAGTACCTCCATCTTCCACCGAGTAGAATTTGACAATGGATTTGATCAGTGATTCCAACACTTCCTTTACTCGATCTTGATTCGTATAAGAATTCGGGAACTATGGTACTAGTGGAACTAGTGCAACCTGAATAATAGGAAAAATAACTAAACTTTTGCAATCAGAGATAGGATTAGTTTACCTTAAGAAAGTACAAGAGTACAAACTTTCAAATTACATCATATTAATAAGGGTAATTTTCATCTAGACCCCTTGAGGTTTGGTCCATGTCATTTTTAGTCCAAATAAACGAAAACTTTGCATATGCCTCCCCTTAGGTATCCAATAAGATCAATTAAGGACAAATTGTGATTTTTATGACCAAAATACCTTCACATCTATTCTACCCTAAGATTTGCATTTTGCCTTCACAATAAAATCCAACGGTGAAAATAAAAAGAGTGGGATATTATTACTCCATTAAAGATGAAACCTCCAAATCCTCAGCTGTGGCCGCTTCTAAAAATAACTTATTGCCACAATTCTTACAACCTATTGCCACTCATCCCACCGCCACTCTTACTCCGGCAACCACCATAACTGGTTCTCTCTCCTCCGCCTGCTGCGGCGGTGTCCTCCTCGTCTTCCGCACCATAACCGCTACTCCCACTGACGAAGCGACATCGTCAGCCACTACTCCAACTACTGCTGCTGCTGCTGCCTCATCTTCTCCTGCGCCATGGTGGCACTCATCCTTAACCAGCGCTAACACCTGTTCAAGATGGCTTCGAAGTGCGTTCGCTGTAGCTTCGTTCATTTGTGCCAAATCTCTTCATATCTGATTCTCTAAACAAGGACTCTTCACTCTTTCTTCAAGAACCCAATTCAGTTTCCCAATTTTCTCCATCTCTTTGTCTTTCGCTCTCAATCTCTTCGAAATCCTTTCTTCTTCTCGAATGCTGTTTTCTGCGTTCTGCAAATTCTAATATTCTCTGTCTGCAAATCATTTACACATGAATCAGTTAACACAATTACTGAAAAACAGATTTAAGAAGGAAAAACAAAAAAACAAAGAATTGAGTGTTACTTACATATTGGGCAATGAGTCAATCGATCTCTAATTGTTGTTGTTGGATCTGAAACGTAATGTCTTCGCCAAGGAAGGATAGAGGAGCAACGCTGCTGCAACTATTGCGGCTATTGTTGATGATGTTGTCTTTCATGACAACCATCGATGAATCTCTGGAGCGTTTTCTTGAGATGGTGTTGGGGGGATTGTTGTGAGTGAGTCCACTATTAGCTTTCAAGGTGATGGTTGTTGCAGGAACTGGATCAGCCATAACAGAGGAGTTGTAGAAAGGAAGAAGCATTTCTGGAGTTGTGTTGGCTGTAGAGAGTGGAATACCACCCAAACCCATCTGGGTATTGTAAAGACTAGAGTTGTTTTCAATGGCGTTTATCAGTTCTCTGTAAATTCAATCAAATGGAGAAATCAAAAAGTGAAAAAATAAAAAGAAACCGATCAAAAACAGAGAGAAAAGTAGAGGATAGCACTTATAAGAAGATGTATTACCTGTTCCCGATTAGTTGGGAAGGGAAGAGATTGATATACCGCGCTTCAACAGCCATGAAAATGATTTCTGTTCTCTTTGTGCTCTGTATTATCAGTTTTGGTTGCAGAGGAAACAAAAACACCAAAACAGAGATAGAAGATACAAAGAGGGAGAGAGGGAGGGAAAAGATGAAACGAACATGCTGCAATAGAGGTGGTGAGACATAGTGGGATAAAAAGGTTTTGTGTTTAATGGAGTAAATATTCCACTCTTTTTATTTTCACTGTTGGTTTAATTGTGAAGACATGATGCAAATCTTATGGTAAAATAGATGTGAGGGTATTTTGGTCATAAAAATCACAATTTGTCCTTAATTGATCTTATTGGATACCTCAGGGGAGGCTGATGCAAAATTTCCATTTGTTTGGACTAAAAATGACGTCGACCAAACCTCAGGGGGTCCAGATGAAAATTACCCTATTAATAAATCTGAATTAACCCTGGATGATGTCCCTATAGCAGGTTATTCAAGATGTTGCCAATGACTTAGAATCATATTGAAAATAAGCAGACGAGCTGAAAGAAGAGGGTGCCATAATAGACAAAACCAAGGGAGACTTCTCAAGCAAGTAAAGCCCACCGTCAAGTCTACTTTTGCCAACCCTTTGTCACATTTCCAATTCTTGAAAAAGATAGATGGAAAAATGACAATCTTACAATTTGATTCTGGGTTAGACTACTAATAGTCAAAAGGTTAGTAGAAAAATTTGTGAACATGCAAAATAGGTGGAAAATATAAGAAAGAAGAACAAGTAATGGAGCTCTTGGTCGAAACCAGACATGGAACCATCAACAGCATGAGCCTTACATCACCAGGTAAAGGAAAGTAAGAGCTAAAAGGAAAAAAGTTTTACTAGTCATGTGGTCAGTTGTAATGGATTTGACAGAGGGATTATTGCAAGTTTGCAACAGGGGGGGGGGAAAGTACCCAAGGAAGAATTGATAGAGGAAGGTTCTGCCATAGAGGCAATCATAGTGTTGGCTAAGGGCATTGTAGAAGAAATTATGAGCCAAGATATCAACTGACGTAGATGCTAGAACTCATCTGAAGTTAGGGGTGCGTTGGTAGGATAATCATCAGTCCCTTAATTTTGGGCAGCAAGTGATGTAGTGTTAGGCTGTTAGGCAAGAAATAGAATAGAAGAGTTCAGAAAAACATGGTTTGATCGCCTTTGAATGAACTTGGCCGTTGGACCAACCATCTGCTGACCTTGACTTATATAGAGGTCAAAACACCGTTCACGTTAATGGTATCATAACCAATTTGTCTTTTTCTGGGAAGTGCTTTTTGAAGATTTCCACTTGCATCTACAGCCTTGGAAGATTGAAGACTAATTGTATTTAGTTAATATTTTAGTAGTGACCTAAGTTGCTATATAGTTCTATTTTTAGAGCAGAGAGTCAGCTTATGTTTTAGAAGATCTACATTCTATTTTAAGTATTAGTATTTCCTAATTTCTATGTAACTTGTTATGCAAGCATTAGATTTCTGTATAAGCATGTACTAGTTTAATCTCAGTCTCCCAGATTTTAATAAACTACTAAATTGAAGCTTTCCTTTGAGTTTATCCTCTTGTCTCTTGCTTGAGTGACAAGAAGGCTAGGGCCTCATAGTGTAGAGATAGACTCTTACAATCCTTGCTGAGAGAGCTGAAACACCTTTCCCCCCTACCTTCTATTCTCTTATTTCCCCTTTGTTTTCCCCAGTTTGAACTTTGCTTGCTGGAGATTTGTTATTGTGAGATTTAAAGGACTTGGACTGTTTTTACTGCGGATTGAACTTAAAGAGCTAACTAAACTAAAAGCAGCTTGTTTTCTAGCTTCTGTGTTGAGCTGCTGCTTCTCACTCATTCAAATTTTTACTGACTATTAATTTGACTGAAAGCTACCTATTTTCTCTCCCTCCCGCAAACCCTGCTGGGTTTATTAGACCTTTATTCCATCTGAGGTCCCCTTGATTCCTTCCATCCATTCATTCACCAGTTTGTTCATCATCAAACTCAAAGTTTCTATTTTCATGGAACACAAAAAATAATTTTTTTTAGTTTTCTAAATTAGAAAAATATATTTTGTAGGAAATTAAAATTAAAAAAAGTGAAAAATACTTATTTTTTGAAAATGATTGTTATATGTTGGACTTCATATCGACTTAGTCATTGATTTTATTTCACTCTTGTACTCTTGTGGTGTAACTTATATAAATTCACTGATATCGTAAAGTCATAATGTGGAACTTTGAACAATTTAACATTTTGATGTATCATTTCACTTTAAAGACTTAATGTTTTCATTTATATCAAAGAATGGTTGTGAATTTCAGGTTTTGGTCTGCGTGTTCATTCCTCCTGCATATTGTTTTCAAAGTTAGGGTCAAGTTGGAACTCATATATACACTTGTTTTCTCACATATATAAGGCTGCCACTGTGCTTAGAAGGCCTGTTAAAGGCTAAATACCAAATTTCAGCCCCACATGAGCCCTAAAACATTAAACCCACCGAGATGGGCCCTCAAGTTCACTTGACTTGAGCAGGATTTTTTTTTTTACAGATCTTGGATTTTTAGCCGGCCAAGATCAGAATTGAGACCGGGATCTCAAATCATGATCTGGGATCGAAAACATACATAATGTGATCATCTGAATAACCAAAACAGGTAGTTTGTTCCAAAGGTTTTGATTACTATGGTTACTCTACAAAATTATTGGATACATATATTAGGTACTGTGTCATGTTTGACATTATTTTATGACACTTGTCCACAAATGGGGGGGGGGGGGATAATTACTTTACAGTGTTTTCATTCTCATGTTATTATTGTCTGACTGTTGTAACATTGATTCTGATTCTTCTGTAGATTAATGTGTTGCACAACAATATATTTTTGTCAACAATATTATTGAAACCTGGATGAAGTTATTAGGGTTAAATATAGACAAACACATTGTTGGTTTCTCATATCTGGAATTATTACATACAGGTTACCCAAATCAGTATTGGAAGTTGTAAAGAAAATGTTGACAGAATCAAGTAGGAACCCTTTTGCTGCTACTGCTGAAAAAGAAGCTGGTTGGCTGCTTTTGGCATCTCTCATATCCTCAATGCCAAAGGAGGTAATCATCTGTTTTGAATTACTTCACTTGGTTTATATGGCACATTTTTTTTGGTTGGTTGGTTATAGCTGCTATTTGATGCATGTAGGAGCTTGAAGACCAGGTATTTGACATCCTGTCCCTTTGGGCTACCCTTTTTAGTGGAAATACAGAATATCAAATTATGCAAGCTGAAATTCTGGCATCTGAAGTAAGGTTGGCAAGTTATTACCTGTGTGGTATTTGTATTGAATTGTGTTATCTGCTTACCACATTTGGCTTGATTTGGTGCTTCTGAAATTTCTTTTTCACAAATTGCCTACTTCTGTTTTGAAAGGGTGTTCTCCCAGTTCTTTAAATTCATTGTGCACATGTTCCCTACAATCAATAGCAAATCTGACTTTGGATTTTCTATCATCTATTTATTGGGCTCATTTCTCTCCTTGTAGTGTATGGGCTGCTGCAGTCGATGCTTTGACAACATTTATAAAATGCTTTGTTTCTCCGAATGTTTCCGTTAATGATGGAGTCCTACTTCAGCCAGTGGTAGTGTATCTTAGCAGGTAATCATTTATTCACAAAATATATTTTTGGCTTTGTATTTGTTCCCTTATTTAGATAAGTTTAGTTTTTCTTTTTTCATTGTTCTGTTCATCTGTGTGTGTGTGTCTGTTTGTATTTCTGATTTATTAATTTGTGAATTTAAATCTATGATGGGAAGCAGGGCTTTGTCATATATATCCTTGTTAGCAGCCAAACAACTGCCAAATATGAGATCTGCAATGGATGTTCTCACCATCAAAACATTGATAGCTTATCAGTCTCTTCCTGATCCAATGGCATATAAGATTGATAACCCACAAATTATTCGAATTTGTACCACTCCTTTCAGGTAAATGTGTTGCTAATTTATTTGTCTTACCCTTGCTAGATTCTGACTATTTGGATAATCTAGATTCCAGCCAAACTATTGGACATCAGATAATCATCATTATCTTGATTAAGTTTAGATTCAGTGAATTATCTGAATTGTCATTTGCACTATTTTGATCATTGAAAAAAAGGGACCCTTCTGGGTGTGAGGAAAGCTCATGTTTGAGGTTGCTATTGGACAAGAGAGATGCATGGCTGGGTCCTTGGATCCCTGGGAGGTGACAATCTTCTTCTTATTTCATGGAATAACCTAGTTGTTTATTTCCATTACATGTATTACTGCATTTGTGGAATTTGGCTACTACTATGGAAACCTTGTACAGTAATTTCTTGTAAAGTCAGTTTGGAAATGATTAATTTTCCTGTCACTTTTCTGAATGTCAAGGGATTGGTTTGAGGACGAGCTTCGTGCATTTCAAGGTGGCAAAGATGGGTTGATGCCTTGTGTGTGGGATGATGAACTTTCTAGTTTTCCTCAGGTAATCACAGCATCTTTTGGAAAACCCTTTTCTCAAGCAGCCAGTCACTTGATATAGTGAACTTCTATATTCGTTTGAGCCTGGGCAGCTCTATTCAACCTCATTGGACATCATAGTTTCAAGGATCATCTGTTGTGATTTTCTAACCCAGAATGAGGAACCATTCACTATTGGATATGAATTGGATAATTTGATCCTGCTAGTTGACCAGGCAACTTATGCATATTCTGAATGAGATTTGTCTGGTATTGATCTGGACACACTCCTTTTCCTGATTCTTAAAACCATGACTATTAGAGATCTCCATGGCTTGTTAAGATTACAAGCGAAAAAAATAAAAAATTAAAAAGGAGAAGCACAGACTGTTTTAAGGGAGATAGCAACAAAACAGTATATCACAGACTGCTAAGCTTGCGCATGGATGACAAGGAAAAGAAATCTCTTTATATTTTTTGGAAAATGTAAAACCAACACCTTCAAACAATATGCCTATGTCTCTGGCTCAGCTCATGGTTTGATACTTTAATTATAGAAGTTACCTAGATTTCTGTAGGGCTTCCCTAAGGACCCCTTTTTTTGATGGGGTTTGCTGGGTGGGGTTTTAAGGGGAGGGAAAGTTGTACACACTATTCTACCCCCTTGTTTTTTCAGTTGTTTGATTGAGAGGGTGAGCTTTTTGATAGACAACATAAGAAACTGAGTTTTTTCTTATCAGCCGAGGTGGCTGACTGAAGCTCCTGCCCAACCCCTTGCAAAATCCCACCAAGCTGATAGGAATTTGGAAAAATCCTGGGAAAAGTCGTTGAAGATCGTGAGAGGGAGATTGGAGGTGAGAAGGGGCTTTCTGACATTCTTTGCAACTGTGGTCGATCCTCTGTGCTACCAGGCCAGTAAAAGCAAAAGAAAAAGGAGAGCCTTCAAAAAGCTCAGTCTTTTGCAATACAGCAACCAAGTTGAATCCTCAAAAATAAAAAAGAAGGAAGAATCAAAGAAAACATAAAAGTTCAATTGCCTCCGCGACTAAGTTGAACCCCTGTACAAGTTTAAAAAAAGAAAAAAAAGAAATAGGGGATGAGAATTGAAGAAAACTACATAAGAACTGAACCAGTTGTAGTTGTTCCCTGGTATACAACATGCTTGTCAAGGCGGCAAGGCGACCAAAGCGTTTGGTGACTAGGTGGTAAAGCGGCGCCTAGGCGGCAATAAGGCGACCAAAGCGGTTGGGTCAAAAGTTTTCAATACAATTATTTTTAAACTACTTTTCAATACAACTACTTTTGAGATTGCATATGAGTTCATATCTCTGTCATATCTAGGTGTATTTTGAAATTTTGTTCTTCCCACCCAACTGGGTTGGATCGAGATCATCTTGCCCAGTTGGGGTAACTGTTTTATTGAAATAGAAACCAAATTTGGGAAGAATAAGATATCTAACTTCATCATATGACCTCAGAATAAGGTGATATCACTTGCATTAGAATGACAACTCGGTGTACTTAATGGGGGACAAAATAGAGAAGAAAGAAGGATAAAGAAGATAGGGGGAAGAAAGGAAAATCTTAGAAGAATTAGTCTTGAAGAAGAGGAAGAGAGAGAAGAACACTCATAAGAAAAAGAAGAGGGAGAAAAGAGGAGAGAAAAGGGGGGAGGGGCATCAAACGCACAAAGCTCAAGCTTTACTTCATTTTTTCTATTCCATCCTATCCTAAATACACTGATTACAGGTGCTTAAATAATAAAAGAGACATTCTTCGATACAAAAAACAACTATAGTAGGACTGGTAATTTAAAACTAGCAAATATGCTGATTGTACTAGGACTCTTAGGAATTTAAACTAACTAATACTTATCCTAGACATCCTACCCGAATTTAAAAACTGATTACATGATTATCCCTATAAATAAATAACAAAATCCTGAATGATCTCTAAAACTCCAACGAAAACAGTTATTTTATCTCCTAGGTTACTGATCACGTTACTGTAGTGTGAACAATAACTTCTGCTTGTGCTGCATCAGTACTACCTCTTGATCATATGCCCTCTTCAAGTTTTGCTGACATGCACAAATTGGATATGCAGTTGATCCTTGTGTGTGAACGTGTCAATTTCTCCTGATAAGTTGCACAAACAATGTTCCGGATGCTGCCACATCCTGCTGAATGCTGGAAATGGTGTAATATACTGTTACTTGCCATCATGCACTGCCACAAATCCTGAACCTTTTGAATCATGCCATACTCCCCTATGTTCTGAACTTACTGCAACTCTGATGTCTATGTCATGGAACTCATTTGGGTCGAAAACTATTGAAGCCAACTAGATATCTTGGTTTCAGGAGTTAGGGGTAAAGTCTAGAAAGTAGAATATATTAACTAGTTCAACCTGCGTTGACTGAGATGTGAGTAATTTTGCAAGTTTTGACACATTCCCATTGAAACTTAAGGAAGCCTTAGGCACTTATCTATGTGGGGTCATAGCTATAAACCAGGACAGAAACTTGTCTATGTGAGAAACAAAGCTAGAAACCAGGACAGAAATTTGTTATGTCAGGTATTTAAGATATTATTCATGAATGGGCAAATGACTTTCTTTTTGAATTCAATAAAATTAGTTAAAAGAAACTTAATTTTTGACAATAGTTGCAATTTTCAACTTTCTAATATCGGATCCATGTTCCCTAATCTGATGCATGTTGGGTAGGTTAGGAAAGAAAATGTTCCTTGGGCCTTGACAGAGACTGCAGGTCCACCTGTCACATGTCTACATGAAGTGAATCAAAGGTTAGTGTGGAAGTCTCCATCAAGCATTCAAATGATGTGAGGAAATCTTCGTAGGCAAACCCGATGCTAGCCATGAACCATATGGTATTTTAAGTACTGGGCATAAGAAAATGACTGCGAAGTTTTTGGTCCCATAAAACCAGTGGAAGATGAATTAGTTTGACAGCAGCTACTGAATTTCCAAGTGCCAACTTCTGGCTGGCATAACTTTCTCCGCACTCTTACAGTTTTGTATTATTATATGTTTTTCGAATTGGGAAACAGAGATCTAGAAGATAAATTGGTGTGTAGAGATGAAGACTGCACATTTTTGGACTCCTAGAACTGGCAGAAGGAGCTTTCTAATATACAACAACAATGACAACAATAAGCCTTGTACCAACTAAATAGGGTCAGCTACATGGATTCTTGCCTTCCAATCAGTTCTGTTCGAGGCCATGCTAGATACAAGGCCTAAGCTATGCAAATCCTTTCTCTCCACCTCTCTTAAGGTTATCTTAGGTCTGCCCCTAGCTCTTCTCTTTCCTTCAATTTGGACGATTATATCACTTCTCCATACTAGGACATCTATAGGTCTCTGTTAAACATGGCCATGCCACCTCAAACGACTTTCTCAAAGCTTATCACTAATGGGAGCAACTCTCAAATCAACTCTAATATGATCATTCTTTATCTTATTCTTCCTAGCTTTGCCACTTATCCATCTTAGCATCCTTATTTCAGCTACACTAAGTTTATCTATGTGATTCTTTTTAATAGCCCAACACTTTGCACCGTAAGTAAATAGTTGGTCAAACGACGGTCCTATAGAATTTTCCTTTAAGCTTTAAAGGAATACGTCGATCACACAAGACCTTGAATGCACCTCATCACTTCATCCACCCTATTTTAGTTCTTTGGGAAACATACTCTATATCACCTTTGTTATTTATGATTGAACATAAGTACCTAAAACAATCACTTTGAGGAATCTCCTTATTGTCAAGTTTGACCACCTCATCGTTTGCCTGATCATGACTAAAGTTATAAACTAGATATTCTGTCTTTGTTCTACTTAGTTTAAAGCCTCTTGATTTGTAAGTTGTTCTTCATGATTCTAATTTGGTATTAATCCTCACTTGAGTCTCATCTATCAACACAATGTCATCAGCAAAAAGCATACACCAAGGGATCTCGTCTTGAATTTTTTGGTTAATTCATCCATTACAAGTGCAAATAAATATAAGCTTAAATTTGATCTTTGATGTAGCCAAACTGTAATTGGGAATCCATTACTTTGTCCCCTTCACTGTTTTTACACTTGTCACTGAACCATCATACATATCCTTAACTATGTCTACATATTTACTTGCAACACTTATTTTCTCTATCACTTGCCAAATTAATGCTCTAGGGACTCTATCATAAACTTTTTCTAGGTCAATAAATATGAAGGTCTTTCTTACACTCTCTATACTTTTCCATAAGTCTCCTAATTAGGTAAATAGCCTCTGTTGTAGATCTTTCCGGCATAAACCCAAATTGGTTCTCTATAATTGTGGTTTAGTGTCTCAAACGGGTTTCAATTACTCTCTTCCATAATTTCATAGTGTGGCTCATCAGTTTAATGCCCCTATAATTATTATAGCTTTGAATATCTCCTCTATTTTTGTAAATTGGAACCATCATGCTTCTCCTCCATTCATTTTGCATTTTCTTTGTGCTCGTAATTTTATTAAACAACTTGGCTAGCCCATGGGTTCGTAAGTTCTTCCATACTTATATTGGGATTTCATTAGGATCTTGTGTTTTCCTTAGTTTCATCCTCCTTAGTGCTTCTTTTACTTCGGACATCAAAATTCTTCGTATATATGTCCAAAAATTGGTGCCCTTGTGAATGGTGTAATCGTCCAAATCACAAGTGCTTGAAGTATGTTCATTTAGTAGACTGGAGAAATAGATTTTCCATCTTTTCTTAGTGTTCTCATCACATACTAGTACTTTACCATCTCCATTTTTAATACATCTAACATGGTCAAGATCTCTACTCTTCCTATCCCTTATTTTAGCTATCTTATAAACCCTTCCTTCGTGCCCAAAGCTTTCCAATATATTGATGATTATTTTAACCTATTGAAGGATTTGTGTTCTGTTCAAACTGAATTTTTTGTCCATTTTGCTGCAATTCTTATGTTAGGTATCCCATTTACTTTTCTGATATGTGCTTTCCTGTATTATATAGGTTTATACCATTTTAATGATGACAGAATGCTAATGCTTATATTCTTGTCTTGGTTTCTTCTAATCATGAAGCCGGAGACCATAAGCAAAATGTTGGTTAACCAGATGCTCCTATGTTTCGGTATAATCTTTGCGACACAGGTAGGTGGCTGCAGTTGATGGCTTACTTTATATTTGTCTTTAGTATTCGAGGTTAGTTCTCTATATTGTATTTGACTAAAACTTGATAATGTATTTTAGGATAATGGTGGAATGCTTTCACTTCTTGGTATGATCGAGCAGTCCCTAAAGGCTGGAAAAAAACAATCATGGCATGCAGCTACTGTGACCAATGCATGTGTTGGCCTGCTTGCTGGGTTAAAGGTGTTTCTTACAATTCTTAACCTGCTAGAGATATGCTGGATGCTAAATTGCAAATCTTATGATGTTTTCTTGTCTTTGTAGGCTTTGCTTGGTTTACGTCCACAACCATTGGGAGTGGAAATGTTGGGTTCTGCACAGGCTATCTTTCAGGTAAACTTCAATTTTTTTTTTAAATGCTTGTAATCAATTGAAAGAAGTTACTTCTCCTTGTTGAGGTGTTATTACAATTTTCAATTGTGGTTATTTTTCTCTTCGATTTTACAAACATGACAGGGAATTTTGGTGGAAGGGAATATTTGTGCATCACAACGTCGAGCCGCAGCTGAAGGACTTGGTCTACTAGCTCGCCTTGGGAATGATATCTATACAGCTAGAATGGTCAGTCCAACACTTAATTATATGGTGATATCTTCCTGTTCAGGCTAGTAAATAGATTATGTTTTGTAAAGTTTACTATCTGAAATGTCATTTCCCTAAATCAAGATTATCACAGCCTATTTTCAGTTATATTTCTGTTCTTGACCCCCTGTCCCCCCCCCCCCCCCACCAAAACAGAATGCCAATAAAAAGAAAAAAAAGGCCACCATGTAGAAAAAATTCGAGTGATACCCAATCTTGAGCCTTATGTTCCCCTTTGCACTCTTTGCTCACTGCCTCTTTGATGGGCAGACCAGATCACTTCTAGGGGATCTTGCTGGTGCTACAGATATGAGTTATTCTGGATCTATTGCCTTCTCCCTTGGTTGCCTACATCGAAGGTAATCATTGATATACCTGCTTTTATTAAATTTTTCTTGAGTAAATGGTTAGTTCATAGAGTTAATTCTCATTGACTGGTGATTGTTTTCTGAATGGTTTTAGTGAGGATTGGTAGCACACTGTACTGTCCTTTGGTCATTTTCTTTTTCTCTGTAAAATGATGTCCTCTTGTCTACTTTCATGTCAAAACTTCTTTAATTTTAAGTCTTGAAGCTTAGATGCATTTATCATTGAGGTGTCTTCTCATAGTAGTGATGCACCCTAAGAATCTGCAGTCTTCAGATGTAGATGGGATTTTTAAGGTTTTGAGGATTTGGGTGGGAAGAGGGTTTAATCCCAATTTGAGGGGATTCTGATAATGGGATTCAAGTCTTGAAATTTAGCGCTGTTGAGAGAGTAGCTGGGCTGGTTAATGGGTTTGACATGGAATTCGGGTTTGGGCATTGGATCAAGTCTCAAGTCTCAAGGACTGAGGTGATGGTGCTGCCCACCAGAATGGATGGAATCTGGTGGATAAGAGTGAAGGAAAGTAGGAGTTGCAGGTTTTTGGGTTTTGAGGGTAGTTAGGCTTCAATTATAGTTAGCTTTCGACTGACCTATGTCTGGAACTTGGGGAATTTTATTTGCTGCAGCGTCTGGAGGCTGCAGCCAATGGTCATGGTCAAACCACGTGTGAAGATTAAAATCCAACAGTTGGCAGAGAAAAAACAAAGGTTTAAGTAAAAATAAATTTTTTATTTTACCTAGTCTCACTTAATTTTTTATTTAATTTGACAAAACAAACTCCCTAGATTCATCAAACTTGATTTAGGTTTTTCATCAATTTTCCCCCTTTCTTCTTGCACTCTTCCTCTCTTTCAATCATGATTGCAGAGATAATGCAAACTCCCTTCCCATGTGATCCCCTTCTCAAGCGAAGAACAGTTGCTCGAGTCGGCGATGCTGGCAGTAGCTATGGAGAAGGAAGGGGAGATTGTTAAACACCCACTGAAGCCTTCTCCAAAATTCTTCAATGCTTGTAAATTTATATCGTTGTTGACATCTGGGTTTGATTGTCTAGCTATTTTGAGAGTAAGAGGAAAGTAGGGTTGATGTTCCCGTACAAGTCCTTGGCTTTGACGATCATGTCGAAGCTGGAATGGGTGGCGGAAGGATTAAAGTTTAAAATACTGAAGATGAAGAATTTCAAGATAAAAATGCAGGGTGTGGAAGAAGGGCGTAAAGGGAAGCTGTTGGTAACAGCTGAGGTGTTTGTGGTGGCGATTGTTGAGTTCTCAAAGTCCTCCGGCAACACCTGTGAATACACAGGGTTTTGCCAGGAAGATGGTAGGCCGTAGGCCTGCTCCCAAAGACATTGTTTGGAGCTGGCAAGGTGATAACTACAACTACACTCACCAGGATGAAGAACAACAGCCAAAGTTACAATTTCTGTTGCAGCGGATCAACTAAACATGATGCATATATTCTGAAAAATCCTAAGGTTTTCCCAACGCATAACAAACGAAAATGATGATGAAGTGCTACACACTTCACATAGAACACATGAGAAAATATCACAATAGGAAAATATAATTGGTTTCGAGATTCCCTAGCTCCAATTGCAATCTAGGTGCCCAAATGCGTGCCAGGTTAGTAGTTTTTTGATTGCATCAAATTTGAGAAAGTTGTTAAATCTTCTCCTTAACAATCAAAACTTTAAACTATGAGAGAACTAGATGTAGCATATTACTCTAAATCGAACAAAAGGGAAAGGAAGAGAGGAAGAGAGGAAGAAGAAAGGGAGTCAAATTGATGGAAACCCTAAATCGAGCTCAGCAGAACTGATGAACTAAGGGAGGTTTTTCTGTCAATTTAGAAAAAGTTAAATAAAGTTTGGTAATATAAAAAACTTATATTTGCACTTAAACCCTCGTCTTTTCTTTTACAACCGTTTGATTTTAATCTATATATGTGGCATGATCGTGACCATTGGCTGCAGCAAATAAAAATCGGGAAATTGGAGGGGATGATATGGTTAAAGGATGAGGTGATCCAACATTTAGGTGAGAGTGGGTAGAAAGCTTTTAAAAATAATACAAAGCTTTTAAAAATAATACATTGCTTATGTCTGAAATGCAAAATCTGTTGAAAAGTTGCAGGCTTTGATGGCATTTGTTGGGGATGATGGAGCTTCACCCCGAACCGATTCCACGGTCAAAAACTGGGGCTGGACTTTAATCAACTCAAACTGCAGCACTTGAACATTAAACACCAAGAGCATGCATCCTAGGTTTCAAACACTAAGCTTCAGTCTAGACTTTAAACACTAGGTTATGATTACAATGTGGAGAAGAGCAGTAGCTTGTGTGGAAAATGGATATAAATTTGTCTACTTTATCTCCACAAAGGGAGATCTATATATAAGCTTTAATAGTAGTCCTGGTTGGACTAGAAGTTTAAAAACTAATAAAAACAAAGCACTGTTGCGTCTCATTTGTGGAGGTGTAACTAACTTAAATTACAAGCCAAAAAAAATCATTTGACTATAAAGTTGTCATATGGCAACTTAAATTGAACCAAACCAATTGATCCAACTCTTGTATTTAAGCTATGTGACTTTCTTTTGGACTGGTTTTCCCTTGAAAAGAAGATGCGCTTGTTATATTGGGTGCATTTTGAGGATCTAAGAAAAGAGCCGGACTGGCGATATGCTGCGTCAAGAATATGAATATAGTGGCCATCATAAAACAGATTGAGTGTACTTGACTAGTAATTTAAGCTTAATAAAAATTTGAATACTGTTTGGATTTTGAACATAATCTATCACTGAAGTTCCAGTGCAGTAAAAGTCTAATGTCCGTCATATTATTATTAGATGAATTATGTTGAGGACTCTTTTAAATTTTTATACCCTTTGATTTTTTAAAGTCAATATTCATCTTATTAATATTGGGTCTGGTCTCCAATTTAAAATTTTATTTCTTTCATTGTTTATCTTTTTCTTGAGCCTCTATCTGTTTCACTGTATTTGATCATAAGTTATACTGTATATAGTGCTGGAGGAATGGCATTGTCGACATTGGTGCCTGCAACTGTGAACTCTCTCTCTTTAATGGCTAAAAGTTCAAATGCTGGCCTGCAGCTTTGGTCATTGCATGCACTTCTTTTGACCATAGAAGCAGCTGGCCTTTCCTATGTGTCTCAAGTGCAGGTACTGAAAATAATTCGAATCTTATCCTTAATGTTTGGTTACTTTAAATTGCGCTCTGGTTTATATATTTGCAGCCCTGTTTTCTTCAGTTGAATGTTGCTATTCAAATGCAATTCATAATGAATGTTCCTATCCTTTAATATGATTTTATATCCCTAGAGGTCCAGATATGATGCGTCTGGGAGTATCCGCACATTTGCATACTCAAATTATTATTATTATTATATATATTTTTTTATAACTAGATTCTTAGTAAAGAGGGGAAAAAATAAAAATACATTGAATACATCCTTCTAGAACTCCTTTAGGAAGAGGGGTAAGGAGAATCCAAACAAGGAGGGCATTCCCTCCTAATCAGATCCCATGTAGGAAGTGCAGCTGCATCCGTTTGAGTAAGTTCAACTAGCTCTCTAGGGAAACTAGGACCCACCACACTTCTTGCTGGCTTAGCTGTACCCCTTTAGTGTACTCTTCTGGTTGGTTCTGTTCCCTCCACTCATGTCTTAACTCCACCTCTTTTAAGACAGGAGGCTCCTGCAAAATGCTCCCTTTTACAGCTTTGCACTTCCAAGGTCCTTGGGCATCTCCATTAAGAATATCTTCTTCCAATTTAGAATCAGATCTGATGGATATATCCAAACCCTTCTTGAATGCAAATTTGAATCCCTCTAGATATGGCCTGCAATTCCATTGGCAAGATCAACAACTCTTCCCCTCTACCGGCATTTGCCATAATAGGACTCCCAACACTAATCCTTAGCAACCCACCATATATAGCTGTGGATTTTGATGATGCTCTATCACAGTGCAAAGAGATCAAATTTGAAGAAGTCCTAAACCAGTAAACAAGCCTTTGGGATCCTAGTCTTCTAAACAACATCAATGTTCCACTTCTTAGTTATATAAGCAGCTTGGGAAGTCCGTTCACTAGCAAAAGACATAGTACTATAGTAGCACATTCGACCTTTGCATCATCCATAAAAAAAAAAAAAAAGGGCGTACCCAGTGCCGAAGCTCCCACACTGTGGGTCTGGGGAAGGGACTTTCTAGGCAGCCTTACCTCTGCTTTGCAGAGAGGCTGATTCGAACCCGCGACCTCCAGCGCACAATGGAGAGACTCCACCATTGCGCCAGGCCCGCCCTTCTCTTTGCATCATCCATAATGGCTGCAATTAATGTGCAACTGTCCTATTTTCATCTCTGAAACTCCGATGGTTTCTACTTGTCTCTAGGCGCTGAATGCTCTCCGTCATCTTCACATGCTTCCTCACCCAAATGGCAGCCTCACTAATATTAGTCATTGCGCTCCTATCATTTGTTAACATTTTAAATATGCCTCTACACACCATGGAGCTGAAGTGACATCAAAAGACTGGACGGACTCTGCTTTCTACTCCTTCCCAACAAAAGCAATAATCAAAGTGCACAAGATCTTCCTTATCAGCAGATCTTCTCTACACAGTAAGGCATCTCTAAAGCTCCTCTAAAGGCATCTCTAGCTGTAAATGAGTGTGATGTGAATAGGGTTGACCCCTTCTTGGTGAAAAACCTAAAGTGGGCCCATCTAGGGCTGGCTGAACCCCAAAGAGGGTATTTTGGTAATAATTGCTGGTTTTTATTTTCAGATTTTTCTCTTTTATTTTGTGCAAAGTTTCAACATTAGAAGTCCAGTTTGAGTTAATTAAGAGTCCTTTGAGTCTCTAGTTCCTTTTAATTCCAGCACATGTACAATTGGAGTTTCTTATTATATAGAATGTAGCATGTGTTAATTAGAGTCTTAGTTGATTAGGATTTTATTCAGCATGTGTCAATTAGAGTCTATTAGATCTTTATTGTTTGGTTGGTTGAGATAGTGTGGTAGGATCCTATTCTATAAAGGAATCCCACTTAGAGTCAGGGTATTTTAGTAGGCTATAAATAGCCTATTCCTTCATTATATTCCTTTAGTCTGATTATTGAATAAGAATGTTGAGTTTGGAGGACTATGGTTCCTGACTTCCTGTTTGAGGGGGCCACAGCGGATTTACAGCAAAATTTTTCTTCAAGATCAGCAACCTACTCTGTTTAGTACTCTTCTTCAGAAAGTTCAGCAAGCTGTCAAGGTTTCCTAGTAAGTACAATAATAACTGCCCCTTCTGTCCCTTCTCCCCTCCCATTGGAAGGTTCCCCTTATTGCATCTAGTTCTTCCGAGGTTAATTATGTCATTATAGCCATTGGCAAGGAATTCACCATCAAAGATCTCGGTGACTTAAACTACTTTTTAGGGGTCAAGGTCACTCACTCATCTCATAGTTTACATCTTTGCCAGTAAAAAAAATTCTTCAGTTCTTTATACCAATATGTATAGGACCAATATGTATGAAGCAAAATCAATAGCAACTCGACCTCCAGCACCAAAGCAACCTCTGAGGAACCTCCCCTCTATGATGATCCGTCCCAATATAGAAGTACAGTGGGTGCCCTTCGGTATTTGACTCTCACACGCCCTGATATGGCATTTACTGTCAATAGGGTTTGTCAATATATGCATCACCCTACAATTGAAGATTGGGCTGGGGTAAAGCGAATTCATTGTTATCTAAAAGAGACCCCATCCCATGGGATTCTATTTCGGCCCACAACTAATCTTTCTCTCACTGCCTTTGGTGACGCGGATTGGGCCGGTTCAACTATTGATCAACGATCTATGAGTGGCTACTGTGTTTACTTGGGCCCTAACTTGATCTCTTGGAGTTCCAAGAAACAACCCACTATGGCCTGCTCCTTTACAGAATCCGAGTACAAAGGGGTTGCTAATGCTACCGTTGAGTTGATATGGTTACGTCAGCTACTTCATGAACTTGGGGTAGTCACTTCTGCACCAACTCTATATTGCAATAATATTGGAGCTACTTACCTTGCTGCTTATCCAGACTTTTATGCATGAACCAAACACATCGAGATTGACTATCATTTTATTCGCGAATAAGTCACCACAAAAAATCTTTCAATCCGATTTGTTCCCACAAGAGACCAAGTCGGAAACATTCTCACCAAAGGCTTATCTGCTCCGAGATTCAAATTTTTAAAATCCAAGCTCACTGTTTGTTCTCAACCAATGACCTTGCTTGGGAGTATAAAGGATAAACCTTTGAATTCAAATTCAAATTCAAATCTACCGTAACTAACTTTATCCTCGATTGATCTTATCTCCAACCGATCAAGAAGAGTTTGAGTTATAGTTAAAGTATCAACAAGTTGTAGAGTTTGATTGTAAACCAGTTTTAATTCAAATTCAAATAATATTAATATAATCTCCCACTCACGAATTTTTGTGTGGAAGAACTCTCTCTCAAACGAAATTCTGACTGTGTTTATCAACACAATGATCTCGGGTTTGATTCTCCTTTATGGAAAAATGTTTCTTTTAATTCCTCAAAATGTAAAATCAGGGCCGGGTTAGTCAGGGCCAACCCGACCCTATTAGGGTTAATCACGGGTTGGATTGGGCCAGGCTTGGGTTTCAATTTCATTCTCTAGGGTCCGGCTAAGGTTCAACTTGGCCCGACCTGGCTTGTTGACACTCCTAGTTTGTGACTTTTCTAGTGCTGCAAGAGGGCATGGTTGGGCCAGGTTTTTAGGATCCTGACCAAGACCCTAACCCTGACTCTAAGGAAGCAGGCCTAGCTGGCAGGGCAGCTTAGGTGCTTGACCTTGACCCCAGCCTTGACTTTGACTCTATCCACGAAACAACAAAACAGTTCATAATATCATATCATTGCCCTAGTTTTACCAAAAGTAACCTACGAGGTGATAGGTCGAGTTGGCCCTAGTCAAGTCAAACGCTCAACCCTGACCCTCCTCTGGCCCACCCCTCATGGCCAAAATATTGAGCCCAAATCCTATTCTGGCTTTGGGTGGGTTTGGGCTATCAGGGATCAAACCTCCACCCCCTAAACAGTTGGTAAGGGGGTACAGCAATTGCTAAAAACGCCCCTTAACCATGTAAAGAATCAAAACAGTCTGACAGACCTTTTACAAAGCCTATTATTACCACTAGTCCAATACAACCAGTAATTATGTAAATGACATTATACTTGCACAAAAATAATTATGAGTCTATTGCCATTAAGCTTTAAAGCATAGCCTTTTGGGGGAGGGTTCCTAAAATAAATTTGATGGTTTGAGCTAATGAATTATTGTTTTTAAAGAAATGTACATGAATGCAAAGCCAAATCATATTGTTAAACAAAAAATAAAGCTGAAATTAATTTTTTTTGTTTTTTTAAACATAAAAATGGTCTTGATGGTGATCTAGCCTCATTCGAGTTCAGGGCCTAGGAAGGTCCTTTAAAAAGAACCAGCACTGATTAGGGTTTAGGTCTTAAACGGGGCTGTAACTTTAAAATAGTGATGATGGGGGCTGGGAAAGGGGTTTCATTCATGATAAAGTCAATTTTGAAAGGTTTGGAGGATCCTAATTTCTAACAGGAGTAGAGAAGACTAAGGGGTAACGTTAAATGGGGGTTCCAAGGGTCTATTGGGGTTGCGTTGGATTGTGGAAGGGGGCTATATGGTTGGTGATTGCCTTAATTAACTTGTTATAGTCTGGTGGACAGAATGTGGGAAGAATTTGTAGTGCCAGGTTTTAGTCAGCTGGGGCTGTAAGGGGGGGGGGGAGTCTGGTGTTTTGTGGAAAAAGGGGAGTGTGATGGGAACTTGAAGGTTGCTGTAATTGGGATCCTTGCTGTACTTTTGAATGTTTCTAATGGAGGTTTGAATGGGTAGGTATTAACAGTAAACCAAAAAAGGGAAAATGAAGGGGGAAGAAGAGATGGATGGAGTATAGACCGTTTATATGGATTTTCATTTGCGGCGGCAGCTGCAGGCTGCTGCTCGCGGTGAGGATTTTGCACGTAAACAAAATTCAATCGAACGATTGTAGGAAAACCTGTGGAGATGTATGTGTAAATATAAAATTTTAGTTTTACATTCAAAAGTTTAAAATTTTCAAAATTTACAAAGTGAAGTCCTTAACTCTACCCGCAGCAAATAAAATCCTGTGAAAAACTGTCACTACCCACAATCATGCATCATTCCAATAATTAAGAGATAATTTTGGAGGGATGAGCCCCTTTGAAATTCGATTTATTCAGGCTAAATTTTATCCCATTGCAGATTGAAAGAGGGGGTGTGGGGGGACGAAGAAGAAAAAAAGATATGGAAAAGAAGAAGGGTTATACCCAGTTGATATTTCTTGGATCTTGATGTACCTTGTTACGATTTCTGGTCCATGAGAATCAAAATAAGGAAATACAGAACTTGGGTTTCGTTGTGGAGAAAAAACATCAGGAATCATAGAGTGAGGATAGGATCGCGAGGAAGCCCAAAAGCAAGCTTCCGTAATTTGATTGGTTTTTGCAAATTTGTGAGAAACCCAACCCAACCCAAAACAATGATGATTTCACTTTCCTTTTCGTCTGTAGCATGTTCTTGCACTGTGTACTCTTTGAAGTTGCCGTTGTTAATTGCTTGCAACAAGATGCCATTAATACTTTAACACAATTTGTTTGTTTTTCCATGCTTTTATTGGACTTGCCATGGCTCTCTGGGGTTGGGTACTCCACCTATGGACAAGCTCATAAGAGTTACAGAGAGAGATAAGAGAGGAAAGATTAGAGAACAAGGAGTGCAGATCTGGGTGGTTTACGATCGGGTAAAACAAGGGGTTTTATTTTGTGAATTTATAAAATATCAAGGACTTTAATGTGAATTAGAAAATCAAATTTACATATGTATCCTTATCAATTTATTCAGTACCGTTGGATCGGTTTCTGTACGGTTGGCATAATACCCACTGTGAACTGCTGGCAGCAGGGCTGCTGCAAATAAAAATCCCATTTCACAGTCAAGAAGAGTCTGTGGGTATTCTCCCCAACGTCCCAAATTTGTCAACGTGGATATGCCTCAAGGAACTCCATGTTGATATATCTCACCAAATCAGTCTGGCTATTATACAACATACCAGTCCCATGATGGAGATATGGGCAGTAACAGGAACAGCTTTTGCAGTCAGCAATGGTTCTCTATTCAAGTCTATTTTACTCATTCCATTTGGTGGGGTATAAATAGGAGAAGTATAATCAGCCAATTATAAATAGAATTCCTATGCAAAATAGGAATAACTAAATCCTAATTTTAAGTCAACTCCTAAGTTAAAATTAATTTAGTCATGTGACTTTAAATGGTCAAATGATGCTCATGACCTCTAAATAAACCAGAACAAAATAGCTAACTAAATAGAGTTAAATTTGTGTATCACCTTGGTACTCATTTTTCATGCCCATATCAAGTAAAAACCATTGAATAAAAGGTCCAGCCGCTATGTGACCCAACCCTAGGCTTATTCCAATGGGCAGGGGCCCAATTAGGTTCAAGATCTGCATCAACTTTCCCATCTTGAGAATTCGCCCTCAAATTCGGTACTGATGGTGGGGAGTTACATACTTACATGTGAATTGTATTGTTGAGGAAGTAATCCTAGGCTTTGCACAAAGCAATTTTTCTTTTCCTTATTGAGGAAGCATCTGATGGATTAGCTAAGCATGACCTCACTAGGGGATCTCTGTATTTGGGTCCCTTATCCTTTGTGTAGTCCCTGTAGTGGGTTTCCAGCTGGTGGTAATTGGTGGTGGAGGTGTCGTATGTTTAGTATCTGTTCTTCGGCACTCCCCCTCCCCCCACCCCCAAAAAAAAAATAAAAAAACCCACCCACCCACAAGTAAAATAAAAAAGACAAACAAGACATAAAAGAGAAGCAAAACTCTCCTTTTAGATTGGGTTATTTGTTGCAACTTCATCTTGTATGAAATTTTCAGTTGATTCTCCATATCAATGTGCAATTTGCAAGAGTATGCTAGTGTGCGAGTGTAAATATCCTTTCCTGACCCCTCCCTTGTCTAAAAAAATAAATAAAATTGTGAATTAGTGGTAGAATTCCTGACATTTGTGTCTAATATTTTGTAGGCAACACTGGTTCTTGCTATGGAAATACTCTTGTCAGAGGAAAATGGATTGGTTGAACTGAGGCAGGGGATTGGTCGCCTTATCAATGCTATTGTTGCTGTTCTTGGTCCTGAGCTTGCTCCAGGCAGCATCTTCTTTTCTCGTTGCAAGGTTTCTATTACGTTAATTTTTCACCTACCGTTGAGCTGTTTACGCTTAGTAATCCCCAATGCTTGTCTTATTTATTTGACAGAGGATATTGTTCTGCTGTTCCTCAGTCCTGCTTTGGTTGATGAGTACCTCAGTAATCTGAGAAACTGAAAACTTCTTATCTTTTCTCCTTTTTTGGGTTTTGCGCTTTATGAAGTTCATATATTGCAATTTATTAGGGTTAATATTGAAACTCTGGTTGATTAATTTTAATTAATTTTATTATTTTTTTTTTCAGGCTGTTGTTGCAGAGATTAGTTCCGGGCAAGAAACATCTACACTTCTCGAGTGCGTGAATAAATTTTCAAATTAGACTGCAGATACTCTTTCTTTCCTATTTTTCATTTTGTTGCTTGAAATATTTTATCTGTTGGTTCTTAGACAATGAGTTGTCCATTTGGGAGGTTGGATGCATTCGTGTTGGAGTTTTTAATGTGAGAGTCTTCCACTGGTTTTGCAGGAGCGTTCGCTTTACACAGCAACTTGTTCTTTTCGCACCCCAAGCTGTATCTGTGCACTCTCATGTGCAGACTCTATTCCCAACACTTTACTCAAGACAGGTTGTGTTGCATAAAATGATAAATCAGTTGAAGTTTGAAAGCCTTTTCTAGTATTCGTCATCGAATCCTTTTCTAAAGCATTCTAATATTCTTTATGGCAGCCAATTCTTAGGCATCTCGGTGTTTCCACTTTACGGCATCTAATTGAGAAGGATCCGGTGAGAACTGAAAACTCGTACCTTCTGATTTGGAGTCTTTCCATCAGACTTTGTGAATTACTTGCTCTGTTAAGTAGGAATTTTCTATATGGGCACAAATTTCTTTCACGGGTGTAGGGAGAAAGCTCCCTCCGCAGATCCTTGATTTTTCATTTTGATTTGCCAAAGATTGTGAACAGGCAGACCGCTAGATCCCATCTCACCAGTCTAGCTTTGGCCTAAAATCAGCTTGCCAAGTGGTGAAACTAGGCTTTGAAAAAATTAGGATTTGGTAAGAGCGTATAGTTGACAGAGAAGGGAGAAGGGGGAAATTGGGTTGTCAATGAGTAAGAGGCCGCCACTTCATTTAGTCTTGAGTATATTACACATGCTATATTTCATAACCACATAATTGACACATTAAGCACGCGCATAATCAATCTGTACAGTGTAATGTAGGTAGTTACACAACTTCGTGATGTAGCCTCAATTGAATGAGAGCCATTAATCCAAGAACTGGAATGAATAAGCTTTTAGGGCCAATTACGGTTACTGGTGAGTATCGGCTGTTGCTGCTGGTGTCTTTTGTTTTGGGTTTGAACTGGGATGGAGTGTAGGGTTGATTGCCTCGACTAAGATCTCCTAGTTCAGGGAAATTTCTGATGAATGATTGCTGAATTATGTACCTTTGAGTACTGGACTCAGGTTTAGGGTTTTGCAGATTAGAGCATAAAGGGATTAGGGTTTTGAATGGGCAAAAAGGGCTGTATTTGGACTCTAGTGTTTTTGGGGGTGCTACTGTGATGGATCTGTATTTTAGGGAATTCTGATGGTGAAATAGTTTGATATGGATATGAGTTTCATAAATATGGAGAAGGGTTCGAATGTGAGCGGGTTCCAAAATTAGAAATGAAGGGGAAGAAGAAGACAGGGATGGTGATTGCTGGCTGCCAATCACCTGGATGTAGAAGCCTTGTTCAATGCTGTGGGGAGAAATGGAGTGATCAGATTGCAGGGTGAGTCCACTCCAGTAAAGGAATCAGCCCGATTTCACTAGAGACCCTTCACTCAAGCACCTGGAGATACCTTATCCCTGCTGCAGAATATCATTCTCGAAGAACATCAAAGTATTTTGGCTGCAATAGCTGAATTTATTGATATCTGAATCTGTGTAGCTTTTACATTCAAGGGGTGGCACTTATAGGCTTATAGCCTTAAAAATAGTAAATTCTTAGCCAACTTAGGCTCTAACTGACTGAATTTGAAACAACCTTAAATTGGAATTCCTAGTTGGAGTCTAAAAACTGACTGAAGTAGGAACTAATCTGTGTTAATTAGAAACTAGTATCTATTCAAAAAAAGGGCGTACCCAGTGCCGAAGCTCCCACACTGTGGGGTCTGGGGAAGGGACTTTCTAGGCAGCCTTACCCCTGCTTTTTTTTTTTTTGCAGAGAGGCTGATTTGAACCCGCGACCTCCAGTGCACAATGGTGTTGTTATTCCTAAACTAGTATCTATTCAATGGTGTTGTTATTCTCAATGTAGTACGACTCAATAATGTCAGAATTTCTCAATGTAAAACCAGTTTGGATGCACCCTAGATTATTGTTTCTCCAGTTTACTGGTGACTCTCCATCTTTTGTCATCGGGCTATGTACAACAGCTTCTACAACAATAGTGTGACATGTGAAACCTACTTGGTGAACAAAATTTTTTTTTCCTTGTTTCAAAATGCAGATTGAGGTACTTCATACTCATGGGCATTGTGTAGGAACTTGTTTTGTTTCGGTGTTTTGTCCCCTTTGAGAAAGCCAAAATTTTGAAATTCCTTTGTAACTTGGAACAGAATTCTACCAAATTTCGGTTGTCCATTTAGGTTGGTTTGAGGCATTTTTTGGTCTGGTTCTTCTTAATAGCCTAATTTAAACCCCATAAACACATCCCTGGTTAGTTTGATTACCCGTCAATGATGTTTTCAGATCCGCACTCAATGTGGATAGGATCATAGGAATTAGGATATAGAAAACTGATAAAAAGAAAGTCCTCTAGACTAATAGAAACTGCTGCCAGCCTAGATGAATCCCACTGTAAATCCATCATAGTTTTTGTGAATTGTGCTCTTGTGAGACGTGAATTTCACATCATTGACTCCGGAAAGTACTGAATGTAATTTTTATCTCCAGAATGTTTAGATGTGTGAAAATACATTTAGATTAGACGGCATACAAGCAAACAAGAGTCATAATCCAGAAGTCCATTGTGGGCTACTTTTTAACCAAGCTAACCATGGATATGTGTTTATAGGCCTTATAGCAGGCTACGCAAGAAGAATCGGACCCAAAAGATGCTAAAACTCACCAAAATAAACCACCAAAATCTAGCAGATTTTGTACCAGATTTCGGCAAGATCTCACCGAGATTCCGGTATCTCAGTTTTCTTGGTAGGCTTGAAATGAAGCAAGATTTAGTAGCTTGCTCATGATAGCCATAGATTGTGCCTAATCTATTCCTTCTTCATTTCTATTAGTTTGCCTCCAGTGGATTACTGAACTGCTTTATTTGCTTGTCTTTGGTTTTGTTTTAATTGGTTTGATGGATCTGTAAGTGATCCAAAGCAGGATTTTTGAACCTAGATTTCATTAGTCTTATTCACTGTTGTAATTAATTATGCTAGTGAACCTTATAAATCCATTCAAGATTCCTGAGGGGCATGAATGATGAAATCAATGTCCCAAATGATCTTTGCTAGATCTCTGTGAGGCCTCTTCAAATGTTATCTGATTATAAGGCATTGTTTAAAAATTAGATTGAAATGGTTTATAATTGGTAAAATGTATGGGTTTCTCTTGGCTTAAAAACGTAGTCTCATGTGAAATATGAATACCACATTATTTCATTAAATTGAGTGAGCACAAATGATAAATGTCAAAATTTTGGTCAAAGTAATCAAAATGTTTAGGCAAACTGAAGTACCCAAGGTGTGCGCAGCCCAGTGACTAAGAAATTGGTTTACGAGTTACGACTGAAGGGAGGAGGGCAGCGGCATAGATCCCTCAAAAGGTGACCAGCTTTCAGTACTTGTTTTACATTACACTGTCGTTTTTACGGGCAGCTGGTTTGGGAATGAAGAAGACTTCCCCAGTGAGCTTGGAGAACTTATTTAGAAATATGTTTTTTTACAGACTACGCTGGGCTTATAGGTCGTGTATGGGATACAAATTGGGGGTACTTCCCTCCTTGATTAGAGTCTCTCTTGTCTCTTTCTTCTCCATTTAAGGGTTTCTAAGGTGATGCCTATTCTGTAGTCTTCCTGATCAAATGCGGAGCTTACTTATCCCAAAAAAAGGTTGCGTCCTGCTGTCCTCTCAAAAATACCAAATTTGAGTTTGAATGGTCAAGGGTTGAAAAATTAATTGAAATTGTATAAATTGAACAAATGTGTCGAAGTTGCTAGAGTAATTCAATGTTTGAGAACTTACAAATCTTCGGAAATTCAAACCTTCTCAAAATTTGTGGGGTATTATACCTTTTTTATTGTTGTTGTGGTCGTTCTAATGTTGTTGATTATTCTGATGCTGATTGGATTGGAATTGATGTTGATACATGGTCGACTATAGGGTTTTGAACCTTCTTTAAAGGTAATCATGTTGCATGGAGACATAAGAAATATTCACAATAGCTCATTCCAATGCTGAAACAGTGATAGGGCTATGGCTTATATTGCTGCTGAACTATGTGACCTTGGTCCTTACTCCTTTCTTTATGAGCTTTGCTATTGTACCTTTCAACCATTGGAGTTTTTTTGACCACCAACCAACCATTTACACTGCTGAAACCCTGTTTCTTATGAGAGGAACAAACCATATTGATGCTTACTGAGTTACTGTTATATTCTTCAAGATGCAGTAATGAGGAAGTTGATCTGTAGTTTAAGATCTCGATCTTGACCAGGATCTTGGTCCCTCAAAAGACTGAGATCTGGTAAAAATCTCCAGTCAACTTGACCCAACACAATGGCCTATCTCGGTGGGTATTAGGGTTCAGTTTGGGCTAGAATTTGATATTTAGCGTATTTTAGGCCTTCGTAAAAAACACAATGGCGGCCTTAAATTTATGAGAACAAGTGTATATATGAGTCGCACCTCAACCCTAAATTTGAAATCGATATACTGAAGGAGTGAAAGTGCAGACTTATAAAACATGAAATACACAATCATTACTTGTTATAAATGAAAACATAAAGGTTTATGGTCAAATATACATTAAGTATTGTTATTCACCCAATGGTACCAAACCTATATCTTGTTGTATAATATATTATATAATATATATATAACAGTAGCCAAATGAGAGCTATTTATAACTCATAACCTATTATCATAATTGATTATTCATAAATAGGTCTTAAACAAAAATATATATTATTGCAAAGAGAGCCTTAGTATAACTATAAAGTCATTGGCTGGGAGTTCTGTTCTCTCTCTCTCCTTCTCATTGTTGCTAGTTTTGGTATTTTGCTAAGCTATGAGAAAGTTGATGGAGGTGGCACAACCAACTTCAAGAGAGGCCTTCACATGCCTTTGTCTAGAGAAGCGATATAATCCAGATCTAAGGAATTAGAAGAACTAGGGGTAGACCTAAGATAACTCTAAGAGAAACGGTGAGAAAGGATATGCACCCTAGGCCTTGTATCTAGTATGGCCTCAAATTAGAGCTGAAGGGAACGCAATGATCCATGCAGCTGACCCCATTTAGTTGGTAAAAGGCTTCTTGTTGTTTTGTCAGGGATTAAAGTTTGGTGATCCTCACACAAGATGACACCAAAAGTACTTAGAACCATCACTTTACTAACCTGAAAGCCTGTAATTTTCTTTAGAAGAAAACTTTAATCATCCAAATATAAGAGCTCCCGTCTTATGGCCAAAGGTATCCTGATAGTCTAATAGATAACAACCAATAAGAACAAAAGAGCCAGCTCATCTTGGATAAAATATTACTAAGCTAAGATAAGCTTACAGAAAAATAATAGATGATAGTAGACTTCTAGAAGATATCCACAACTAAGTAAAACCCACTTCTATGATTAATGATTAATCTGCTGACATGTTGGTTGCCATGGCCTTTGTGTGTCTGGACTTCTTCAGCCACAGAGTTGTGTACTTGAAGATTTTTCATGATGAATTTCTTTGAGAGTCATATTGCCCCCATCTTAACCTGTACTTTTATTTCAAGCATTCAGTACAATTAATTATCTCGTTATTTATTCCATTCTGCCTGGTCTTCGCGTTTGGAAATTGATCATATTCTTTCAGGTTGCCATTGCTGATGAACAAGTTGAAGAAAATTTATTCCACGTGTTCAATGAGGAAACTGATCCTGAGTATAAAACTTTCTACTTTACCTTTTACATCATGAAGTTTTGGATCTACTGATTTGTTATATTATCATGAAATATTTTCTGTCAAGACATGGATTCTTTCAAGTTTCTTTCCTTTATTATTTTTATAGGTTTCTAGTGTTGCTGCACGATCTTTCCTAGAATATGTTCAATGGTAGTGAATCTATAAAAGACTGTATAAAGAGCTGCAAATCTTGTTCTTACCACACACTTATTTCCCTGGAATTTTTCACAATACTTGATTACTGCAGCTTATCTTCTGTGCCCTTTTGGGGGGAAGTGACCAAGGATTCAACTGAATCATCCTTAAAACATTTACTGAGTTCTATTCACTTCATTATGAGTGAAATATTCAAATACATTCACAGTTCATACGACAAGCAATGATGTATTGTGGAGATCATTTGGAAGTTGGGAATCATCATATAGAAAAACTTAGTGTAGCACAGATTAGGATGTTTACTTGGATTAGTGGCAAAACTAGGAAGGAGGCCTTTAGAACTGATATGCGAGTAGTGATGCATTATGCAATTATAAATCCGTTTGATGTTGCATGGCAATGTTCAATGGAAGCTTTTGAATGCTATAGCACGGTTAATTGATTTGGTCCAAATTGAAGAAACTGAAAGAGCTAAGGGCAGACTGTTATGGTTTTACCCATGTTATAGGGATACTTAATCCTTGTTCATGTACATCTTAGCTTAAGTTGCAAATGCTGTTTCTATTATTTTAACTCTGACCTCCGAATGTAGGTAACTTTAATATCTCTAGTACTGGATATAGCCAAGAGTGGGATTGTTGCTCACATTCTTGCAGCCTCCAAATATTTCTCACTTCCAATCTGCTCCTCATCTCTTTTTCTGCTTTAACCTTCTCTTTAGTTGTTCTTCACCCTTTGTTGATCCTCTTAATTTCTGACTTGGTAGTAGTGCCGGTTTGGGAGTGGCCAAGCACTCTTTCCAAAACATCTCTTTTTGGAACCCTAGAAAGGTAGAGGAAGGTTGTACCATGTAAGTTACACCATGGAAAACTTCTTGGAGGTATGTTATCTCTCTAAAACTTCAAATGGAAGAGCCCTTGCACTCACAGAAGCTGTTGAAGCTCCTTGAAGGTCCCATGAAACTGAACTGGCTGGGCTCTGTTTTCTTCCAGTTGCATTTTAATTTAATACTGTCTACTCGAAACTTGGAAGGGCTTGAGGTTGGGATCATTAGTATTGCCTGGGGTCTTGTAATGATCTGGTAAGCAATTTCATCTTTCAGTTGCAGTTGCCACCAGTCGCTGCTTTTTTTCCCCTTCCCCCCGCTTAACTTCTGTGTGGAATGTGGGCATGCATGTTTGTATTCTACAAGTTTTGTATCTTGATCATATTATCGGGTGTTTTTGAATGGAGATTAGCTTGAAAACAACCTTTAGTGCTGGTAATGTGCTTTTAGTTCGGAAGCTACCTTGTTTCCTTATCTTTTTATTCCCCCCCCCCTTTGATCGTGTCCCCACTTCGTCGAGCTCTCCTTTCCTTTGGTGTATGCTCATCATGGAAGGGTCTAGTTCTGAGGTCATGGACCTCCTCCACCTTTGACTGGTTGTATGAGTTGTACTACAAGTATTCTGGCTGTTTATGATGATCCTGATGTTCGGGTATCCCTTGTTAAGTTGGATATCACCAATTTTCTGAATGCCTCTTACTTTATGAAGTTATCCCTATGCAGTAGAGGAAAACTAGGGTATTTTAGTGGATCTGTGAGAGTCCCTGATGTGGTTGACCTTACGTATCTAAAGTTGGAAACTCAGAGTTCCATTTTGAGGAGTTAGTTGATCTTCTCCATGAAGCCTAAGATTGGTACAATGATAATGCATAGGGAGACTTCCTAGGACGTATGGGATAGTATCTGCTAGACTTATTATAGAGTAGGTGGATCAGGTAATATATGTCAGCTCCTCCAGCAAGTCATCATTGTGAATCAGGCCACCTTTGAGCTTTTCTTAGGCGTAATCTATTGGTTGCTTAAGAAGATCATCATAAATGATTTACTTATGTTGCTGCCTTTTGTGGTCCAGCAGTGTCATAAACCTTTGCTTATTTCATTTTCCCTGGCTTCCGTGCTGCTTGTTTGCAATTCTGGGTCTTTTTCTGTATCTCCCTTTTATTCATTGCTTGTTTGTCAAACGCTTCTTCTGTCTATTGATTAGCCGTCCCCCCTAAAAAGCACTGTGTCAGTTTGGGATTCTTTGTCTGTGAACATCAGATCACACTTAAAGGTTGCATATCACTTTTTACCAGTAAGAGCCCCACATCTTTTACATATCTGATCTGATGAGATGCCACCTTCAATTTGATAACTAGTCAATGTTCCACTAGTAATAAGTCTCTCTCTTAAAAAAAAAAAAAAAAAAAAAATATCACTCTTTTCATTGTCGTATATATAGACCTCTTTGTTGTCTTCAGATGTAGCTTTCTTGTCCTCTCTTTATGGTCTTCTGCTAGTGTTGGTAAGTTTGTGGCATTGGAATGTTGAAGTGAAAGATTGAACAACGTTATGGTCTTCTGCTATTGTGTTAGTATGTGTGGGGCTTTAGAACATCGTAGTGGAAGCGTGGATGATTAGAAAAAGAAAGAAAGAAAAAAAATGCTGTCTACCTGAAGTGCAGTGTTTCTACTCCGTCCATATCAATTCACACAAGACCCAATACTCCGTCCATATCAATTCACACAAAACCCAAAACAAATGTGTTCCTTTCTCCATTACCAAATAATGCTTATAACAACATTGGGTGCATGAAATGGACATGCATCTTTACTGCTATTACTTCTAAACTAATGGTGGGTTTGAGGCCTTGGAAGAAGATGGAAGATTGAACGACTGAAAATGCGTTACCTCCAATGGCTCTACTCCATCCATCAGTTAAGGGAAAACCTTCCAAAACAAATGTATTCCCTTCCCCTAAGCAGGATAATGCATAAAACATTATTCGATGCTTATTCAGTTTTTGAACTACTTGTTCCTTAAGCCCAAACTGAGGCTCTCTATCTTTGCTTTTTCATTGCTAAGCCATTTATGCTTCTGTCCCTGATGTAAACGAAGGAGGGGATCCATGAAATTTCAGAATTTCCTTATTTTGGGTAATTCTAGGGTTTTGGCCCTTTTGGGTTTTATATGGACAGCTTTGGTAAGCCATGGAAGCTTCCAAAGGGTAAGGGTTTGGTCTAGAGGATCCAGGGATATGTGGGAAGGGTTCAAAATTCTTCAAGACTCTCTCTTTTCTTTCATTTTCTTTTGATTCTTCTTATCACTGTTTGTTCTTCTCTTTATTTCTTCTTTTTTTTTTTTTCCCTGTCTTTATTCTCTTTCTTTTTTCTGTTTTTCCCCGCCAGAAATAGAGAATCGGAGAGAGAGAGAGAGCTGGGGAGGGAAGAAAACTCCAGAGGAGTCGCAGGGGTTCATGGAAGAGATCCATGACCTGAACAGAGAGGGAAAAGGCCTCTAGAGGGGGCTGTGAAGGCCTGGACTGGGGTGTTCTGGGTTGTGAAGGAACAAGGGAAGAAGGGAGAGTCTGTGATGGGGGTAAAGGGGGCTGGACTTACCTGAAATTACTTGACATGAAATTCTGCAGACTGACATTGAGACCCCTGCTGAAATCGATACCTGAATTCTGGGGTTTAGAACTGAATTTGCAAAACCGGAATGCTTTGGGTTAGCCAACTTCAGGGTCCCCCCCTAAGGAACCCTGCCAAATCTCCTTGGCTGTGAACTCTCAGGTTTCTTTACTCATTCAAAACTGAGGAATTCTGTAGGACTTGAGAATTTATGGCCTTTTACAACTTTGAAAGGCAATCTGATAAGCCCCTTGTATCACGAGTCTACACTCGACAGTGTGGAAAGCAAATCCCTAAAATCTAGGGAAGGAAAGAGTCATATTACAATTAGGATTAGATTCGAAGAGGCCTATTCGAATTACTTTTTAGGATTAGAATTGAAGAGTCCTATTCGAATTGGGATGATTAATTAATACTGTAGGAACGTAATTGCTATAAATAGGGGGAAGGAATAGTAGAGGGGACAGTTTTTTGGAGTTATTGGGGGAAGATTAGGTGAGAGCTATTGCTCTTGGGTAGTCGTAGGATTCACCTACTGCTAGTAGTGTGTTTTGTCTGGAAGATTATTTGATTCAATGTTGCTATTATCATTGTGAGTGAATTTATTCATCGTTTTTGAGATCGGGGTCTTATCAATTTGGCATTAGAGCCATCGATTCCAGGGGAATGGTAAAGAGCCGAATGGAGCATAGGGTAAAGGAATTGGAAAGTATCGTGAAAGAGATTCCAGGTCAAGTTGGACTCTTGACACAACACATTGAAAAAGGAGAAAAGGCGAATGATGCTTTCAGAGAGGAATTAAGGGTCATGCTGTTGAAAGGAAAATCAGCAGAGATGCATACCTTAACGCCTGAGGTGAATGAAAGCGAAGGAACTCCAGATTACAGCGAGCGAACGATTGAACCAGAGAAATCGAGAGACTTCCTTCCTAGACATCTTGAGATGCCGATTTTCATGGGGGAAGATCCGATGGGGTGGATCGCACGGGCTGAGAGGTACTTTGACCTATACAAATTGAGCGTTGTAGAGAAACTCAGAACTGCAACTCTTTGTTTTGAAGGTGCGGCACTGGGATGGATACGCTTCCGAGAATTGCAGCAACCATTGTCATCATGGAGAAACTTGAAAGAATCGATGATCCATCGATTTAACTCAGCACAACTGAAGACTCCCCAAGAAGCGTTGATTAATCATAAGCAAAGTGGGACGTTTGCAGCATATAGAGAAGGGTTTGAGAAATTAGCAGCGGCAGCCGGAGCGTTAGATGAAGAATGGTTGAAAGGGGTGTTTTTTGCTGGTTTAAACGAGGAAGTGAGGGCGGAGGTACGATTATTTGGCCTCACCAAATTGAGCCAAATAATGGACCTGGCCCAAGACGTGGAGGACAAAAATAGAGTGGGGAAAAATAAGAAATCTTTTTTGACCCAGCCCACTCAATCGGCCCAAAATTTAACCTCACGTTTTATAAACTTCAGCCCACCCAACACCAATATTAGAGAAACCAATACGGTTCAGGGAACCGGAATGAACCAAAGCTTTAACAGCTTGGTTCCCCCAAACCAAAGAAGTGAACCCTTGTCTTCCTCTTCACAATCTCAACCTGCAACCACAACAGCGACGGTGAACTCAAGATGCTCACGATGGCTATCCCAGGAAGAAATCAAATATAAAATGGACAAAGGGGTATGTTTCAGGTGTGACACCCCATATTCCAAAGGCCACCGATGCCATCTGAAGCAACTAGGGTTGCTGTTACTCCACGATGATGATAATCCAGAAGTTGCAGCAGAAGAAGGAGTGATCGATGATGACAATACGACGGTCGAAATGGAGCCAGTGCTCGAGACGGAACTCTCGCATACTTCTTTGGTGGGAATCGATTCACCACATACCTTGAAACTAACGGGACAAATAAATGATTGTGAAGTCATCGTTTTGATCTATTGTGGTGCAACGCACAATTTCGTCGCTCAAAAGTTGGTGGAGCCGTTGGGATTGGTAATCCAAAAAACAAAATTTCAGGTTGCTCTGGGCGATGGAATGATTAGCAAATGTACAGGGATCTGTCGATAGATTCCGATTCAGTTGGGCGGTGAGGTCTTTGTACAAAATTTTTACCCTTTCAATTTGGGTAGCATTGATATAATCTTGGGCGTAGAATGGTTGCAGACACTCGGGGAGGTACGCAGTAATTGGCGTTTGAGAACCATGAAATTTGAGTGGCAAGGACGACCCGTGAAACTAAATGGGGATCCGACCTTGTTGCAATTGGAAACAACATTGAAAAGTGTGCTACATTTTATTCAAGCAGGCGGTGATGGCTACTGGCTGCAGCCTCAACATCTTGACGGAGACGATATAGAGGTACACCAGTATCAAATTTATTAATCGACTTTGCTCAACTATTTGCTGAACCAACTGAACTACCACCAAGAAGGAAGCAAGACCACCAGATACGGCTAGCCGGAGAAAATAACCCACCTATTATTTGACCCTATCGTTACCCACACTCTAAAAAAAATGAGGTCGAAAGGTTGGTACAAGAAATGTTAATAGCAGGATTGGTAATGCCTAGTGTGAGTCCTTACTCTAGTCCAGTATTGTTGGTTCGAAAGAAGGGTGGCGGATGGCGTTTCTGCGTGGATTATTGGGCCCTGAATAAACTCACAGTTCCTAACAAGTTCCCCATTCCCGCAATTGACGAACTGTTGGATGAGTTGGGCGGAGCCACAGTGTTCACCAAACTTGATTTGAGAGCAGGATACCACCAGATCAGAATGGCGGAAGGTGATGAGGAAAAAATGGCTTTTTGTACCCATAATGGGCATTACGAGTTCCTGGTGATGCCATTTGGGCTTTCGAATGCTCCGGCCACATTTCAATCCCTCATGAATGAGGTATTTTGAGAACATTTGTGAAAATTTATTTTGGTGTTCTTTGACGATATCTTGGTGTATAGCAAGACCATGGAGGAACATGTTTGTCATTTGTGAACCACCTTTATACTTCTCACACAGCACCACCTCGTTGTCAACTGAAAAAAATGCATGTTTGGGGTTGCTACATTGAAGTATTTAGGGCACATCATATCTAAAGACGGAGTTGCTGCGGATCCACAAAAGATCAAGTGCATGGTGGAGTGGCCCCAACCCGCCAATCTTAATACCTTGCGAGGATTTTTAGGTTTAACCGGGTATTACTGCAGATTGGTCCAAGATTATGGAAAGATTGCCGCTCCGCTTACTAACTTATTGAGGAAAGATGCATTTCAGTGGAATAAAGAAGCAACTATGGCGTTTAACGCCCTCAAGACAGCAATGACAACCGTTCCAATATTGGTTATGCCAAATTTCACAAAGGAGTTTTTGGTAGAGACTGATGCTTCAGGTTTTGGGCTGGGTGCGGTTTTGATGCAAGATGGCCACCCGATTGCCTACTGGAGCTATGTGTTGTCCCCTCGTGCACAAACCAAGTCGGTCTATGAGAAAGAACTAATGGCAATTGTGCTAGCGATCCAGAAATGGCGTTGCTACTTGATGGAGAGACATTTCAAAGTACGAACTGATCAAAAGAGTCTGAAATATTTGCTGGAACAACGCATTGTGTCTACTAATCAACAGAAGTGGGTCTTAAAGCTTTTGGGATTTGATTTTGAGATATTGTACCGACCGGGCAGCGAAAACAAAGCCGCTGACGCTCTCTCGCGACGATCAGAGGATGATAAGCAGCTTCTCTCTATGACAATAGCAACTTGGCAGGAAAGTGAGGGTTTAGATGCGGCAGTTCACGTCTCAGAGCGTTACCAGAAAATTATTCAGGCCTTCCTAAAAGGATCCCACGACTATCCTAACTATCATCTCCAACAAGGAACATTACTCTATAAAAACAGGTTAGTCATCCTTGAAGGATCCCCCCTAAGTCCCAAATTATTGTCCGAATATCACTCCACCCCAATTGGTGGGCATTCAGGGTTTTTGCGGACCTACAAGCGATTGACGGCTGTGGTCTATTGGGTGGGAATGAAGGCTGCTGTTCGAGACTTTGTGGCTAGTTGTGATGCCTGTCAACGCAGTAAATACTTGGCTATGAAACCCGTAGGTCTCCTTCAACCGCTGCCAATTCCAGAACGCATTTGGGAGGATATTAGTATGGATTTTATTGGCGGCTTACCCAAGACTAAAGGCGGGGACATAGTGCTGGTGGTAGTGGATCGTCTCACCAAATACACCCATTTCCTTGCTCTTTCACACCCTTACTCTGCTAAGGAAGTGGCTGCATCATTCACTAGGGAAGTTATCCGCTTGCATGGATTTCCGCAATACATTGTCTCAGATCGCAATCGTGTCTTCCTTAGTCACTTCTGGATGGAGTTATTCAAGCTAGCAGGCACCCACCTGAAGTATAGCAGCACCTATCATCCACAAACCGATGGCCAAACAGAAGTCGTGAATCGCAACCTTGAAATTTACTTACGCTGTTTCGGTGCTCGCCAACCAAAGGATTGGATTAATTGGTTACCTTGGGCGGAATATTAGTACAACACGACATTTAATTCAGCCACTAAAATGTCTCCATTCCAGATTGTATATGGCCGTGAATCGCCTTCACTTTTGCGTTGGGAAGATGGCCGGTCCAAGGTTGATGATGTTGATGTGTTCCTTAGTGAGCGAAATCGAGTATTGGATGATCTCAAATCTAATCTCCGGGTGACCCAAGAACGGATGCGCGCCACCGCTAATCCCAATCGCCGGGAGGTGCACTACAGGGTGGGGGATGAGGTCTTTCTTAAACTCCAACCTTATCGTTTTCAGAAACTTGCCAACCGCCCAAACAAAAAGCTAAGCCATCGTTTCTACGAGCCATTCCAAACCATAGAGCAAGTGAGCCCCGCAGCTTATCGGTTACAGTTTACCGAAGGGACTCGCATCCACCTTGTGTTCCATGTTTCACAATTGAAACCAGCAGTTGGTCAACACATGGTCCCCCAGCCTCTTCCTCATGTTTGCGAGAGAATGGCATGTTACATCCCACACCAAAACAATTGCTCAGCATTCGCTTCTCTGCCCAGGGGGTTTTGTAAGTTATGATTCAATGGAAAGGACTGCCTCCTTGTGAAAATACTTGGGAAACTTATGACCATAGTTGTCACGGCGACGAGGCGATGCAAGGCGGTTTAGGCTAATTGAGGCAATGAGTCGACGAGGCGCCCTCCGAGGCACTTTTGAGGCGCTTTTGAGGCGCTTGAGGCGTTTTAATTGAAATTTTTAGTGTACATCTCATTCACTCTAAATCTATCATATCTTATATAAAAAAAAAAAAACTAATATCAGACTACCTCAAGTCATCCAACATACTACAAATCACACATAATAGGTCCTAAATAAAAAGTCGCGAGAAGAAAGGAAGAGAAGAAGTTGCTTGTCACTGGCCACTGCTTGCTGCAGTGTTGTCGTGGGAATGGAAGAGAAGAAGAGAGGAAGAGAGAAAGAGATTAGGGATTAGAGTGAGAGTGAGAGTGTGAGACTTGAGTCAAGAACTTATTCTCTTTCAATTTTGTTTGTTTTTATTTTTATTTTAACATTTGATCACATGTAGCGTCATTATACATATATATGCATATTGGTTCAAACAATAGATACTTTACAATCGGAATCTAATAAGTATTTCAATATATGCCTTTGATTAGGCATCTTTCTCGTGATTTAAAAAAGAAAAATAAAAAGCGGACGCCTTATTGCCTAAAAATAAGGCGATGCCAATTTAAGGCGCTCTGGAAGGAGCCCAGACACCGAGGCGACGCTTAGGTGACGCCTTGACAACTATGCTTATGACAAGATGCGGTCCCACTTTCCAGATTTTCACCTTGAGGACAAGGTGAAACTGTTGGAGGGGAGTATTGATAAGCCCCTTGTATCACGTGTCTACACTCGACAACGTGGAAAGTAAATCCCTAAAATCTAGGGAAGGAAAGAGTCATTTTACAATTAGGGTTAGATTCGAAGAGTCCTATTTGAATTACTTTTTAGGATTAGAATTGAAGAGTCCTATTCGAATTGGGATGATTCTGTTAATTAATACTGTAGGAACGTAATTGCTATAAATAGGGGGAAGGAATAGTAGAGGGGACAGTTTTTTGGAGTTATTGGGGAAGATCAGGTGAGAGCTATTGCTCTTGGGTAGTCGTAGGATTCACCTACTGCTAGTACTGTGTTTTGTCTAGAGATTATTTGATTCAATGTTGCTATTATCTTTGTGAGTGAATTTATTCATCGTTTTTGAGATCGGGGTCTTATCACAATCAAACTCTAATCCTCTTCAACCTTAACTTGGGTTTCTTATCGAGCTAGGAACCTGTTTTTCTTTGGATGGATACAGAACTTTGTTATAAACACCCAAATGGAAGGTACATGGAGGGGAAGAAGAGGGATTCTTTCTTTTCTTTTCTTTTCTTTTTTGGGGTGGGGGGGGGGAAGCAACCAGACTAGGATCGCCTGGAAGGCACAAGCAGAGAGCTCTCAAGAGACCCCAGGTAAAAATATCTTTGGGTGACTAAAAGTGGTTTCTGGTACAAAAAGGAAATCCTGGACCTAACATTGCTAGAGATGGCTTTCCAAATATGATCCACTGAGCGAGATTTGGCAGTCCATCTATGAAGTTGCCCTCCATCCAAATGTGCAGGATACAGCGCCCCGAGTAAGCTTCCCCAATAGTAACTACCTAGGAACCTTATCCAGCTAACCATATCCAGATAAAAACTTATATAATTAATTAAAAGACTTTAGTTGGGAGACTTGAAACGGATTAGAACCCCAACCTGACAAGCAACCAAAGTAAAGAATGTAACTCTGAAAAGAAAATTTACCCCCAAAGAGGTGTGCATGGAGCCATGGACCAGGGAAGACTAAGCCTCCTTGCGGCTTCTGGTGGGCCTTCTCTTTGTGTTCACATCAGTCACTTTCTGTTTTTATTCTTGTGACACAATGGTCATGATATCACCTGTTCACAGTGTTGTTATTTTACCAGCTACAAATAATGAGACTCAAATTCTCAATCAAAAAGATTTATGAAGTCTACTCTAGTGGGGTGATATCACTTTTGCAACTTGTATGCAATTATTTAGCCAACAGACATGCAGCAATAGCATTAGTTGTTGGACAATGCTTTAATATCAGTACTTAATGTTACAGTTTTATTTCTGTAGGATTGGGAATTTGGTGGGTTCCACCATTATTCGCCTGCTTTATACATCATGCCCTTCTTGCCCGTCACGCTGGCTATCAGTATGTCGCAAAATTGTAAGCCTCTTATCTCTCTGAGAACAATTGTTTTTTTATTGAATGTGTTTCTCTCAATTGCTTTTGCATTTGTTCCCACTTTAGTATGTATAATGACACCCTAATGTGATTCAAAAAATAATTTGGAATAGCATTTCAAAAGATGACAAGAAACGAAGAGAATTAACGAACTGGAACCGGAGATGAGCCATTACAAGCTTCTGCTTTGTGTCACCTAATGATCAACTGGAAGAAAATATTACTTTCTTATCCAAGTTACTCTTGTTTACTCCATAAAAATTACAATACTTGTTATTTCACTTCACCGTAATGCTGGTAGATCCATGGTTGTCTATAAATCAATATGCTAATTGTGTTGGTATATATATGGAGCACTATGACTAGAAGCAAGGCGATACACTGTGTTTGAGGGCTTGTCCTAGGGTGCAATGGAAGTCCTTTCTTTATGGTTTTCTGCTAATTGTGCAGCAGCATGGATGTGTTGTCAATGAATTGTGAAATTCATGATATAATTATGCTAGTAATGACTTAATATTAGAAAAACAACATATAACAAACAAAGCATCAATCACAGTCCATATGCATACAAATCTAAGCCATCTGAAGCCAGTCTCCATTTTCTAGGTGTTACTGTATGACAGCACATGGGTGTACATTAACAAAGCATTGAATTTCGATGCAGATAACAATACAGCTGTCACTGGAGAGAGAATTCTGATTCTAACTATTGGTCAATATGATTTACTCTGTATCTCCATGGTTATTTAATTATATCTCTTTACTGATGAATATTGAAGTCATCGTGAATATTCAAATTTCAAACTAGTCTGCTGAGTCAGAAGCTTCCTTTGGAGTACGTGTCTACTTCATCTAAAGTTACAGGATAACCGCAGTCCAGTTTAATATAAGTGCTCACTAAGGGCCCTTATTGAATGTTACAAGTCATCGTGTCATCGTTAGCACTACCTCGTCTTCAATATTAAGAACCAAGAATACTTCTGGAAAACAATGGTGGATGAGTCCAAATAGACGGACCTTGAACTCACTGCAAATTTTTTCCTGCTATTGGCAATTTGGCATTTACATTTTCAGTTTTGACTTCTTTATATATGTTCTTTAGATAAATGTTGCAGTGGGGTTATTGTAATTACAATCTGAATGACTTCCTTATAATGGAATTAGTTCTTTTTCTCATCCTCATTGGCTGCCACTTTTATCTCAAATTGTTGTCCTTAAAACCATTGTTGTCACGGCTTCTAGGTGACCCAACATGTTGGAGTTGCCTTGGATGTGAGGCGACACCAAAAAGGCAACCAAGGTGTCCTGCTATACAATACCTTGACAACTATTCTTGAAACCTATTCTGATTCACTGATAGCATACAACCATGGTAGAAGATCTCGCTCTTGAGCGAGATCTCACCACCTTGAAAAACTGAGATCTCGATCATCTTGGCGAGATCTTGGTCGAGATATGCAATTTTTTGGCATCAGCTCGGTGGACCATCTCAGTGGGTTTTAGGGTCCCAATTGGGCTGAAACTTGTTATTTAGCCTATTTAAGGCCTTTTGAACACATTGATGGCCTTGGATTTGTTAGAAAACAATCCTAAGTATGATTTCTAAGTCAACCCATAGTGTGAAATCGAAATATTGTAGGATTAGGGAATACAATGTTATACAATATGAAATATATAACCTTTAAGGCATATAACTAAAAAGCAAGTGTATCAAATGCGTCAAATAGCCTAAATGTCATCAAAATTCCATCCATACGAGTATCACAATCTCAATTTTCAAGAATAGAATAATAAAATTATACAACCATTAGAAGTTCTATATAAGTCATTAAATCATAAGTTCATAAGACATGTAGAGAATGATTGATCTTCCTTCGATGTTGTAGATGTGCTAAGAGAAGTTGCAAGTGAAAATCCAACCTAAATCTGCAAAAAAAAAGGGCAAAAATTGAGAGTTCCAACGAGATATGGCAAGATCTCGAGCGAGATATGCTCATGATCTCCATCTCATCTCGCTTCTTTGAAAAAGCGAGATAGCTTGCGAGATCTCGCCAAGTTCTCCCACCATGCGTACAACAATCTATTCTTTTTTATTTGTGTTTACAAGCTTAGGAAACCAAGCATACCAAACCACTATGCAAGATCAGATGCCATTGGCAGCAGTTTTATCTTCTCGTAGGTGGTTTGCATCATGGAATATTAGCAGTAGTATTCTAGTTATACTGTGTTAGTAAGGCAACCAATGGTTATTGTAATTACAATTTGAATGACCTCTTTTGATTGAATTTGTTATTTTTCTCATTCCCATGGGAAGCAACTTTTATCTCAAATTGTTACTCCTTGAAAGTCGAAACCATAGTTATCACGGATTTTAGGCGATGAAAGGCATTGGAGTTGCCCTGGATGTGTGGCAACACCAACAAGGCAGCCATGGTGTCCCGCTATACAATACTTTGACAACTATTCTTGAAAGTTGAAACCGATTCTTATTCATTGATGGCGTACAACAATCTATTCTTGTATTTTGCCTTTACAAGCTTAAGAGACCAGGCATGTCAAATCACAGTGCAAGATAGGTTGCCAGTGGCAGCATTTTTATCTCATCAAGGAATATTAGCAGTATTATTTTAATCATACTGTGTTATATATATATATATATATATATATATATATATATATATATGATAGTATTCATACCTAAGATGTGTTTTATTGGCTCAGTTAGGTGCTTGGAAACATTTATTTCATATCAGAGCCTGTTAAAGTTGTTGAAACTTTTTCTCTAGGTGCTTGCTACATCAGTGGGAGGAACTGCCAACACTGGATTGGAACATGATTCTCTTAATGGTAATGATGGTGATACTAGGTTATATTATGAAGAAGATGGTGGAAACATGGTTGCTAGCTCCCATGACCAACATATACCAGCGTCCAATGTTGACACTCCAAATGTTATTCACAAAGGAGAGAAACATCTCAGATATCGAACCAGGGTTTTTGCGGCAGAGTATGTGATTGTAAACTTTAATATTCTTAAATGTTTTAAGATATTGCTCCTTAGAGTATTCTCAACTTCTATTCTGGTGCTCTGTGTCTTGCTTCTCAGACATGCAGCTTTTTCTAGTACATAATAGAATAAGAAATGAAAGTGTAGGTCTCATGCTTGTATCCTCATGTTTCCATCGGCAGAATTTTTCTACAAAAAGTAATTATGGTGTATCCTGATTCCTGAGGTCCTGCACACTTATCGTCACTTAATCAGCATTTAGATGATGATTTTCACTGGGGGCTGCCAGTTTCCAAATCTTGTTGTTTGAGATTATCATTATTATAATGGAACCTTGTGAGGCATTAGGAATATAAGAATGGAGAGAAAAGGCTTATGGTTATAAGTTTCATGTGCACTTTAACGTCAGTTGAAAACTGATTCCCTTTTTATTTAGCTTATTTCATAATTACTGGATTTGATCAATGGGTTTCTCATGCTCTTTGGTTGATATTTTTGTCCAACCCAGGACAACAGAAAAAGACACCAAATATTATTGCAATATATGTTGAACTCACAATTCTGATTCAAGTCCAAGATTATGGTTGCATCAGTGTTTGTGATTGAGATGGTGTGCTGGTAAACACATAATTTGTTAGTTTCTTAGTGCTGTTAAATAGGTAACCTAAATATGACTGTAGGATATGTTGAGCTCATCAGCTTATGCAATGGATGACTCAAGCTGCTTTTCACATTGGTCATCAATAATCTTTATATAGGCCTTTGTACTCTGTGGTATAACATCTCTTACAAGCTCCATTATCTTCTGAAGTCTGCACAAGAGTGGGCCTAGATAGGTTTTATATCTTTTGCGGAGACTTGATAGTACCAGTAGTATATTCCATTATTCCCTTGCTTTGACAAGAAAACTTCATCAAATGTGCCAATATAGGTAGCTTTCTGTTACTTCAAAGAGAAAACCTCAATGAGTGTGCCAATTTAAATAGTAAGTATTATCAAGCTTCACAAGTGAAATTTGAGCATGGGGGTCGTGATGTAGTCTCAATCAAATGGGGCTGATCTTCCAAGATCTGTAGAGCAGGGTTAACGCAAGGCTTGAATTAATGAATTTGGCTATGGCCTAAGGGGTGGCCTCTGAGTGGTAAGTTGGTAACCCCTACTAGGTTTGAACTAGTAACCTTTAAACCCCTGATAGGGATAGAGAAGCTGTAATGGGTTTGAATGGGGCAGTGTTGGATGGGTTTGGATAGTTTAGGGAATGTTTCAAGTAAGTATCAAGATATGGTACAGGGGACAAAATTCAAATAGGTTTCTTGAGATAATTTAGGGGGACCTATCTTATATTGACGAAATAGGGTTAAACTTGCATCAAGTTTTGATCTGATTGCCTAGGAGTCCACCAAGTTTCATCAAATTTGGATCGTGAAACTTCAAGTCATGATGAATCTTGATTTTGGATGGGAAAAGGGGGTTCAGAATCACAGATGGGAAGATCTAGAGTTTGGATGTTGTCGAAGGTGAGGGTTATGGTGGTGGTATGATGGCTTGACTTTGGGTGGAACATGATGGTTTTGATGTTTGGGTGAAAGATGGGATTGGGTATGAGGATTTGAACCAAAATATGAAGGGCAACAAGAAGTGGGATGGAGTAGGCTGCCAGCTACCTGGATAGGGGCCTCGTAGATGTTTGGATCAAGTGGATGTGGAGTTGTAGAAGGCTGTTCTTTGAACTATAGGTCTATAGCTAGAATCCGGGCTTGACTTCACCATGGGCCCTAGTGTTCTTTGATCTTGGAGTCTCCAAATTGAACAAACACATGTTGAGCAGCCACCAGCATTACTCACATAGATTACTTTAACTGCGAATGAAATTTATTTATAATCTGATTTGGTTCCTTCCTGTCCAGTTGAGGGGTTTATTTATACTTAATGGAGTTCTAAAATGAATAGAGCTCCTAACTAAACTGAAATTGAAATTAGAAGCTGACCAACCTAGACTAGGAAATAGAAACACGAACTCAGCTATGTTTTTCATGGATTGAGTGAGCCTTTCGATGACTTAAAGCTAATTAAATGAATTACTAAAATACCTTCAGACTGGGAAGAATTACAAAACTGCCACTGCTCAATCGAACTAAAGCTAGAAAAGCATAAAAAATTGAAAATGTTGCTGGTCAGCAGCCCTAACCGGAATTTCGGCCCACCTCGATCAAAAGCTGAACCGTGGCCCTAGCTGCTGGTAGCAACCCTAGAGGCATTTCCTTTCCTAGTCTTGACCTTCCATTTGGTGTGGAAAGGCTTGGCTTCTGCTTCAGGTTCTCAAAGAGCATCTGAGTGTTAAGATCACCACCTGAACTGAAGGTCAATCCACTACTTCTAAAGCTGTAGTATAGGCATCCAAGCTTCAATAATGAGCAAGTCTTAACCCGATAAACAGAGGAAGCCTTTTGCCCAATGGTAAACACAAACCAGAAAACAATAAGACTAATTTCTGGAAGAATATCAAATCCACCAAATATCTCTCAAGGTAATTCGTCATTAACAAAAAGTTAGCAGCTCAAACAGCCAAAATAAGATGAATATGAAGCACACAACAATGTCAGAGCATCATTGCTTAGTCACAGGCCCAGAGAACTAAGCCGATGGTAGCTTGAGTTGAAGGGAATAAGTGAGTTGCAGTATTCCCACTTACAGGAGCATATATAGAGATCCTATGGTCACAAAGGTTACCCTGGGACAATTCACTGGACCCCAAAATCAGCTTCGAAGCTGGTCAGATGGAGCAGATGAAGAAACTTTAAACAGATCTGGCAGTAACTTGCCATTGCAGAAGCTTTGTAGGATCAGCTGCAAGAATCGATTTGGTCAATTTGAAGGCTCCAGAAGGTACATTAATGGTCTATGCTGATGCTCCTAGAATATTTCTTCCAATCATTTACATAAAAAGCCCTTATTTGAACCTCTTGGAGGATTAGGTTTCTGAAGAGAGGGATGGAGGAAGCTAGTGAGACTCGCAAACAAATATGTTGTGCTCTGATACCAATTAGGAAGTTATCGAATACAAGAAATAGGAAGATAAGGGAGCATGAAAGTTGTAGGAGATGGAGGAGGGAAGAGAAGTAGAAGAGAGAATTGCTTAGAATATGCATGGTCCAAGGCTGCTGCCTTGGTGCGCATGCCTTGGACAGTCTTTTTTGGTGCTCAAGTTGTCTACTTTCCTTTTCCAAATAAGGTTACTTGGTCATGAATAGTTTTGACTGCTTAGAAGTTCATAGTTTCTATTTTTCATGTTCTTTCCTTTTTTGGAACTTTCTATTTTTCAGTACTTTCCATTTTCTGTTTTTGTGAGATGTACTATTAACTTCCTTTTATGGAGAGCAAGTTAACTTGTTTCTCAAGTTGTAATTCAGCCTAGCACTAGCAGCATGATAAATGAAGAAGGGTGCAATTCTAGTCTGCTCTTGCTAGAGCAGCTCATTGTTGCAGATTCTTCATCTTCTTCTCTTTTGTTTTCTTCTTCATTCTCTTTCAAGTTCAGCTACTGTTTTGGTTGATTAAAGCTTGTTTCCTAACATGGTATCAGAGCTTTATTGAATCAAGACAAGGCTGTTGTCAGTGTTCTCTACGGAAGTCCTTTTTCGGTTATTCCTTACTTTGGTGCATAGCCACCTATTCTTGTACTAAGTTTATGTCAGATCACATGAGTATATAAACTGATCTATTTTTTTCTTACCTCCTACTTATACCAGAACTTGATGAATTCTTTGATCTATTGTTTTCTGCATTCTGCAGATCTATTACCCTATTTCTGCAGTTCTTCGTCCATTCTGCAGATCTGATTTTTGTTGTTTTTTCCTTCCCTGCAAACACCTATTTGATTTTTTGTTTAGAATTTCGCTATCGTTCTTCAAGTTCCAGGCAGTTTAATGAGGTGTGTCAATTTGCAACCCAAACTGTTAAAACCGAACTTTACGGGCCCGAACCAAACCTTAATGGGATGTGTTTGGGCTGAGGGGGCACAACCCCCACCAGCCTAAAACCGAACCACAACCCATTATAACCCATTTTATAGTTTTAAATTAAATATTGTTTGAATTGTCATATTATCACTAGGTAGTTGGTATAGACAATTAGAAAAGTCAAGCATGAATTCAAAGATCGAATACTCATTCTACTACTTTTAAGGGACAGTAAATAGTCATTCTACTACTTGTAAGGGGCAATAAGAAAGATTAAGTATGAATGCCCAACTAAATGTATTAAGTTTGTTTAAATTGAGTAAGTACTAATCCAATCTAGAGGTATTTCTTTTAATATCAAACTAAATGCCAACCCAATAAAAGAGACAGATTTTATAGAAGGGGAAAAATATCTACATGCTCACAAAACAAGAACCCAATTTCAAGACAATCAATCATAGCACAAGATGGAACTTAATAGGGTTTTTAGTTTGAGGATCTGTTTATGGAGGACCATCCGGTGAAGCCTAAGGAATGAGCTTGCTGTCTCTATATTACTACTTATTATCTATCTTGATTTCTCTAGGGTGGGTAGATTTTGTACAATGTGGAATGACTTTTAATTTTTTTTACTAGAAATTGACCAATAGCGATTTTGCTTTGCATAGAATTTTGGCTTTTGTTGCAGGATGCTCAACCATCCGTTAGCCCAAACCGTTAGTCAGTTTGAACTCAAGGTGCACCAAACCGAAACTGGCACCATTATTTTACTAACTAGCCGTGTTTGAGCTAGGTGTTTTTCAGCCCGAAACCACCGCAAACCACACCGTTGACACACTTTAATCCACTGCTACACATAATGTCATCAATTACTGGTGATTTGATGACAGACACTGCTGAATCTATGGGCTCTCAAGCAGATACGGTTAATGCAAAAATTACCTCCATCAAATTAAAAGGTAGCTTTAATTATTTGCTGAGGTCTCAAGCAGTCTGTGTTTTCATTCTTGCAAAGGGTATGCTTAAGTTCATTGAGAGTGAACCTCCTACTGAGTCTAACAAATTCTACCTTATTGGACTCAATATGGTGCAATTATTAAAATTTGGTTGTGGAACAGTATGGAAACTGAAATTGCTGCTAATGTATGTTTCATAAAACTGCAAAGGGGATGTGGGATGATCTCCAAGAGATATATACCCAAGCATAAATATGACTCGTATTTACAGCCTTATGAGAAGTTAGTCGGCAAGGTGATAAGTTACTTCAGAATTATTATAATTCTTTTAATGGTACGATGGAAGAGTTTAATATATTTCAGCCTCTTACTACTGATATTGAGAAACTTGAAACTAAAGGAAAAAAAATTGTTTCAAAATTTCTTGCTTATTAAAATCCTGAGCTGAAGGGCGTCAAAGGCCACCTCTTGGCTGGTGGATGTGTCCCCTGACCTTAATGATGCCTATTCTAAACTTCAGTGAATTGTCTTACCTGAAGGGGGTTCCTTTGGAAATAACTCTAAGGGAGATATTTCAGCTTTAACTACATCTCGTGGAAGAGAATGTGGTGTTGTTTAGGGAGAGTTCCTCTTGGAAGCCGTGGTGTTCAGCAGTCTGGTGAGGCTCTAATACCATGTTAGGAAACAAGCTTTAATCAACCAAAATAGTAGTTGAACTCAAAAGAGAATGAAGAAGAAAATAAAAGAGAAGAAGAAGAGGAAAGTGAAGAATCTGCAACAGTGACCTGCGATTCTAGCAAGAGCAGACTAGAATCGCAGCCTTCTTTATTTATAATGCTGCTTGGCTGAATTACAGCTTGAGAAGCAAGTGAACTTGCCCTCCATAAAAGGAAACTAATAGTACATCTCATAAAACAAAAGGAAAATGGAAAGTACTGAAAAATAGAAAGTTCCAAAAAAGGAAAGAACATGAAAAATAGAAACTTCTAAACTGTCGAACTCTTGATGACCAATGAACTTTGTTTGAACAAGGAAAGTAGACAACTTGAACACCAAGAAAACTGTCCAAGGCATTTGCATTAAGGAGGCAGCCTTGGATCTTTTGGACGAAACTGTTATGCTTCCCTCTAAACCTGTTGATATTCCCATGGATCCTTAGTTGAAGTAAGGAGTGGATGATGGTGACTTGTTATATGATGTCCGTTATTATAGAAGTCTTATTGGGAAACTAATTTATTTGACCGTCACTCGGCCATATATTTCCTATTTAGTTGGTGTGTTAAGCCAGTTTATGCAGTGCCCTAGCAAGGCCCATTGGGATGGAGCTATATGAGTCATGCGCCTGGTAAGGGTTGGTGTATCGACCAAACAAGAGTATGGATCTAGTTGCTTTCTTTGATGTAGATTGGGCAGGGTTTGCATCTGATCATCGGTCAATACGATTGATGAATTGAACTGCTGCAAATAGGTTGGTCTTTGGATCCTCTAAAGCACTGAATGAAATGCCAAAAGTGGAGGTACTAAACTTCATTTTCATGGATGTTAATGAAAGAAAATGTAGATGCAGAGAGGTGGGACATATGAAAGATGATAGATTCAATGATCACTTGTGGTATCTATTTTCTGTAAGAGCAAGGGAGAGGGGGCAGAGTATCTCATTTCCTGAATTTGGTAGTTTCCATAAGAGAAGAAAATGAGCCAGACTCTTGCTGTGAAAAGTAGAAAAGAGCGGTACTTTCATGCATAAAAATTTGTAAGTAGTAGGCATAGTTCAAGATCTTGCGAGATCTCGATCAAGATCTCCCTTTTCTGGAGACTTGAGACGAGATCTCAATCAAGTCTTACAAAATACACCAACTTGACCGAGATCTTGGTCCAACCCTTCTTTTTAAAACCAAGATTTGAGCGAGATAGGTCAGATCTCAACCTATCTCACCTCCCATCTCTCTAACAGCTTCCCAAGCTCATTTTTTTCGGATTATTGCCTCCTCTCGCAGACAACTTTCATAAGCCACAACAGCTATTCATGGGACCAAGCCCAAACTATCAAGGAAATCTCAAGACCCAAAGTGATATAAGGCCTCGGAGGTGCTGCCCCCCTCATCCCTACCGAGGTGATCCCCGGACCTCCATGTGCGTCATTGGGAAGGTCAGCAATAACAGAATGTGAAACATGAGCCATATGGATTTATTTTTCACTTATGATGATTGTATTATTGTATTCTCGAGAGTCGAGAATGTAATGTTAAATTGTACCCATGTGAATGCAATTCTGTTGGTATTTAAGTTATTTGACATATCTTATCACTTGCTTTTCATTTATATGTCCTAATGGTTCTATAATTCATGTTTTATACCCTTGCATGTTCATTTCTGCAAGATTTTGGCTTCAAACTTAGTGTCGAGTTAGAACTCATATTTAGGGTTGTTTTCTCACAAATCTAAGGCCACCAGTGGGTTTAGAAGGCAAAAAACAGGCTTAATACCAACTTTGAGACGTTGACTTTTAAAACCTCCCGAGATGGGCTCTCAAGTTCACTTAAGTTGGCCCAGGAAAAAATACTAGATCTTGAGCAAAATCTCACCAGCTTGGGCGGTATCCCATTTTTTCTCAAAGGCGAGATTGCCCTTGAAAAGCAAGATCTTGAACCTTGGTAGTAGGGGACTAAAGTAATACTTGTGATGATAAATTAATCTTACTAGGAAGAAAAAGCGCACTTGATGCAGTGTATTCCACAAGTGGTTGGGGGTATAGTGTATGTTGAAGTATGTACACTTGGACTATTTTATTTATTTACGACACTATTCACATGAACAGTAAAAAAATCTGTTTTTACTGTTCACGGTACTGTTCACGTGAACAATAAAATTTGTGTTACTGTTCACGTGAACAGTATATGCTAGTGATGCTACTCTACTTTCTATTTCTAATGTTGGAGTCTTGCTACATAAGTTTTGGGAGTTTTTAGAAAGCATAGTTTCTATTTTTGTAGTAGTTTCTATTTTCAGAATTTTCTATTTTAGGAGTTAGGAAGTTATTAAAGTTGTAATTTTTTGTTTCCTTTTTCTAGAGGACAATTACTTGTCTCTCAAGTTGTATTAGATTCATTAGAAGCAAGAATCATGAGCCTCTTCTACTAGTTCTTCATCTCTCTTCTCTTCTTCTTCTCTCTTCTTCTTCTTCTCTCTTTTATTTGTTCAAGTTCAGTCTGCTGTTTTGATTATTTAATGCTTGTTTTCTAACATGGCATCAGAACAAGTTTAATCAACTTAGGGACTGTTTTCTCTCTCTTGGCTGCCCAGTTTTTTATTCTTCTATTTTCCTTTTTCTTATCTAGGGCAGCCCTAACCTTCACTGTAGTAATTTTGAATGGCTGTCCTTCTTCTTTGAGTTTTGAAGCACCAAGTATCTATGTATTAATACTGCAAAAAGGCCCCAAGCTTTCTGGGGATATGTCTACCTATTTGATTCAACTGAGGCTGCTACTACCCTGTTTTTTTGTGCAAAACTGAAGTTCAATCTGCACTATATTGGTGTCTTGGGATTCCTCTTGATTCTTGCGAAGATATGCCCATAATTCGGATTGCAAGACCTAAGTATTGTCTTCCATTGTTTGCGCTATAAGTTCTGCTGCAAGTCGTATACTAGTACCCTTGTTTCATTGAATTTTTATGTTCTGAAAAATTCTGCTGCTACCATCTTGCTTTACTCCTACTTCCGTTGTTTATTTCAGAATCAAGTTTAGCCTTCTTTATATCTAATACTTCTACAAAGACCTAAAGAACTACTTTTCCTTCATATCAAGATTTGTTAGAGTTTCACATCTAGCAGAAGTTTGTTCCTATGGTCCGAGATCTGATATTATCTGCTACTGCAACTACTGTTATTGCACTTCTTCTTAGTGGATTGCTGCAGCGACTACTGCAATTTTGAGATTCCAAGCTGGTTTAGTAATTTTCTCTTGATCTAATTTGCTCCTACCTTATTAAAGGGTTAGTGGTGGTCTAGAATTTCCCCCCCCTTTGGTGAACAAGACTTTGTCCTGTGAGACGATTTTCTGCTGCTTGATTAGCTTTATTGGTGAATAATACACTGCTCTGTGGCGGCTACTTTTCCTTCTTGGGTTTCTTTTGTGCTCATACTTTAAGATGCTTGTCACTGGTCATCATTAATTGTCCACGTGTAATGCTACACATGAGGGGGAGAATGGTACCTTATTCTATATCTACTCAAGATGTGCTGATGGATATTATTTGTGAAAATCTTTGCCCTCAACTTATGGCATTCTACAACAATATCATTACCTATCTTTACCTATATTGCCCTTTTACCTTACCTACTTGGTCCACAATAACCCATATTGTCTTTTACCCTACCTACTTGGTCCGCAATAACCCATATTGTCTTTTACCTACTTACTTGGTCCGTAGTAATCCATACTACCTTACCTACTTGGTCCACAGTAACCTATACTGTCTTTTACCTTATCTACTTGATCCGCAGTAACCCATACTGTCTTTTACCTTACCTACTTGGTTCGCAGTAACCTATACTGTCTTTTACTTTACCTACTTGGTCCGTAGTATCCCATACTACCTTACCAACTTGGTCCACAATAATCAATATTGTCTTTTACCTACCCATACTTTACCTGTTACTTGCCTTCTTGTGAAGCATTTATATGGACATTGGAGTTGCAATTTTGAAGATTTAGTGTGGATATTTCTCCCTACTACCGGCATTACGTGGATAGTGCTTTTTGCCTACCTACAACTTGCGTTCTTGTGAAGCATTTATATGGACTTAGGAGTTACAATTTTGAAGATCTAGTGTGGATATTTCTCTCTACTACCAGCATTATATGGATAGTGTCTTTGATCCTGCTATACTTATGGACTTTGTTCGTCTTTAACATCATCGATTGTTCTCAATATTGGATGGATCTATTGACATGAAGAATTAAAGTTTTTTTTTTTAAGTTGGTGTTGATTATCTCCTGGGTGAAGTTTTATCAGTGTTTATTGACATCTGCCATTGCTACACGATTCAAGATTGGTGCTACTTTTCAAGTTTATTCTTATTGTGCAAGCTGAAGTTTTCTTTGTGTACACTCCAGCTTGAGGGGGAGTGTTGAAGTATATACACTTGGACTATTTACTGTTTATGACACTATTCACATGAACAGTAAAAAAATTCAGTTTTTACTGTTCACGGTACTGTTCACGTGAACAATAAAATCTGTGTTACTGTTCACATGAACAGTATATGCTAGTGATGCTACTCTACTTTCTATTTCTAATGTTGGAGTCTTGCTACATAAGTTTTAGGAGTTTTTAGAAAGCATAGTTTCTATTTTGGTAGTAGTTTCTATTTTTAGAATTTTCTATTTTAGGAGCTAGGAAGTTATTAAAGTTGTAATTTTTTGTTTCCTTTTTCTAGAGGACAATTACTTGTCTCTCAAGTTGTATTAGATTCATTAGAAGCAAGAATCATGAGCCTTTTCTACTAGTTCTTCATCTCTCTTCTCTTCTTCTTCTTCTCTTCTTCTTCTCTTCTCTTTTATTTGTTCAAGTTCAGCTGCTGTTTTGATTATTTAATGCTTGTTTTCTAACAGTGTATACTGGTTATACGTTAAGATCGGACTTTGGTCAATAATTTTTCTACTCTTTGGGTGTAGATATCCCTATAGAGTGGTCATTCATCATCCTTTCAATTTCTTGATTCCGGATTCTCTAACCTATTTCAATGGTAGCCCCCAACTCATTTTTTTCCTCTGTTCTTAGAATTAGATTCTATGAATGCATTGACCAAACAAATACAGAGAAAGGGGATGAAGTCCTACTAAACACCCTATAGCTGCTAATCTACTTACTGCTGACCACAAACAGAACTATGGTAATGGGACACAGTTACTACCATGCCGCTTTTCATGTTCAAAGTGTTATGGTTATCAGTTCAGTCAGATGTTATGAACCAGAAAGTTGCAGATAATGGTGGGGATGTAGTGGGTCCAAGGATCCATAAGGGAGAGGGCAAAGGGGGCCCAGCTTGCATTGGAGGAAGTTAAATAATGTATTGTAACTGTGTAGTTGTGAATAGAATGGACTAACCCTCAGTTAAATGCACTCAATTTATTCAGATCTACTCTATTTTCATCTTTTTTCATAACCCATCAAACGTGTGAACCATTTGGTTAATTGGAACTGCAGGTGTTTAAGCCATCTACCTGCAGCTGTTGGCAATGATCCCACTCATTTTGACCTGTCATTGGCAAGCAGAATATCTACCAATGGACGGACTTCTGGTGATTGGCTAGTGTTGCACATACAAGAGCTAATTGCACTTGCTTATCAGGTTGTAAATATAAAGCAAAGGATTTGTCATTACCTCATTTCCAGTGGACATTCTTTGTGCATTGCATGTGAAGTCATGTTTATGAACGTTTTTATCTGCTTAATTCTGTTGTCACAGATAAGCACAATCCAGTTCGAGAGCATGCAACCAATAGGTGTGAGACTTCTGACTACTGTTATGGACAAGGTACATGATTAACCTCTTCAGTGTTCATGTGGGTTTTCCTATCGTCCTAGTAGTTTCAAACGAAGAACCCTGGAGTATGGAAAGCATTTATTTGTTCTTATGCTGCAGTATATTTCTTTTGTGGGTGAATAAAGAATCCATAACCTAGATCCCCAAAAAATAAAAAATAAAAAGGAAATATCTGAGAGACATGAAATGGAAAGGTAACCTAACTCTCAAGAGGAAAGGACAGGGCAATATAATGAGGACTAGGACAGATGCTAGGAGTTGGAGCATAGAGAAAATATGAAAATAAATGGCTTTCCAAAACTTAGTAGGGAAGAGGAATTGGAGGCCCCATCTGTGGAGGTTTGCTCCATCCATAAATGGTAATTGTAGCAGCCACAAATTGAATAATGTCATATCCAAATTAATTCACTGTTTAAAGAGGAATTCTACTGTTACATGGCCAGCAGTCATCCAAAACATTTTTGCCAACTGTAAAGGAGAAGGGGCAGTAGAGTTGAAGACAGACAGATCTTGCGAACAACATTCCAACTAGAAACACTTGGAAGTCCATGACTATTGTAAGGTCTCAGATACTCCAGGTCTAAGAAAATCAATACAATTATTGCATTTGGAATTGATCATTGTCTTGGTATACCTACTCTAGCATATGTTGTTAGAAAATCTGAAATTGTCTATATATAATTCAATTTCTCTTGATAGTCATGATTTTTTCTTTGAGAAGTTTGATTCGTCAAATATTTTCATTTTTACATCAACTTTTTGCAGTAAATAGGACACGAGGCCAGCTTTACAAGAAATCCAAGATTGCATTAATCTGATTTATATTGGAGTTATATTCTAGTCAAACCTTATTTGATGTATGTGAATATGTTACCACACTTTTAGTTTTTAGCAATGACTTACCAGATTAAGATTTACTGAAGTTTAGATTTAAGAATAACTCCAGCATTGAAAACTTGAAGATTTTACTTACCTCTAAAAGTCCAGTTTTTTGTTTTTTAACGAGGGGTTGACGTTTTATTCCTGTGGAATTTTTTTTAATTAATTTATTGGATTCATATATGGCTGTATTTGCATACTTTATGAATGATATCTTTAGCAAAACATATCTTAAATGATATTTGGTGTAAGTGCCAGGCATTCAATAGAATCAATACCACAAACACAACTGTCACTTGGGATCCAAAAATACTGCTTCTGGTTTTTTAACTGGCGTTGACTTTTATCCTCGTGGAATTTAATTTTCATCTATATTTATAGGATTCAAATAGGGGTATTTGCTTATTTATGAATAACCTATTAACCAAACAATATAACAAATATGGATGCATTTTCTTAATACCACTAAGACTACGCCTTGACAATTGTACTCTCAATACAAATAATGAACAATGAAGATAGACCAAAGCAAAACATGGTTTGCTGCTCCGTACTCATAAATTATGCCATATATCCATATTACAACTTACAATTTACAAGTGCATATGGAGCTTTGATAGACTTCTCAAATCCCTTGGGCTGAAGTTGCTCCAGGGTGAGGATTTTATTCATCGAAACAAACCATGCAAATGATTTCAATCTTGGAAGTGCTTTGGATTTGAAGACAACTAACAGAACATAAATGAAAGGATAACCGGAGGTGATAGTTATTGCTTGGTATTTCTATGACTTGTTTGATGGCTTGGTGGATGGAAGCTTTCTGGTTCATTAGATACTTCCTTTTCATTTATTCATAAGTTTCTTATCTTTTAATCTCCTGTGCAGTTTGAAATGACACCAGACCCTGAACTCCCAGGGCATCTTCTGATAGAACAGTACCAGGTCTGTTATGATTTTTTGTTTCTTTTTGGTTAATATTTGTGTCATGCTGCTTCATATTAATCTATGCCAGTATCCTTTCTTAATCTAATAATGATATGAGGAACTTATTTTACATTTTAGTTTGTCTGCTTATTTCTAACTTCATGTTACTCATGTTTCGTAATAAACAACGAAATGAATTCCAGGCTCAACTTGTTTCTGCAGTTCGTACATCATTAAGTACATCTTCTGGTCCTCTGCTACTTGAGGCAGGCCTGCAACTGGCCACTAAGGTTCATTTTTTATAGAAACTCTCCAGTTTTCTGGTTTTATATTTATCAGTGATAGATTTACACAAATTGGAACCCATGATATGTTTCCAGATTCTGACAAGTGGCATTACTAGTGGGGATCAGGCTGCAGTTAAACGCATATTTTCATTGATATTACGTCCACTGAATGACATAAAAGACCTGTACTACCCATCTTTTGCAGAATGGGTTGCATGCAAGGTATGCCTTCCTTTTGTTTTAATTCTCTGCTGCACATGAAGTGATTCAACATTTCAGAAGGAGGGGTTATGGTCTTTCATTCATTCTTTGGTTCTTATCTTCTTGTGCTTCTGCAACTCTCATAACAAAAAGATTTCCTTTGGATAGATTAAAATTAGACTTCTGGCAGCCCATGCATCTGTCAAATGTTATACATATGCATTTCTGAGGAGACAGCATACCAGTGTTCCAGATGAGTATTTATCACTGATACCCTTATTTGCTGAAAATTCGAGAGTTCTGGGGAAATACTGGATTGGAACTCTGAGGGACTACAGTTATATTTGCTTCCACTTAGAATCTAAGAGTGGTGTAAGTTCAAAAAATTCTGAGATATGTTATTCTTTTTCCTTGTTTACCGTAAAGCAATCCCCTTACTAATTTTCCTACCACAGCAGTGTGAGCATTTCCTTGAAGGAATTCAATCTCCCCTGGTTTCATCAAAGGTGCGGCCATATCTAGAAGAAGCTTGGCCAGTAATTTTGCAAGCAGTTGCACTGGATGCAGTTCCTATAGGGCTTGATGTAAAAGCATGTCCCAAAGAAGGTGTTGAAGATACTGCAGCAGCTTCTTTAATATCTGGATACAGTATGGTTCAATTAGATGCCAAAGAATTCCAGTTTCTTTGGGGATTCGCACTACTTGTTCTCTTTCAGGCTCAAAACCCAAATGTGAGTAAACAAATTATTTTATTAAGAATGGCAAGAGCTCGGCCTGCAGGAGATTCACCGGTTAGTGAGGAAAGCTATTTGGATCCGAAGTTGAATGAAATTGTGCTACCAGTGTTTCAATTTCTCTCGACAAAGCAATTCTTTTGTTCAGGTTTTCTGAACTTGAAAATCTGCAGAGAACTACTGCAGGTCATGATCTGGTCCCATGCCCTGTTTCATTTTGTTTTCTTTCTTTTTTTCATTTGCTATTGAAGTAGTCATCTCTTTTGAACATTTCAATCTCATTTCTTTTAGACGTAGTGTGAAGCAAGTGGAGAGAAGGATTACCTAAAAATTATTCTATTCATTGATCATTCTTACATGGTTGCTTTACTCAAGTTGAAGACTAACAGGGGCATAAACAATGTCAAACTTCCGTTGATTTAGAAAAAGCAGAGCCCATATATCTTTATTGATTGTCTTTTATATGACTTGGTTTAAAAAGGGGTGTGCAGATCAAACTTCTGTTCTAACATAGCCAGTGACTTAAACCACTGGTTTAGCCTTTGGTTTTCATGACAAGGTGTTCATATTTGTTAAATGCCATAAGATTGAACTATTTCCTCTTTAGTTTTCAGTAGCATTAGGGTTTTAGATACTTTCTGCATTTTCCTTGTTGCCTTGGGTTTAATATAAAGTCACTGCAGTCAGTGACAAGAGAGAGAGACAGCTGATAAGTACAATACCAGAAAATAGTTGGCTTACTGACTTATTTGTTCCATATTCTATCTTATATTGCTTATACTGTGGGTATTAAATTGCTACATAATGCTGAACTCCACAGCTTGGGGCTGTACATCATATACTGTGATATTAGAGTCTGCCTCTGGAAAACAGATTCTTTTCTGCAACCATGGGAAATCTCAGAGTTGAGATTTTCAATGATGCCTATTGTGCTGGTCCTATTGTCCTCCACCTCCATTAATTGTTCTTTCCTAGAAGAAAATCTGGTAACATGGCATGGTAAGCAGCAAGCAGTTGTCTCTTACTTCAGTCCAGAGGCCAAAATTCTGAGCCATGGTCAGGGTACCTGCGAGCTTATATGGCTCTGGAGCATCTAAATAGATTTGGGAATTTGCTCTGTGGATCCTGTGCATATTTACTATGACAACAAAGTAGCTATTAGTATCAGCACAATCCTGTTCGGCATGACTATTGGAAGCCTTTTGAGATTGATTGGAACTTTGAAAAAAGATAAGCATGAGCTATCTCTGAGAAACACTTAGCTGATGTTTGTGCACTTGAACAGGCGTTTGTCTCCATTAAGGGCTCTACTGTAGTAGTTGCATGTGATCCTATATCCCGTGGATCTGTGGAGACTTTGTGTTTGCAAGCAACGTAATTGTTCTCCTTGGTTGAAGATCTACTTGAAATGAGCTTGATTGATCTTCCTTGGGTGTTATAGATGTGCTAAGAGTTCCGATGAGATATGGCAAGATCTCGAGCGAGATATTGAAACTCTTAAACCTTGCCCTCTCTTCTCGCTTCTCTAAAAAAGTGAGATCTCACTAAGATTTCAAACTATGCTTATGAAGATTTAACAAGTTGTGTTGTCACCTTGGACCCAAGAATGAACCTGGACTCTTGGCCAGCACATTATAAAAAGGAAAATGTTATATGATAAATATATAAATAGTCATCAAGAAACAAAACTAAGCAATAAACATAATACAATGTAAACTCAAGAGTGTTCAACAAGGCAAGGTGTCACCTTGGACTCAAGAAAGGACCTAGACGCTTAGGGAGCACCTTAACAACTAGGGGTAGAGTTAGAATAGGATTCCATTTCCTAATAAGTCTAGAGTTAGTTTCTTATTTCTATTTGTTTTGTATTTCCTTTGCCTACTCAGAGTGAGACTTAACTAGATTGTAACTATAAATACCCTATTGGGGCCTATGAATCAAATAACTTAGAGCAATATCTCTCCAAATTGCATCATGGTATCAGAGCATCATACAAATGACAAGTGTTGGAAGTTTGCACGGATGTCCAACAAATTCCTGTGGAGGAGGTAAGAATGGGAATAGGGGCACAATCAAGCATTTGCAAATCAAGCCAATTCTGACACCCTGAGTACTCGAGCACCTCTTTCCTCAAATGAGCTCTAGCATCACCGCCAGTTGATGTCCAGACTTGACTCATCTTCTATAGTACCAACATCTAATGCGAGTGTAGCTTCTATTATTGTTCCCTTTGCTGATCCACAATTCCCTATAGATATTTTTGGTTGTCACAATGTCAATTTGACTTATCCATCCTGGATAATCAACTCTGGGGCAACTGACCATATGACAGACTCATCTATTTTATTCCATACTTATTCATCTGTTCCTTTTGCTTAGGATGTTCAAATGGCTAATGGGTCTCTCTCCCCTATCTTTGGGAAGGGATTTATTATCTGTCACCTTCTTACCCTATGTAATGTCTTACATGTTCCTAAGTTTTTGGCTAATCTTTTATCAATTAGTAACCTTACTCATGATATGAAGTTATGAACTGCAAAATAACCTCTTTTTTTCCTTCTCATTGTGTGTTTCAGGACTTGGAAAAGAGGCATACAATTGGCAGTGGTAAACAAAAAGGGGGGCTCTACTTATTGGATGGGTCTCCATTAACTCTTTCTACAACCTCTAGTTCCACCTCTCCTACACTTTTTACCTCATTGTGGTGGCATCGTTGTCTTGGTCACGTTCCTTTACCCATTTTGTCCAAGTTATTTCCCGAGCTGATTAAAAGATGTTGTTAGGACCCTAGGGATGAGGCCATGTGGAATGAGGGTTAGTTAGGGTATTTGAGATAATAAATAGAGGGAAAGAGGGAAGAGAGAGGAATGGAATATTTTGGAGAGTCTTGTGGCCAGCCGTGGCTGAGGGAACACCGTGAGGTGTGGGGGGTGACTGGCACCATAGAAACGAGTGTTATCTTGTTATTTCTTGCATTCTTATATGAATTTTTGGGAAATATTATTAGGGTTTTATCAATTGATTTTACAAAGTGGTTTTGCGATTCTTCCTCTCCAAGAACCAATACAGATTCGATAGGAGGACTCATTGCAACCTTCCCGTTACCGAAATCGTTAACCAACGCCTTTTAAAGTTGGTCCAGGTAAATTCCATCAAGTCCTTGCCATAGATCCAGTTAAGTGCCTATCCTTCCAAATCTTGGATCGCCACTCCTAGCCACTGCACTTCCTCGATTTGGTTCTCCCAGCAAAACAACATAATTTCTAGAATCCATCTTTGACTTTCTCCTTTGCCAGAAAATGAAGGCAGTGCCATTATCTCCCTGGGATCGTGAATGCTCTGATGCCAATTGATAAAACCCTAATAATATTTCCCAAAAATTCATATAAGAATGCAAGAAATAACAAGATAACACTCGTTTCTATGGTGCCAGTCACCCCCCACACCTCACGGTGTTCCCTCAGCCTACGGCTGCCCACAAGACTCTCCAAAATATTCCATTCCTCTCTCTTTCCTCTTTCCCTCTATTTATTATCTCAAATAACCCTAACTAACCCTCATTCCACATGGCCTTATCCCTAGGGTCCTAACAGATGTCATTTGAATAATATCGATTGTGAAGCCTATATTTTAGTTAAATAGACCAAGCATCGTAGTAAATTCATTTTTCAATCATTCACTTTGATGTGTGGGGTCCTTCTAGGACCGTGTCTTTTTTTGCTCATAGGTGGTTTGTTACCTTTATTGACTGTTGCACTAGGACCACATAGGTTTACATAATAAACCAAAAAAGTGACACTTTCTTGTGTTTTCAAAATTTTTATAATATGGTTTGGACTTAGTTTGGGGCAACAATCAAAATCCTTCGTACAGACAATGAAACTTAGTACTTGGGTGGAGCATTTCTTTCCTACTTAACAAACCATGTCATCATACACCAGACTAATTGCATTGACAATCCACCTTAAAATGGGGTTGTCAAACGTAAGAATAGACATCTATTTGAGGTAGCACGTTCCCTTATTTTTATTATGCATGTGTCTTCTCGTTTTTCGGGTGCCGTAGTTCTTACTGCAACATATCTAATTAACTGAATGCCTTTCTGAGTCTTAGACCAGCGTTGTCCCCTTTAGGTTCTTTGCCGTGCCACCCAAGATTTTGGATGTGTTGCCTTTGTTTGGAACCACCATGTTAATGGTAAGTTGGATCCTAAGAATAAACATCTCGTTTTTGGGGTGACACAGTTCTTACTGCAACATATCTAATTAACCGAATGTCTTTCTGAGTCTTAGACCAGCGTTGTACCCTTGAGGTTCTTTACCATGCTACCTAATGTTTTTGGATGTGTTGCTATTGTTTGGAACCACCATGTTCATGGTAAGTTAGATCCTCAGGTTAAAATGCATTTTCTTAGGTTATCCTCCTACACAGAAGGGGTATAAGTGTTATCATCTTAGTTCTCGTTGTTTTTTCGTCTGCATGGATGTTGTGTTCTAGGAATAGATTCCTTATTTTTCCCCTCCCCTACACCTCTTCAGGGAGAGAGACTTAATGAAGAGGTTCCAATGTTGATTCTTCCTTTTGATATTTCTCCTGAGACTCCTGTAGATGATCCTCCTGTGGAAGATGGAGTGACCAGACAAAAACAACTGGTGGATGATGTGCGGGGGGAGACTGGACCTCTAAAGACCTATTAAATAAAGCAAAGAGTGACCCCTTCTGAACCAAGCCAATTAAAAGCTTCCATTCTTGGCCCTGAACAATCTTTTCCTCCAAGTGAGCCTGTCTTTGACCCTTCTTCTGATCCTACTTTGGACTTACCAATTGCATTAAGAAAGCAACCTCTAGCTTGCATCAGTCATCTTATTTCCAATTATGTTTCATATCAATCTCTATCCTTAGAATCTCAAAGTTGTATTTCCTCTTTGTCCTCTACTTTTGTTCTTAAACCTTGGCAAGAAGAATTATCTCACTCAATCTGGAAAGAAGCTATGGATGAGGAAAAAAAAACCAAAACATGGGACTTGGTGACTTTGCTGCAGGAAAGCGGACCGTTGGGTGCAAATGGGTGTTCATGATCAAACACAAAGCTGATGGATCATTGAGAGGTACAAGGCAAGTGGTCAAAGGCTTCACTTAGACTTATGGTATTAATTACCAGAACACGTTTACCCCTATTGCCAAGATGAATACAGTTTGTACTATTCTTTCATGTGCAGTTAATAAATGATGGAGTTTACAACAGTTAGATGTCAAGATGCTTTTTTTATGGAGAACTCCAAGAGGAGGTATACATGGACATACGACCTGGGTATTCTACTGCCGAGACTCATAGGAAAGTGTGCAAGTTAAAGAATGCTTTATATGGGTTAAAGCTATCTCCAAGAGCATGGTTTGGAAGGTTCCATAAGGCAATGATATCTAATGGCTATAAGCAGACCAATGCAGATCACACTTTGTTCATTCAAAGAGATGGTTCCAAACTACTGTACTTTTAGTATATGTGGATCATTTGTGATCATAGGCAGTAACAAGAATGATATTTCAGCATTGAAGACCTTTTTGGGAACCGAATTTGAGATCAAAGGCATGGGAAAACTCTGAAATTTCCAAGGTTTGGAGTCGGTATATTTTGCCAGTGGTGTATCTATATCTCAGAGGAAGTATACATTGGATCTTCTTGAGGAATCTAAGATGCTAGGATGTAAGCCTGCTGAGACTCCTATTGAGCCTAACGGCCCTAACCTACACTTGAAGGCAAAGGAAGGAGAATCAGTTGACAAGACAAGGTATAAAAAATTAGTGGGAAAGTTTATTTACCTATCTCACACTAGGCCTGACATCACATTTGCATTTTGTCATGTTAGCCAGTATATGCATGATCCTTACTCCTCACACATGGATGCAATATATATTGGATCTTGAGGTACTTGAAGGCCACTCCAAGAAAAGGGATTTTAATTTCATCTCATGGACGTTTGAAGATTTAGGCATATATAGATGTAGCTTGGGTAGGATGTTCACATGATAGAAGGTCTACCTCTGGGTATTGTGTGTATGTGGGAGGTAACCTTGTGACTTGGAGAAGCAAGAAACATGTTGTGGCTGCGAGGTCTATTGCTAAGGTTGAGTTTAGGGCGATTGCTCAGGGCATTTATGAGGTATTATGGCTAAAAGGGCTGCTTTAGGATGTTGGGATAGATTTGGAGTTTCCTATACAGTTGTACTTAGTAAGTCAGCAATCGGCATAGCTTGCAACCCAGTACAACATGACAGGACTAAGCATGTGGAAATTTACAGACATTTCATCAAAGAGAAGGTTGATGCTAGGTTGGTCCATATGGCCTTTGTTACTTCAAACGAGCAGTGGGCTAATGTACTCACAAAGAGCTTAAGCACAAAAGTATTCAATAGTATTATTGGCAAGTTAGGCATGATAAATATCTATGCTCAACTTGAGGGGGAGTGTTGGAAGTATTTGCTGAGGTTTTTTTGATTAGAATAGGATTCCGTTTCTTAGTTTCTTATTTCTATTTGTTTGGTATTTCTTTTTCCTACTCAGAGTGGGGACTCTACTAATTGTAACTATACATACCCATGGGGCCTATGAATCAAAAAACTTTGAGCGATGTCACTCCAAATTACATCAAACATTATCTCATTAAGGGTAGATTTGTCTTGTTAGGATCTTTTATTATTCTCTTTGTAATATTCCCTCTTTAAGAGATTATGTTGTATCTTTGGAAAGTCATTAATATAAATAAAGGCCCTGCTGTGTCTCTTAGACTGAAGTCAGGATTTCCATAAATCTTTCAACAAAAACATCTATCTCAAATGCTTATATGAAAAAAGCTGCATAGTTGGGGCTTTGGCGCAGTTCCTCAGGATTTCAATTTGTAAGAAGTTCTTATAACCTCATGGTCTTGTGTCAATCTGTCATTCATCTGCTGATTTTAGTGATGTCTTTGTAGACCAGCTACATTGGCTAAAAGCCTAGAAATCTGTAAGGTGATGCTTTAATCAAAGTTTTAAGGAAAATAAGATATCGCTTTAAGAGTAGACTGGACATTTCATTTAATTGCAGACTACCTTCTAACTTATGCCAGACATTCACACGACACCTTAAAGGCTTAGACAGTATGTGTTGCTTCTGACCAGAGTGTCAAGATTTCTTGCTTCATTGTCTTAGATAATGAGTTCATTTGGTGTAATTTTTTGGTTTTGAATTTATTGTTGGTTATGTTGATTCATGTCCGCAGGTGTGTAGTATGTGGTTCAAATATTTTTATTTTGAGGGTTGTAATGTTTATTAGAAATCGTTGACATGAAAGTGTGTAACTCATAGCAACTTGTTTAATTTTGGATTGTCCTCTGTTATTTGATTAGGAAAAACTGTCCATCCTTCTACTTAGACCTTTTATATTGGCATTTAGCTCCTTCAAAATTTTCTTAGATTTTTATCTCCTTCTCTCATTATTCTCTTATTATGCTCTGTAAAACAGTTTTAGACTGGAGTGATCTGCTTTATCTACCACTCAAACTTTCTTTATCTTTTCTGCATATGATAGTGACATAAGTTCATGTGTGCATTTCCTATATATGGCTTTTTGTCTTTTTGCCGTGTTTTGGTTATGAATACCAGTATGAAGTTCATAAGTAAAACCCATGCACATGGTTGGAGATCTCGCGAGATATCTTTTTTTTTCACATAGGCGAGACGAGATGGAGGTCGAGAGCAGAGAGTTGGGATATCTAGCTCGAGATCTCGTCATTTCTCGCCCTAGATCTCACTGGAACTTTCAATTTTTGCCTTTATTGTGGATTTGGGTTGGATTTCACTTGCAACTACTCTTAGCACATCTACAACATCGAAGGAGGATCAATTATTCTCTGTTTGTATTATAAACTTATGATTTAATAACTTATATATAACTTCTAATGGTTGTATAATTTTATTATTCTATTCTTGAAAATTGAGATTGTGATACTCATATGGATGGAATTTTAATAAGATTTAGGTTGCTTGATGCATTTGATACACTTGCTTTTCATTTATATGTCTTAAAGGTTCTATGTTACATGTTGTATAACCTTGTATTCCCTAATCCTACAACATTTCGATTTCACACTATGTGTAAACTTAGAAATCATACACAAGGTTGTTATTCCAACAAATCCAGGGCCACCAATGTGTTCAAAAGGCCTTAAATAGGCTAAATACCAAGTTTCAACCCAATTGGTACCCTAAAACCCACCGAGATGGGCCACCGAGTTGACGCAAAAAAATTCTATATCTCAACCAAGATCTCGCTGAGATGGTCAAGATCTCGGTTTTTCAAGGTGGCGAGATCTGGCTCTTGAGCGAGATCTTCTATCATGCCCATGCATCCCTATACCAGATGCTTTATAGAATTAACATCAATAATACTACAACTAATTTGGATTTGTTTCGTTCTTGTTAAGTAGCAGTTTTTCCCAATGCACGAGGCTCCCATGTTTTAGCAGGGAGTTGGGAGGGTCAAGTGTTCTATATTGAATCTGAATAGCATGTTATATATATGAGATATATTTATGAGAAGTTTATCATTTTCACTGTATGCAGGTCTTCACATATTTCATTCATATGGAAGACTCGTGGAGCACTCTTGTGATTTCCGTGCTATCACAGGTGAATACTTAATTTTCAAAATTATTGGTTGATGTTTAAAACCTGGTTTTGTTTGGAATCCAGAATATCATGGCAATTTTTGGGAATTGTTGCATATGATTTTTCTCGTTGTTGTCCTGATTCATTACTACACTGAGGATAATGTTAATTAGTAACTCCACCATTAAATACATTTATAAATTTCATAGTAAATAAGATACATGTCCTACTAGGACAAAATTTGCCACTTGCTTTCCTCTTGCCTGATTGGTTGCATAGTTGTCAAAGCGTCCGCCTAGGCAGCAAAGCGGTTTTTTAACCACTTTTTTTTTAAATGCTTAATTGACAATTAATCTGCAAAGGAACTCCAAGGCCCAAGTGACATAGAACCTATTTTTTGCTCTGGGGCAGCCTCCCCGGACCCCGTGCCCGTCAACAACAGAACGTGAAGCATAAGCCATACTCAAACATGAAACATCAAGAATCAAAGAATCAGTAAATGCCTAGGCAAATGCTTTGACAACCATGGTTAAATGAGATGAACTTATGTTTGTGTTCTTTTTTTGAATAATTTTTCATAAATATGATTCTTGAATGCTTGTTTTTTTGGGATGAATGTGACTATTGAATATTTGTTTAGTTTATCATAGAAAGTAGTTGTATTGAAAAGTAATTATAATGAAATTTTTTGACCCAACCGCTTTGGTCGCCTTATAGCCAGCCTAGACGCCACTTTGTCTCCTAATTGCCTAGGCGGAACCCCAATCACCTTGCCACTTTAACGACTATGATTGGTTGATCCACAATGCTTTCCAACCAATCTGTAATGCTTTCTTTTACTCAATCCAATATTTATGCTAAGAGATCTGGTTGACTCCATTGCTTTTAGCTGCATATTCCTATATTGAATCTACACCAATACTCATATATCTTTTCCATCACTGATTCTATCTGATGATCAATGGTAAATTGGTTCCAAATCCTTCCAATTTATGCAAAAAGATTTACATTGTTTAGCATCTTAATTGCTTCTTGTCAAACAGGTTGTGCAGGTGTTTCCTCAAGATATTTCTGAAACTGAAGGCTTTGCCTTTCTAGCGATAGAAATATGTACAACTTATCTTTATAAAATATTGCAGAGGTAGTCATTCCACCCAGGAAGTTTATTTGTATTTACTTATTTTGGCTGAACACAGAATTTCGGTCCAGCATCATTTCACAATGATTTGAACCATTTGACGAAGATTTTTTTACTTACACAGCCACCATGCGAGTTTACAAGCTCACTTAACTCATGAAGATTGGATTTCTGTATTATTTGGTATAGCTGAGATGCTTATAAGCCGTGTAGATCCAAAGGTTGGTTAACCATATCATTTTTATGTTTTGCATTTGCAGGGCATAAAATCTTATATATGTGAGATTATTTCATGATTAAATGTTTTTTTAGAGTAATATTATAATTTCTCCATTTTACTCTCATACATTTCATGCCTTTTTCCCCAACAGTCCTAATTTGTAGTTGCCCTTTATATGCAGAAACAGGTAAACTTGATGCTGGCTTTTCTTTTAGCTTGCTACAATTGTCTTAAAGGTGGTTCGACTGAGTTGGGCTCTTCAAAAATTAATTCATTTCTCACACATATGGGACCGTTATTAAAGGATTATGTTAGAGGTAATTAATTTAACTGATTTTATCTCTTACAAAATTTTCTTTGTTTCCCATCCGTTTTAACTCTTATAGCTAAAAAATATTTTCATTAGCTATTCCCCCCCCCCCCCACTCTTATAACTAAAATATTTTTGATAAATATTCTCTCTCTCTCTCAGCCGCATGCTTGCTGAGGCTTGCTGGCCACAGAAACTAACACATGGTCATTATATGGGCCTAAAACACAATCTTTTTATCGTTGTACAGAACCCATGAGTTTTGAACTACAACCCCTCTAACAGATAGGAGAAGGAAAAGAAAAGTGGATAAAAAAACCCAGTGGAAGAAAAAGGTAAACTACCCCAAAAATGAAAATTATTTGTATGAAGTTTGATAACAATCTCCTTGAAGATTACTGCTTGCTATAGCTGACAGCCTAGGGCCTCTTTCTAACTCTTGCTCCCACAGTTGATCTCTACATCATTTTTTTTTCAAAGAACTTCCCTGGCTGCTACTCATATCCATTCCTCTTGGTAAGTGAAGTTTCCTCCACCCGCCACACTGCAGTTCAGTCAATTCAAAGAACAGGCCATGTTGGACATTGTTGAATGCATAGTTGTCATGGCACCAAGGTGACCCAAGCTGTTTTAGGGCAGTCAAAGCGCTTGGTGGTAAGACAATGCTGAGCTGGTGTCAAGGCTGTTATGGCGATCTAAGTCTACATCTCTATCCCCCCAATCTAACATAAATACACCTTACTTGGGGGTTGACTCTTTTGTCCTTTCAGAATTTTACTTTTTTAACTAATGTATTGGATTTAAATTGAGGATATTTTCTAATTAGTAGATAGTGTGTTAAGTAAATGAATTCATTTACTTCAATGATATTTGGCATAACTAAGGCCACAACTTGGTTTGATACCAATTAAATTAAACACACGGCTTCTATAAATTAGCCTGGATGCCTAGGGGCACCTTCGTGATGCCTTGACAACTATTTTTGAATGATAACTGAATGCTTCTAGGTTAATGGGTAGCACTATAATCATTCCATGGGAACTAGCCTAACGGTTTGCTTCGGAGACTCAGCCTAATAAGAACTACCAATTTACAGGACCAAAATAACCATTGGTATACCTGCTAAACTATGTTACAATTTTTAATTGAAATACCTTGGGAGACTAACGTCCTTTCACCTTTCAGTACAATTCTTAACAACATTTTTTTGTACGATTCAGAATTTCTTAAAATACGCTAATAAGATAATAATAGGGTAGGAAACCATGCAACTTTGTTTATGGAAACATTTACCTTTGTGTAAAGCAATGACCGCTTCTAACAAAAAAAAAAAAGAGGAAAAAAAACAATGACCTAGTTGTCAGGCTAGAGAATGAGACCAAGGACTTTGTCCACAAGACCTAGCCAAGCAGAGGAATACGTAGAAGTAGAATCAGAAACAGATGGGATGGCTGACGCCGGCCGGGGGGGGGGGGGGGGGGGGGGGGGGAACCAGGTCCCAAGAGGAGGCACCAGAAGGGGGGGGGGGGGGGGGGGAAAAAAAAAAAACTCCCCCCCCCCCCCCCCCCCTCTCCGGTGGGGCTTTTTTTCTTTTTTTTCCTTTTTTTTTTTTTTTTTTTTTTGTGTGTTGGCGCCCCCCCCTTACCCCCCCCCTCCTCCTCTTCTTTGTTTTTTTTTTTTTTTTTTTTTTTTCTTTTTTTTTTTTTTTTTTTTTTTTTGTATATTAAAAAAATTATATTATTTTTTTTGTTTTTTTTTTTTAAATATTATTCTTTTACCCCTTTCGGTGGGGTTGGTTTTGTCCCTGGTTGCTGTCTATCGGTGTTGTCTCTTCCCCCCCCCCCCCCTCCCTCTTGGTTTCTATTAGGAGTCTAATAAGAGTTTGTATAGGAGTTAAGTTAGAGTTTGTATTCATATAGAATTCTATTCCTTGTAATATTCTACTTTCCACTTAATTATAAATAAAGGGCTTGAGATCATGGATCAATAAGCCATTCTACTACAATCGTTCTTTCAACATGGCACGAGCCTAAGTTCGATTAGTATGTTCTTCTATTTTTTTCGTGTCTTCAAACCTATAAACCCACAGCAGATTTTTTCTCCAAAACCCTTCGCAGTTTTTTCTTGGTCTTCAACAACCTAATCTGCAACCATCGTTTGGCAGAAATTTTTCCCTTTTCAAACCCATCGCACCGCACCGCTGCACTATTTTTCAGTTCCACCTAGAAGACCGGAGAAGAAAAAAGGGAAAGAAGAAGAGAAGAAGAACCACAACCCGCTGCTGCTTCTTGCGATTAGAAAACAGAATCGCAGCCACAACTCCTGCTGTCGCTTCTTGCGATTAGGTAAACTGAATCACAGTGGGCTAGGCCAAGAAGAAAAGGAAAGAAGAAGAGAAGCCACCATCGCCATCGCCTTCACCTTATCGCTGCTGCATCATCTTCCCAATCGTGCGCAACATAAATCTTTGATTTTTCAGGTGTGTGGAAGAAGATATCGATTGTTATTTGGTTGGTTTTTTGGGTTCAACTTCTGATTTGGTTCTTTAGTTCATTGTTTGGTTCAATTCTTGGTTCATTGTCCAAAATAGACTAGACCAGAACCATATTTTTTTTTTTTGTCTCTAGTTCTATTAGACCAGACCAGAATTTTTCTTTGGTTCAAAAAAAAAAAAAAAAAAAAAAAAAAAAAAAAAAAAAAAAAAAAAAAAAAAAAAAGAAGAAGAAGAGGGAAAAGGGAGATTTGATCATATCATTGTTTGGCTATTGCATTGTGCGACGTTTTAGTTTTTTTTCACAAGGTGACTGAAGAACTGCAGACAATTTTTTCAACATGGCAACTATCGATGGTACTACTGCTCCCACCGGACCTGAACATTACCCAAATTTTCATCCTCTTTCGGTAAGATTTGATGGGACAAATTATTTGATTTGGTCACGATCTGCTTACTTAACTATTGCTGGAAGAGGACTTGTTGGATACATTACGGGCACCACTATCAAACCTTCTACCACAAAGGCGTTTCCCCAGAAAATGGATCTCGAATGACTCTCTTATTATGTCATTTCTCTTGAATTCCATGATTCCAAATATTGCCCGTGGATATCTATTACTCGACACCGCTGCCCAAATCGAAGGCTACTACTCGAAACATATGGACAAGTTGGGAATGATGCACGAGTTTATGAGCTACGAAAGAAGCTTCATGAGACTACCCAAAAGGAACCGATCGTGGCCCACTATTATGCCGAGTTGCGATCTCTTTGGCAAGAGTTGGATCATTATGGGGATTATCACCCCACTAATCCGGATGATGTGGCGACTTATAAGAAGCACATTGATAAGATTCGAGTATATGACTCTTGGCGGGTTTGAACGGGAGTACGATCGATCGAGTACAAGTCTAAGCCGTTATCCTTTCCACACTAGAACAGCTTATGCTCTTGTTCGGGTGAGGAAAGTCGCCGATAGCCATGCTATACTCCTATTTTGGAGAAATCAGCTTTACAAATTGCGCACTAAATCGATCCGGCAAGGAGATTGTCAAGGTGAGCACGCACAAACCCTATCATACTAAGGAAAATTGTTGGAAACTCCATGGGAAGCCCGCTGATTTTGAGAAAAAAGAGCACAAAAAAAGGAAAACGAAAGCTAATCTCGAGACAGCTCACAGACCCTCTGAGATGTTGGTCTCTCACAGAGGAGTAACCGCGAGATGAACTCACGCGGACAGCCTCTACCACGCTTCCTCACTAATCAAACCAACTCCACCGCACGGAAAACTTTACAAGCTCCAAGTTCTTCGGTCTACTCCTTGGATTATTGATACCGGAGCCACGGATCATATGACAGGTTTATCCCTTCTTACAATATTCTCCAACCGGAAAGGATAAAGTTGAATTGCGATGGCTCCTATTATTCATTCGGAAAAGGGACCATTCAACATTCTCCATCCCGCTTTGTCTAAAGTTTTACATGTTCCCTCTTTTCTACTAACTGCTCTCTATCGCAGTCTTACACATGACTTAAATTGTAGAGTGACATTTCCCATCTATTGTGTCTTTCAGACGGTAACGGGGAAGGAGATTGGACGTGGTAAACTAGACAATGGACTTTATTTGCTCGAGCCGATGAAGGATCTAGCCGACTACATCTCTAATCAGTCCATTCGGAATATCAAACCTTCACGGGGCACCGAGGCTAGGTCACCCCCCCAGGAACTCTTAAGAAAATATTTCCGATTTAGTTTCTTCTTGTAATGAGGATGATTTTTTTGTGAAGCCTGCATTTTTGCGGGACTCGTTCTACTTATTTACCTCTCTTCATAATAGAAAAAATATTCCTTTATGTTAATTCATACCGATGTGTGGGGTCCCGCCGACGTGTGTCTATCACGGCCATAGGTACTTTGTTACTTTTATTGATTGTCACCTCGTTCTACATGGATTTATCTTTTAAAACAAAAAAATGAAGTTTTCCGATGTTTTGTGATTTTCATAATATGATTAAAACTCGGCAATGCCACCGTGAAGATCCCGCAGTGACAATGGCACAGAGTATATGATGGTGAACAAAGAACTCTCGACTGCATAATACATCGACTAGTTGCGTGATACGGCGCCCAAAATGGGGTGGCCGAAAGGAAGAATCGGCATCTCTAGAGATAGCCCGTCATTATGATTGCTATGAATGTACCCGACCAGATCGGAGTGATGCTATCTCACCGCTTCTACCTTATGAATAGGATGCCCGAGAGGATACTTGGTTTTAAATGTCCTAATGAGATTCTTCAAGGAGCCTCTTCTTTGTTATTTCCCAAAGGTTTGGATGCGTGTGTAGCCGAATCACAGCCACCGAGAAGGGCTCCGCAGCCTACGCCGCATAGGGGAGCACTCGAAAGGGTACAAATGTTATCATCCTCCCTCCAAGAAAACCATTGATCCACGGATGTACTACGAGTTTTGCCCACAACACCCTCCGGGGGAGAGTCCAGAGGAGAGGTGTCCCGACTCTAGATCTTCCCACACACCAACACAACAAGAGTCCCGAAGAGTTTCGACGGGGGAGACTTGCCAAGATACCGAGGACCCAATCCTCCCCCCAACCGAACCAGGAAGAACCCAGCCAAGGGGAGACCACCCCGAGAACACCGTTGGGGTCTTCAAAACCGAGACCAAAATAAAGAGGTGCAGACTTATCGAGGAAGAAAACAACCGGCAAAGCGGTGGAGAAAGGGGATACGACCACGGCTCCCGCCCGAATCGATTCACCGAGGTATTCTCCGATCTTCCTATTGTGTAGAAAAGGGGTCGATTGTACTCAACATCCCATAGCTAAATATGTCTTATAACGTGACTCCTACGTGCTTATATCCTCTCGCATCCGACTGCCCAAAAGTGGCAGAAGCCAGCGATAAGAGATGGAAGGAAGCAGGTAGAGGAAATGCAAGCAATGAAGAAAAATGACACGGGAGCTGGTACACCCCAGAAAAAAAAAGGTGGGCTGCAAATGGGTATTTGTGGTTAAACAAAATATGGATGGATCAGTCAACAAGTGAAAGCTAGACAGTGCAAAGGGGACCGACCATGGGATGATTATCGGAGACCGCCCGCGAAACAAATACCGCGAGTGTTGTCGCAGCGTGAACAAACACCGGAACTTGCACCAACTAGACGTAAAGAATGCCTCACATGGGGAGTTAGAGAAGAGGTCATATGGAAACACATGGCCGATGACAAACGCAGGGAAAGTCCGTCGGTTGAAGAGGTCAATATATGGGTTAAAACAGTCTCCTAGATGCTGGTTTGGACGCCTTCGAAGGCAATGACTTCTATTGGGTACAAGCAAAGCAATGCGATCATACACTATTGTCAAGAAGTCAAGTACTAACATCACACTCTCATTGTCTATGTAGACGATATTGCATCACAGGGAATGATGGTGAAGAAATTCAAAAGTGAAGGACTATCTTGGCAAAGAGTTTGAAATTAAAGATCTAGGGAAGTTACAAGATTTCTTAGGGATTGAGGTGGCTCGATCAAATAAAGGCATATTCCTATCCCAAAGAAAGTATGTCCAGATCTATTATCGAAGTGGGAATGTTGGGGTGTAAAGTAGTTGATACCCCTATGAAGCCGGAGCTAAACTTAAAGAAAAAGAGGGAGAACCAAAGGACAAAGGAAGAACCAAAGGCTGGTAGGGAAGCTTATCTACTTGTCTCACACCGGCCGGACATTGCTTATGCTGTAGGTATAGTGAGTCAATCATGCATGACCCATATTTAGCCATATGAAGGCGTATCGGAATACTACAGATTTGAAGGGAACTCTCGGAAAAGGAATACTTTGTCACCACCGATAATCTAAAAGTAGAAGCATACACCGATGCAGAGGGCTGGATCCGACAGAAGTCAATTTCAGGTATCGTACCTTTATTGGAGGTAATCTAGTTACTTGGAGAAGTAAGAAACAGAATGTGGTAGCATCTAGTACGAAGCTGAAATAGGGCATGGCGGGAGTGTGAGCTACTATGGTTGAAAGGCGCAAGATATAGGAGTCCAAGTTCCAAACCCCAGATGTTATATTGTGACAACAAGGGCTATTAGTATTGCTAATAACCAGGCAACATGATCGAACTAAGCACATTGAAATGACAGGTTTTTGTCAAAGGAAAGTTGGAACAAGGGCTAGCAGCCTTTGTAAGATCTGAAGACCAATAGCAGATGTTTTCACTAAGGGATTGAAAGAAAGAGATTCCTTCCTATTGTAGGCAAGTTAGGCATGAGTAATATCAGCCTCAACTGAGGGGGAGTGTTGGATTCATTAGGAGTCTAATAAGAGTTTGTATAGGAGTTAAGTTAGAGTTTGTATTCATATAGAATTCTATTCCTTGGAATATTCTACTTTCCACTTAATTATAAATAAAGGGCTTGAGATCATGGATCAATAAGCCATTCTACTAAATCGCCACAGGGGGGGGGGGGGGGGGGGGTTTGGGTGGGGGGGAAAAAAAAAAAAGGAGAAAAAAGGAGGAGGGGGGGAGAAAAAAAAAAAAAAGAGGGGGTGGTGGGTTTGTTAGAAAAAAGAAAAAGGAGGACCGTTTGGGGGGGGGGGGGGGGGGGGTATCCACACAAAAAGAAGAAGTTGGGAACATGGTTCAAGCCAAAAGAAAAAGACAAGATGGACGTGTACAAGGGCAGAAATGAAAAAAAGAAAAAGGCAAATTGCAGATGGCGAATAAACAAAAGAAAAATGAAAGATGAAACTAAGAGGAAAGACGCAGACATTGCAAGAACCTTTGCTAAATGTGTCTAGGGTTGTACGACATGGATCCTTGTACTCGGCTAGCCTCTATTCAAGATCATATGTGGTCCATCACCTAGGTTATGCATATCCTTCCTCACCACTATATCAAATTGAATGATGGGTAGTATATAAAAGATAATGACCCATAAAAATCAGGGCAATCCAACAGCAAACGGTAACCATGAAAAGGCAACAAGATAGAGACATAAGGATTGCATAATTATTGGCTATCAAGTTACATTAATCTGCTGAGATGATCAGCACCAAACTCGGGGCAAATGGAACATTCTTGTACATAGGAATGGCCTAGAAAATATCTCAAGCATTAGATGTAGAGATGTATGATCACTTGAAGGTTGCCACTAAAAATATACAGAACTGATAAACCTCAGGGAGCATATAGAAGCAACGGCAGCAGTATATCTTCATTTATATAAAAGGATACATCAACATACCAACCAATATTGGAATAAGGAACCTGTTGAAATACAATGTTTGGCAGAATGGCTTATTGATCCATGATCTCAAGCCCTTTATTTATAATAAAGTGGAAAGTAGACTATTACAAGGAATAGAAGTTTACATGAATGCAAACTCTAATTTAACTCCTATACAAACTCTTATTAGACTCCTAATAGAATCCAACACTCCCCCTCAAGTTGAGGCATGGATATCACACATGTCCAACTTGACCAAAAAAGTATAAAACATCTATCCAGGTAAACATCTGCAATTTGATCTTCAAACTTATAGATTACGTCTGCCTTATAGACTTCCATTTGGTTTGTCCTCATCTTTACTGCAACTTTATGTCTCCAAGGAAGAACGCCCAAGTAAAAAAGTAGAAACTTCAAATGTTGAGAAGACTAAATTTCTGCACAAATCTGAGGGAAAATATATTTTTGGGGTAACAATAGCTAGGGTAAAACAGCCAAAGTGAAAGTTTTGATTTGTAGCAATGTTAGATCTTTAAAGGGAAGGTTTTCCAAGGGGCAATCTCCAAAGGTAGGGGAAAATTTGTCAAGATAAGTGACAATCTCCAAAGGTAATAAAGATCAAGTTCTGCAAAGGTCAAACGACAAGTCTTTTGCAAGGTTAGATCTCTGAAGGGAAGATGTCAAGTTAAGGGGCAAATCTCCGGGGTTAACAGAGATCAAGTTCTGCACAGTCAAAAAGATAGATCTATAGCAATGTTAGATCTCCAAAGTGAAAGATTGCGAAGGTAAGGGACAAACTTTCAGAGGAGTAGAAGATTGCGAAGGTAAGGGATAAACTTTCAAAGGTAACAAAGATCAAATTCTGCATAAGGAAGTCTACATGAAAGGCTTTGAATTGTAGACATCTTCAATCTCCCCCTCACGTGTAGCGTTACACGTGGGAAGATAATAACAAAGGAAATTCCAATGGGGAAACTTGGAAAGGAAGAAATTGTAATGGTAAGATAAAAGTATCAGGAAAACAAATCTAGAGAAAAAAATTTGAAAGAGGGCTGACCGAGCCTACGGTGCCACTAATGAAGGTCTGATATTACCGAATGGACCGGATTAGAAGATGTAGTCAAAGCATAAGTAGATCCTCCAATCGGCTCGAGCAAATAAAGTCCATTTACCACGACCAATCTCCTTCCCCAGATCCTGAAGTAGCTAGGTAAGAGTTGGTAGGGGTAGTAGAGGAAGCAGTGGTTGAGGCTGTACCGGCAGTAGAAGACTGCATAATACGTCGTAGAGTAGCAAACTCCTCCTGCGAAAAACCAACGTCTGCAAAGGGTGTGGTGGAAACTGTCTCAGAAAGATTAGCCTTTTGTTTTCCCTGTCTTTGTGCTCGTTTTTGCTCAAAATCAGCAGGCTTCCCATGCAGTTTCCAACAATTTTCCTTGGTATGATATGGTTTGTGACAGTGCTCACACTCATAGAAGAAAATTCGACCGAAATTGTCGAAATTTCGGTCGAAATGTCTGCATTTTTAAAAAACGAAACGAAATTTCAATTATTTCGGAAAAGTATCAAATTTCGACCGAAATTTCGGAGATTTCGACCATTTCGACCGAAATTTCGACCATTTCGACCTAAATTTCGACATATCAGCATTCCAACTTGTTTTTCCTTAGTTTTTGTTGATTTCTATCCCATTTTCACCTAATTTTCACTACTCCTTCGCCTTCAAACACCACTTTTGCTCATTTTTAGCCTCCAAACACCTCCTAAGCCACAACAGCACAAAGGAAACTCCAGAACAATAGAATGTGAAGCACGAGCCACACCCAACAGTCCCAAACTTCCCTTTTTTATTTTTGTTTTGTTCATGCCTTAAATGATCTTGTATTGCCTTGAAATTAATATATGTTTAGCCTAGGACTATGATCTATAATTGTGTTTTGTTAAACTTATCTTTTTATTATTTGCTACCATTTTTTCATTTTTTATTATAATAATTATTTTCTAAAATTATGTATTTTTATTTTATGTATATATGTTATATAGGCTTTAGCTTTATATATTTGAGACACCATCACTTGATCTAGCCGGTCATTTTATTTTGTTGACTTGTTGTATATGTAACCATTCTACCAAACAATTCATGTATGTTGTTGATTCTATGCATGTATGCAATACGATTTGCACTTGTCGGAACCAGTCATTTGTTAGTATACTTGAATGATAAATTTTCAATAGTTTTGTTTTTTACAAAATACTAGTTCCATTGTGTTTATTATGCTTGAAATAGGTAGTATACAAGAATCCAAATCATTTTGAGTCCATATGAGGCCCGAAATTGAAGTTCTAATTTTCAGAAAAAGTATCCAATTTCGATCAAATTCGTCGAAACGTCGAAATTCGCCTTTTGCAAGGTCGAAATTTCGTTTTCGGTCGAAATTTCTTCCTTGCTCACACTTAATAATCTCCTTAGCCGGATCAGATTTAGTGCGAACAGACTGTAAATCTGATTTCTCCATAATAGGAGTATGAAGCATGACTAATCGACGACTTTCCTCACACTGAACAAGAGCATAAGACTGTTCTAGTGTAGGAAAGGGAGAATGACTTAAGACTTGCACTCTGATCTGATCGTACTCCACGTTCAAACCTGCCAAGAAGTCATATACTCGAATCTTATCAATGTACTTCTTATATGTCACCACATCATCTGGATTAGTGGGGTGATAATCCCCATAATGATCCAACTTTTGCCAAAGAGATCGCAACTCAGCATAATAGTGGGCCACAGTTAGTTCCTTTTGGGTAGTCTCATGAAGCTTCTTTCGTAGCTCATAAACCCGTGCATCATTCCCCAATTGTCCATATGTTTCAGAGTAGTAGCCTTCCGATTTGGGCTCAGATTATCAAGTAATAGGTAACCCGGGCAATATTTGGATGCATGGAATTCAAAAGGAATGACATAATAAGAGAGTCATTTGATATCCATTTATCCTGTAAAACACCTGCGGTAGTGGGTTTGATAGTAGTGCCCGTAATGTATCCAACTAGTCCTCTTCCAGCAATAGTCAGGTAAGCAGATCGAGACCAGATCAAGTAATTTGTGCCGTCAAATATTACCGAAAGAGAATGAAAAGTGGAAAAATATTCGGATCCAGTGGGAGCAGTAGTATCATCAATAGTTGACAAAATTATCTGCAGTTCTTCAGTCTTCACCCTTTCAAAGTAACAGAAATGCGCAGAATACAATAGCCAAACAACCCAAACAGATCTACCTTTCCCTCTTTTTTTTTTTCCAAGAATGACAAATATGTCCATGAAAAACGGAATTTGCAAATAAATCTGAACTTATACAAATTTACATATAAGTCCCTGTAAAGCAAATTTACCAAAATAACTCAAAACTTGAATTCAAAACTTAAATTCAAAAATTGAATTCAAAAATTTGAATTCAAAACTTAAATTCAAAAATTGAATTCAAAAACTTGAATTCAAAAATCAAATTCAAACCATAACAGATCCGTTATGGTCTTTCATAGGCTTAAGGAGAACAGCCCGACGAAGAACCTTAATAGCGAACCCCAATCGAAGGTTTCGATGACTAACCAAGCTTCGAATCGCAGCTTCGGATGAAGAATCGGACAGAAAAATTGCGGAGGAGCTGAAGCCGAAGTTGTTGCGAAGCAGCGGAAGTTGCTGATTTCTTCTTCTCTTCTTCTCTTCTTCTTTCCTCTGTTTTCTGTTCTTATTCATTGAATCGAGACGGAACAGAATCGTCTTCTTCTTTCTTTTTTTCTTTTTTTTTTTCTGTTTCAGTTGGCGACCAAGATGGTACTGAAAAACTGCCTAGAACTGAAGATTGGCGATGGGTTTGAAAAAAAATCAGAAGAAGAAGAAGGTAGGTCGCTTCCCAAATCGAATTTAGGCTCTGATGCCATGTTGAAATACAATGTTTGGCAGAATGGCTTATTGATCCATGATCTCAAGCCCTTTATTTATAATAAAGTGGAAAGTAGACTATTACAAGGAATAGAAATTTACATGAATGCAAACTCTAATTTAACTCCTATACAAACTCTTATTAGACTCCTAATAGAATCCAACAGAACCTCTGTTTTTCTCGTTTGAAGAACTTGGTTTCAGATACAACCAAGGCTCGAAATCTCAGTGTCGACCAGCGTTGAAACCTTGATGGAACGAGACTTTCAGAAATTTCGGTTGAATCCTTTGGACTTTCTGTGGTAATTTCAAACACCAGGTTTCGAGGGGTTTTACAAGCTTTTTTGTATGATTTCTTGCATACTTATTTGAAAGTATAAAGAACATAATGGCAAACGGTAGTTTGCTTCTTTTTTTTTTTTTTTTTAATGAATAGTTCTCATTCAAGTGTTACTATACATGAGAAGTTTCAAGAAATGCAAACTTGGTAAAGTGAACAGATTGTATTACATACATGTTTGATACAAAATTACAAATACAATAACCAAAAAGAAACTCCCAAGGTTCAATTCCAAGTTTGAGTGCTTGGGTGGATCCATCACTTGAGACCTGTAGTACTTTGGATACCGGACAAAAGCAAGCTATGTCATGGTATGCCTATACTTCTTCAGGAACTCCGTCACTGCCCTTGTGTAGGTGGCCTTGTCAACATAAGCTAGATATCCCAACTTAGGCAATGTGTCATCAGGCCATCAGCCGTAACCCAATCATGATGTGGCTGAATTGGCATAATTGTGTGATGGTCCTGATGGATATCCAAAGATAAGGACTATAACCATGGAACAAACAGCAAAGAAGGTGAAGGAAGACAAAAGAATGATGATTTTTTTAGTGGAAAAGTTGTGGAAAGAGGCAAAATGGCAAAAATGTGTGAAATCCCCAAAAATTTTACCAGCAGCACGTGCGAGTGAGTTCTTCGACCAAGAATTGGGACTTTTAAGCAAGGTTTCGTAGATGCTGGTTGACCTGATTTCAACCCATCTTGGTCAAAACCTGGGAAAAAGTCCCCCCCCCCCCCCAGTCATCTGGTGGCCAAAAATCAAAATTTGGTGGTTTCGCAAATTTGGAGCAACACCCAAAACACCAAATTCACCCCAAAAAAAATACTCAAAAATATAATATGGACCAAATTATTAGTTGTTTACAGTTATGATGAGATGTTGCAGCTTCTGTCCATGAACAATCAATCAGAAGAAAAAGAAACTGAGAAAGTGAAAAAGAAAATGAGGCCGCAATGGACTGCCAGGACAGACAAAAGATGAGAGAAGAATACATAGAAAGATAATGCCAAGGTATGAGTCCCAATTGGCAGTTACTCATCATACAAAATAATAGGTCAACAATAAAATGAAAAGGGATACACAAATATACAGTGTTGCAGTTTCAGACCAAGAACAATCAATTAGAAGAAAAAAGAAACTAAGAAAGTCAGAAAGAAAACAATGCAGCAAAGTACACTGCCAAGAGAGATAAAACATGAGAGGAGAAAACTGAGGAAGATAATGTCAATTGGAGTAAAGTTTGGTATGGCCCAATTAGCCGTACCTCATCATATTAAATAATAGGTCAACAATAAAATAAAAAGGAAAAGGGATAATTATTGTTGCCCCCCTGTAAACAGGTTAATTATTAAAAGGACCCTGCATTTTATGAAATTTCTGCTGCCCCCCTCAGTTCTAACAGTGTTAAGAGACCGTTACAGTGAATCGTTTATGTCTATTTTGTCCTTTTAAAATTAAAGTTAAAATACAATACTATCCTCATTTAGAAAAATGCCATATTAAGTACCAATTTTGGAGTTGTATTCTTATTATTTTGAATCTCAAAAGAAAATTACCTAAATTATTGTTTCCTGCTAAGAAAAGGAACTTCCTACAATTGATAATGCCAAATTAGATAGTAAATAAATGAAAATCGAATCGAAATGGGAACTTCTCAAAATTGATAACATGGAATTGGAAAGTGAATAACAAAAACTAAAAAGCAACACCAAATTGAAAAGTAAATATAAAAAAGCTAAAATAATAAGGAGCTACCTAATTAGGGTTAATTTTTTCTCCTATTTACTAAGGTAATAATGTAATTTAGTATAAATAAGTAGAATAAAACCTTATGGTTATTTTGGGATTTTTAAATAACTAAAAATTGCCACATCATCACCTAACTAACAGAGTTTAACGGTAGGGGGACAACAGTAATTACATGTGAAGTTTAAGGTTGGATTAGTAATTTCAAAAAGTATCGGGGATAAAGTAGTAATAAAGCTATAGTACAACGGGGCCACCACAAGATATGAGAAGCATACACTTGCAGTAGAATAAATAACAACTTAACATTCCTAGTAATTGTTTTCCCAACTATACCAATAACCCTAGCAATGGGGGTTAAAGATGAAGAAAGAAAGGTAATCCCAGTGGCATTTCTCATTTGGACCCGTACTCTTGTATATGCTTCTCAAGCATCACTATTATTCAGGGATCCTTAGCATCTTGTTTTTCTCTGATGTTTATAGAATTGTACTAGATATGTTAAGATTCACAATTTGCCGAGGGATATACTGATAAATTAAAGAATGTGTTTGTATCCCTAGTCTATTGGGGACGGATGCACAACCACAAAGAAGAAACAAACAAAACACACTCACAACTACAAGAAATTTAATGTGGTTCGGCAAAATTGCCTATGTCTGCCAAAGAGAGAACAATTTCTTCCGTTTCATGAAAACCTCACCACTCTCACACCTTACAAAGTGCTACCCTTGGCCTTGGCTTGCCTTTTTTCCCTTAGGTTATCCCACAGAGACTCTTAGGAAACCCAAAACCCTAATCCCCATGCAATTACAATTCTACCATTCTACAAGTAATTGACCCAAAACCCCTTCAAATTACAAATACAAGCGAACTCTAATTATATGGACCCGCATAATACAAGGCATACCCAACCCAACAATCTCCACCTTGGTTTGAATTCTACAAACCACCTTGAAGAAGACAATCATCGATGTGTACTCTACTATCACCTACCTTTGTATATTTGCCACACTTTATTGCAAGGCCTACATCCCCTCTAAGGATGCCATTTCCAGCCGTTATCATCTAAACTAACATGGAGCACACCCCCACACCCAGGTTGACCCATATAGCTTATCGCTGTCATACAATGTGACATGGCTTCACCTTTCCTATTGCTGCAACCCTCTTCGAGATATCACCGCCACTCACCAAATTCGAAGCGAACGTCACCTACTTCTTTCTAGAGTTGTCCTTGTTTTGGCGCCTGAACAACCGACAAATTCTTTCCACTTGTAGCCCTTACCTGAGTTCCAACTGAAGCTCCAGCTGTTTCAACACTTCATAGAAACATGTAAAAGTTTTACCAATCATTTATCCCTACATCAAAACCATGGACCCTCTTGAAACCTTGAGAACTCCAATTCAGATGAGCATCTAAAACCTTAGAATCAAGAGTTCCCAATGAAATCAGATTCTTCCTTAAATCTAGCACATGCTTGACCCTAATCAAAGTTCGCACATTCTTGTCAAACATGTGAATCCATACAGTCCTAATCTTGACAACCTTGCTTTCCATATTGTTTGTCATTTTGACATTATCACGATTCACTCTCATATGCATGATATGTAGCAAAATGGTCCTTGACTTAACATATATAAAATGAACAACCAGTATCTAAAATTCAATCTGAATTATCCGAACCTGATGATGTAGTTAAAAGGCGATCCCCTCCATCTTCGCTCAAAGACCCATCTAAGACAGCAGTAGATGATTTTTCTTTTTGCTCTTCTTACGCCTTGAACAATCTGTGTTTATATGACATTCCTTTTTGTTTTGATAACAAATTATTTTGCAAATAGTAGACTATGAGTTACCCCTTGACTTGCTAGACCCCTCCATTCTCCCATTTGATCTCCCTCTACCTTGACGACCCCTTACAACTAAGGCACTACTGTCATTTAATTCCCAATCAACAATATTTTTCCTCTGTGTTTCATTCATCAATAATGCAGTAATAACATCATCAAATTATAAAGCATCTTTACCAAATAATAGTAATTTTGGACACAATGTGAATAAACGACTGAAGTAGTGATGCCAACAGGAGTAATGCCTTGTCCTCCTCATCAAGAGTAGTAACTCTGTCAGAATCATGTTGAACTCATCTAAGTGCTTGTCAAACTTTTCTCCCTTGGAAAACTATAGGCTATATAGTTGTTTCTTAAAAAACAACCAATTTGTTAATGACTTAGACTTAGACTTGGACTTGTACTTGCTCTAGCTTTGCCCTGACTTCTTCTGGATCCTCTAACCCAATAACCTCATTATCTGTAAGATATAACTAGATCTTACTATTCACTAAATCCCTTAACTCTTGCCATCATCTTCCTTAATCATCTCTAGCCTTTTTGATTTTTTCTAAAGATCTTTAACAATCCCTTCCTGCATAAGAATACTATTCACCATTGTTGCCACAAGGTGAAATCATTATGACCACTGAAAAGTTTAATGTTGAAATTTGAACTCTTCTCTATCATCCTGTTTACCTGATTTGTACCTTTAGTACTCGTCATGAACCCAAATGACATGTCCATTGATCTCTATGCAAACCCTCGAGATCATTACAAATGGAGCAGAATCTCCTTGATTTGTCACTTCCACCGAGTCCAGAATGCCCAAAAATCTTATGAACACCTAACCTCGTACCCAAAGAAAGGCCCAAAATTTCAATCGAAATTTGTAATTTTTTTCTTAAAAATTCGAACTTCAATTTCGAGCCTCATATGGACTCAAAATGTTTTGGATTCTTGCATATTACCTATTTCAAGCATAATAAACACTATGGAATGACTAGTTTACCAAAAAAACCATTGAAAAGGTAACATTCAAGTATATAGTATATATGAGAAGAAGCAAGAATATTACTAATTACAAGTCTACTCTATTCCATGTGTCCCTCTTCCATCTGCACCCATATAAATGACAAGACAAGTCCCATGATGTTTGCCCCATATAGTTGTCGACTTAGTTCGCAACTGCAGCTTTGTACATCGCCTCATCCACATGCCTAAGATTTTCTGATGGTGGGAAGTTGTGAGTCTCCGGATAAGGAACTGGCTTAACTGCATATGAAAAGGTTGGTGGTGGTTTGGGTATAGAGTGGAAGATTTGCTCGACAAATGAACACCTTTGTTGTCAGCTAGGGCATGGACACTGTAAGGTCCATACTAACAATAAGGTTCTAGTGGCTGACTCCGATAGATGACAGTGGGAGGGACACCATAAGCTTCATAACCATAAGGCTCCACTGGTGGCTGACCTTGAATCTGATAGCCAAGAGGGACACCATAAGCTCCATAAGTCGACCCAGTAGAACCAATACTCTTCATAGGTGGTATCATATGAGAACTCTGTAAGCCTATGCCACTAGGATCCTTTTGAGTTCGAGTCTCTAGAATCATCTATGCTCATCTATCTCATAGATCCCACCAAGCTCTCTACATTAGTTGGATGGTAAGACCCATATGATGGTGTGTCCTCTATGCTATAGTCGTGTCGTCTCCCCTTCCCCTTACTTTAATATGTAGAAGAAACATTTTTACTTAACATTTTTGTGTGGATGAACTTACTCTCACCTATGAATCTCGGCGATCGTCCTCCCCTTGACTCTCACGTACTGCTGGTGCTGGTGCTAGTGGTCTGACCCTAGGATCAACTGAATCTTGATCACAAGGTCCAACACCCTCTTTATACCCTCCATCATCATCATCATCATCATCGTCGTCATCACCACCATCGTCGTCATTGCCGGAGGCCTGAGTCGGATCATTTTCAATGTCAGACCAGACAATCAAATCCTTACTCTAGGTGGATGCACTAGGGTGTGGCACGAAGGGACGGGCAGGCGTTGCATGTGCACTCCCCTCCTGGGCTATAACGTTCTCCACATCAACGCCCATCTCCTTTGCAATTTGTCTACTGGGACGACCTCCCTTGTCATCCAACAATGGCTCTCCACTGTCTCTAATCCAGTCAACTACTAGGTTATCATTATCATCAACCTTAAATATGTAGGCCAACTTAATATTGTTATTCTCTCAATCCATCCCCCGTCTAATATGATCCTCCCTTAGCTCATATTATAGTATAAGTAGACAAGGTCCTTTAGACGCTTTACACCCAATCGGTTGTGCTTCTTTGAGTGGATGAGACTGGAGTTGCTCCATTTTTGCTCACAACCATTGGCAGAACATGTCTGGGAGAGCACTTTGTTTGCAATCATACTCAAGTGGAGTGAGTCACTTCTAAATTGCAACCACCACTCAGCTGCAACAAACATAGACTCCAAGTCATTTCAATACTAAAATAACTAAGTTAAAGATAAAATATAATAACTAAGTATCTAATGCATTAACTTACTCCCAAGGACGGATTCCTGTCCTGATACGGCCACGAAACGACCGAAGCTCCTAGTGGCATCCTTAAATGCCTTTATCTAATATATAAGAAGAAAAAAAAATGATAACTAGATTAATTACTTAGTATAAAACTACGAATAGTGAATATCAAATCCCTATCTCACCTCTATAAGGATGCTTGCTTGTTTAGATGGATCCGATTCCAATTTCTCCACTACAATTTGGACGGCATCCATAAAATCTTACCTCATTCCAAGATTGTCTTTGTAATATTATTTGGGATTTCAATAGTATGTTGTGTAAGAAAGAACAAAAATAAGAGAGAATAGTCAATACTTAAATACTTAATAATGTGGTAACATAATGAAAATTAAATTGATTCTTAGACTTAACAACTCACTAGCCTTATGCAGTGGATTCTACAACATAGACTCCCATCTAACTTGGATGATGTCGGAGGATTTTCTCTGCTGTGTGGGTAAACCTGAGCAACTTGCTATTTCATCATATCTATTGCAACCCATATGTGTGGTAGAGCAAGTCTTCTCTGCTAATATACCATCCTCACCACATGCACCATTGGCTCAAGCATCTTCACCACTGTCCTCACAACAAGCCAGAAATTGTCATCGAGTATGGTTAATTGTGCTCTCCTTCCTCCTACAGATGAAGAACTCTCCCACTTAAACCACTGCTCTGATGTAAACATGCTTCTAAGGCCAGTCTTCCTACTCTCAAAGTTCTGCAGTGGTATCCAATTGGTAACAAATTTAGTTATGCCTAGCCTCACCAAGTCACCCTGACATTTGTCCCTCATCATTTTTAATTTATGTGTGGTTATAGATGAATGTGCTAATTTGTCAGGCTTGCTCCATGGTCTTCTTCACAAGCTTGACCTTTCTGATGTCCTTTAGCATTAAGTCAATGCTGTGAACAGCACATGGAGTCCAAAAGAGCCTATATTTGTCCATCCATCAAGGCGTCAATACAAAGTTATAAAGTGTACATGTAATGTAAATGTATGTATTTAAAAATGAAAATCAATACTAGAAATAGAAGCATGTTTTGATACCTAGAGTTCCCCCGCATCTTCAACCTAGCTTTCTTGTAGTTGGAGCCATTATCCGTCATAATTTGGATCACATTCCCACTCCAACCTCCTTCACCTTTTGCTTTAATAATTTATAAATGTATTTTGCATCCTTCTTATCATCGGATGCATCTACTGACTTGAGGAACATTGTGCTCCCATCATAATTCAACATGAAATTGATGATGGACTGCCTAGTGGGATCAATCCAACCATTAGCCATCACAGTCACTCCATAATAAGCCCACATGGGCTTTAATCCATTAATATACTCATTTAATTTCTCCTTATGCTTAGGGAAATAGACATTATATATCTCATATGGAGGGGGTCCCTGTACAGCACTCCCAACCCTACCTATCTCCTCAATCATGTCTTTATAGTAGGGCCCTTGGGCTATATGTGCTGGAATACTATAGTAATAAGCCCATTTGGAGAAAGCCATCCCCACTTTCTCCTCACACTCCCCCATAAGTGCTTCAACTTTCTCTGCTTTTGCTCAGACCTCCTAAATAGGGCCAGATCACTGCAAAGAATCTCCAAATCCGAATCTGTAGGATGTGTTTATGAAGTTAAACCCCTTGTTGGGGCCTATGGGATAGGACCTCCTGCCTCGCACTCTGACTCCTCCTCTTAGGGACTTGGGAGTTGTTTGTGCCTCCCATACCTACTGGCTCTCTAGAGGACCCACAAGGCATAGACCTTTGTTGCCTCCTCATGTCATCAACCCTTTGCTGCTCCCTACTCATCATAATTGCCCTCCTGATTTGTTTGGCCTCTTGGTCAAGGTCACATCCATACTCCCTTGACTCCTCTAAATCATAATCCTCTGGCCCTCGAAGGTCATCTAGTCAGGCATCCTCGAAGTCCTCCCTCTGTGTTCTCTTCTCTTTCCTCTTTTGCTTTCCCTCACTCATGTATGAAGCCATTTCTTTACTGACCTTTGAGGACGCCTTTTGGCACCCTACTACATCCCTGTTTCCACCAACTAAATGCACCTTCAGTCTAATGGCCCCACCTCCTCTTATTTGTTTCTTGCAGTAATTACACCCGTTCTTCCTCTTATCAACTGTCAATGGCCTCTCATGTTGCCAAGCTATGTATGACATCTTTGAAAAAGAGTGTCTAATACAATAAATACACACTAAATATTTTGAAAAGCTTTGCAATATGCTCCAAAAATTACATACATGCTTCTAATAATAACTTCCTGTTTTTTTCGTACATAACCTCCTATTTTTTAATATAAAATAAAAATAAATAAGTATTTTTAATATCTGAATAATTTAAAAAATATATAAAATGTACACTAGTTATCTTAAAAAGCTCCACAACATGCTCCAAAAATTGCATACATGCTTCCAGCAATATGGTGTCTCAACTTTTAAATACATTAATTTGAAGCTCATACATCTACTATACATATACATTTTTAGCAATATACATAATTTACAAAATAAATTTTAGGGTAATTTTCATCTAGACCCCCTGAGGTTTGGTCCAGGTCACCTTTAGTCCAGTTTAAGTTTTCTTTTGCATATGGCTCCCCTGTGGTTTCAAGGAAATGATTAAATAAGGACAAGTTTAACATAAACCGTTAGTTTAATAATTTTTGTGATGAAAATACCCTTGTTTTTTTTTCTTTTCGATTTATTTCGGATCCTCCACCAAGCTTGAGTGGGTTGAGTTCGTTAGACGGTTTGCTTCTTAATGAAAACCAGTTCTCATCCATTCCAGAGGATTTCTTTTATGGGCTATCATCTCTTCAAGAAGCTGCTTTGGATGATAATCCCTTTCTGCTTGGGAAATTCCCACTAGTCTTCAGAGTGCAACCACTATTCAGAACTTCTCTGCAAATTCAGCCAATATTACAGTAAAGCTTCCTGATATCTTTGGGGGATTGTCGAGTTTGACAAATCTACATTTAGCTTTCAACAATCTCCAAGGTGGGTTACCTGTGAGCTTTGCTGGATCTTTGATTCAGACTCTTTGGTTAAATGGGCAGACCTCAAAGCTCACCGGAAGCGTTAATGTTCTACAGAACATGACGTCTCTCACTCAGGTATGGCTACACTCAAATGCTTTTACAGGGCCTTTACCAGATGTTTCTGGGCTCAAAAGCTTACAAGACTTTAGTGTTAGGGACAACCAATTAATGGGTCCTGTTCCTAAATCTTTGGTGTCCCTTCCATCATTGATGATTGTGAATTTAACTAATAATCTGCTTCAATGGCCTACTCCAGTGTTTTCAAAAAATGTTCAAGCGGATATGGCGAAGGGTTCAAATAGATTCTGTTTGGACAATCCAGGATTACCCTGCGATTCTTGTGTGAATGTATTGCTCTTCATCGCTCAAGACATGGATTACCCAGTTAAGTTTGCTCAAGATTGGTCCCTGGTTCAGGATTACTTGCAGCAATGGTAACATCACTGTGATTAAAAAGAAAGTGATTGGATTCTCACGCAAGAAGAAAGAACCAAGGAAGAAGAGAAGAGAGACTGCAATTTTAACCCAAAAGAGAGAAACGCAATGAGAAGATAAGCTTTACTAATGCAGAATCACGAAACCTCAATAGTTTTCCTTGCCCTAATTTTCTTTAAAAAGGTCTCATTTTTCCTGCTATTGAAGACCGGAACGAAACTACGATTTCAAAACCAAATAAATCGAAAAATACCAAGGGTATTTTCGTCACAAAATTATTAAACTAACGGTTTCTATTAATCTTGTCCTTATTTAACCATTTCTTAAAACCACAGGGGAGCCATATGCAAAAGAAAACTTAAACTGGACTAAAAGTGACCTGGACCAAACCTCAGGGGGTCCAGTTGAAAATTACCCTAAATTTTAATAACAGAAAAATAAAAATAAAAAATAGTAGGAAGAACCAAAAATTAATTTTTGACACTACAAATAGGTCAACACTCTAAAGTAAACATATTTGAATTGGAAGCAATCTAAGAAGATTTAAGACACAAACAAAACAAAAATAAAAAAAATGAGGAAGTTGGTTACTCACCTCCTTTGATTCTCAAAATCCCAACAATGGAAGAGCAAGATTGGAGAAGGGAATGCTAAAATGAGGTGAAATGGGGGTAGAATCCAAGAGAAATAAAAAATAAAAAAAACTCAAAAAGAGGTCAAATCTCAGTGGCGATATGGCACGAAATCACATAACCTGTGAAATAACACAGGTTCGATAAAAAATGATGATTTTTATAACCTGGGCAATATTGTTTCAGGTCGATACGAAACGATACGAAATTGTGTTGTATTGACTGAAATTTTGTATCATTTCGGTCGACATGAACCATTTCGTATTCCTATCTCCATATTTTGTTTCATTTTTGAAAAATGCAAGCATTTTGGTCGAATTTTTTTCTATGTCCGTACCAAAACCTTCATGCAAAAATCTTGTGCATTTTTTTACGACAACAATCCTATAGGAACAATTATTTTTTGTTCTTTTGTCTTTTCCACTAAATCACTTTTCCTTTCTTTGTTCCACGTTCCCCCTCTCAACTCGCATTTTTTCCTTTTTCTTCTTTTTTTTGGCCAAACGTTATGGTTACTTGAGAAAGTAATCAGTACACCTTTTCCTCCTTCTTCGCCCTCCCCTCTTTCTTTTGCTTCACAGTCTCTCCGATTGTTTCAGCCCTCATTTTTTTCCTAAAGCCTTCGTACCATCAATGACAAATAGAACCTTCCTCCCCCCCCCCTCCCCACAACTTTTTAGTTTAACTTTACCCAATCATCTCTTTTGGACAATTTGAAAATTTTATAAAATAAAGGGATAACTAGAGATTCGTACCTATGATTTATATTTCAAAGCCTTCCTCGTTCTCCTTATGTAGATCCTCTCCTTCCTAGGTCTCTGCACACCTCCGGCAACGATCCACCAAATATTGCTCTGATACCACTTGTTGGGGACGGATGCACAACTATATAGAAGAACACAAACAAAATACACTCACAGCCGCAAGGAATTTTATGTTGTTCGGCAAAATTGCCTATATCCACTAAAGAGAAAATAATTTCCATTAATTCCTAAAAACCTCATAGTCTCAGATCTTATAAAGTGCTATGCGCTGTTTGCCCTTTTTTCCTTGGGTTACCCATAGAGACTATTTATAGGAAAACCCAAAACGCTAATCCCCATACAATTACAATTCTACCCTTGTACAAGTAATTTACCCAAAACCCGTTACGTTTACAAACACAGCCAAGCTTTTATTATGTGGACGTGCAGAATACAAGTCATACCCAAACCTAACATAACATAATGTGTCTGTTTAAGTGGCTGAGACTTTAAATTTCTTATTGCAGATAAACCCATACTTGATGATGATGCTCTGGCTGACTTGGAAATTGTCCTGGGAACTTGGTACAATGTACTTGCTAGTTTGACTGTGCATTGTGTGACGGGTATTCATTTGTTGGAAAATAAAAAGTCCAAGCCATATAAAATGCTACAAATGAAGCTTTCTCTTTGTCTTGAACAAACATTTTCATTTGCCAAGCTGGCTCATGAAATTGAAGATCTTGGAGAGAAGAAAAACAAAAACCACTTGTTTTTTAGCATATACAAAAATTGCACCAAACACATCCAGATGATTCTCACTGACTCTGATATTGAGGTAACAAACCTATCCAGGCTTATCCATTTTCATACCAAAATTTCAGAGAGGCATATATTATACATACATTGTTACAGGTTCAGATGATTGGGTTGCAAGTTCTGAAAAATGTTGTCCAGAGAGAACTGGGTGAAAGTTCTGGCAAGCAAGACAACTTTTCTTCGTTCTTCATTGGAGAGCTTCTTGGTGATATGTTCACAGTAGTCCAGAAGATAATGAAGGTATTCTTTACTTAAAATTTAAATATTCATTTCTGGATTTACCATGGGCTGTTGTTGAATGCAGGAACCAGTAACAGGGGGATCTGTGTCTATCATTAGTGAATGCTTGAGATTGTTAGTCCTCCTGCAGAAACTGTCAGAAGGAAGTGCATGTCAGAAAGGCCTTATCAATCTGCTTCTAGAAGTCATAGTCATTGTTGTGTCTGCTGCTGCTGAAAATACTTCCCAGGTACTGCTGATTCAATTTGCAACAAGAAGCTCATTGCATTTTTTTATTTTTTTTTTCTCTTCGAGTTTATCTCATTTCATGTGACTTGTAGGAACTGACTGAAATGAAGAATACAGCAGTAAGGCTTGTTTCACATCTTGCTCAAATTCCTTCGTCAGCAGTTTACTTCAAGGATGCTCTGTTAGAGATGCCTGTGGCTCATCGGCAGCAACTTCAGGTACTCTTATTATAGAATAAGAAATCACATACACTCACAATTCTATTAGTTTTTAGATTGACTAAAAGTTAAGTGAAAATTTGTAAAGATATGGCATTATCTTACCATTTGCTCTCAGGTTACTTTACACACCGAGACCTGAAGCAATCGACAAAAACCCTTTCTTTATGCTGACATCTTGGCCTCAGTTGACCCTGAATTCATTAATTCGTTAGTATTGTTTCTTGAGTGAATATCTGAGTATGGATGTTAGAAGCTTTAACTCAAAGTGCAACACACCATCAGTTTCAATGCATTATTCCTCCACAAGATTCCTGTAACAAGGAATGGGATTGTACAATAGCATTAGGAGTTAAATGTATAATTCCATAATAACTGGTTAGTTTCTATTTCCTCCAGTTCATGATGACAAGCTAATTCTTTGAAATTGAGGTGGGGTGACTAATTCTTTGGCCCCTCAATCTGTATTTTCAGGGTATCATCCGTGCTTCTGTGACAGATGATCAAAATGCTACTCAATCCAGATCTACCACTGCACCTCCAGTCATAAAGTTGCCAATGCCAACTGTCCAGAGTGCATTGAAGAAGTCTGAAGGGTACTCCACGGCAAGTGCAACAACACACTCAAATGAGGACATGGAGGAAGATGATGATTGGGATGCATTCCAGTCATTTTCTGCTGCTGCTGATGCAACTCCTACCAATTTGCAGGAAGAGAGTAGTGCTGAAGCACCAAGCCTAGTTGAGAAATCCTCTAATCCCGATTGTAGTGTTGACCCTCAAAATTATTCTCAGATATGCTCTAGTTATGAATCTGTGGTGCATAGCAATGAGACAACCCACACAGTGCAAATGGAGTCTAGTGAAGTGGAAGCAGAGGAGAATCAACACCCTGGTGATCTCGAACCTCTTGGTAGTGCTGCAGATCAACTTTGTGAAAAGCATCAAGTGGTGAAACAGGAAAGCCCTACAGACGGAGGGAATTGTGTCGGACCATTACCTGTTGATCAAGTTGTGGCTGTTCAAGGGTTGCCTAAGGAAGACATCATAGAATTGAGTAGTGGAGAAAGCCAAAATGATGGAAATGGCCTTCAAATATCAGCAGATCCTCTTCCCAATGACGATTCGGGTGAACCTATTAAATCAGATGAGATTGGAGATACTGTAGCCAATGTAGGCCTTGATTGGGGAACCAAACTTGGTGATTTGCCAAATCCCCCTCCTTTGGAAGATGCAGATGCTAAGATACTCAATAAACAACAACCTGAAGATATTTGTACTGGGGAAGATAAATCAGCGACTGAGAGCAATGACCAACTTCAAGAAGAACAGAACCAGGTGACATGAAAAATAAATAAGTGTGAGAGCTTTGACCAACTTTAGAAAAATTTTGTTACGTCAGAAACATTGTATTAACCGAGTGGTATGTTAATGTGGCTTTTTCATGTATATACCCCTTTTGGGGGGATGTAGCATAGATATTTCACTGTTAGTGTCCCCATTAGTTCCAAAGAAAACTTTTGCACTTTATGACCATCAAGCCAGGAGATTGGTACCTAAGGAGAGGAACTTGCTCAGGGAGGCAATGACAACAATCTTTTCCTCGTCTATTATAATTGAATTCTAAGAAATACTGCTTCTTAAGCTGCAGAAGCAGAAATAGAACAATCAATGGGGTACTCATTGACCAGAGATATTGGCTCTTGGAAGCAACTCTACTGGTGATGAGGATTGTAAGGTGTCGGAGATATAATTAGCCCATCAATCCCTGAGAGGAGGAATTCCTAGCCAAAAGATCAAGGCTTTGTATTTGACGACGTGCTCTTCTTCCAATTTCTGTCTTTGTACGAGATTTGGCTTACTTCGTTGTGTTTGTGTAAATGCTTGTAACAAGGTAATGATTTTGCTTTCACCCTTTTAATTGCCATCTTGTCGCACTTATTTTTCAGCCGTTTAATTGCCATCTTGTCTCAATTATTTTGCACATAAATTCTAATGATCCAATCGAGACTTTCGGGTTGAAATTTTTTTCATCTTCTCCAAGAAAAATAACAAGAAGCTTTCTCTTAAATAAATGGGTCGGCTATTTGGATTCTTATTACAGTCAATTCTTTTGAGGCATGCTAGATACAAGGCTTAAGTGATGCGTATATTTTTTAGCAATTTCTCTTAAGGTTATTTTAGATCTATCACAACGGCATTTAAAGGTCTTTGTTGATATGGTTGGGCCATTTTAATTGAGCTTCTTGTTTTTTTGATAATAAAAAACACTTATATATATTTAGTTAAAGACAAATTATACATATAGTTAGGCAGTTCATTATAGTCTATATTTCTCATCATAGCATTAACAGCTAGATAGGTCATCCTAGAATGAAGCTGAGGGGTTGGGAATTCTTCAAAAAGAGTTACAACATTTGTAATGGCTATTTGCATCAACCTTTCTATTACAAAAAGGGCCAAGTTAGCTGATAAGGTCTGGATAATAGTTTCCTTAGGTCCTGCTGATTACTCCAAACATGTTTTACTCCGAGTTTCAAAATCTGTGTTGCTTTGAATCCTTCCTGCAATCCAACTAGTGTTGCTTCCAACGCATTATCAGTATTAAACATACCAAAATTGACAGACTGTATATGTCCGTCTACCGGAATCCCCTTGCTCCATTCAGCCGCATTCACCCGTTTGTTATAAATCCTTGCAAACATTAATATAACATTAGTATTTAATGGAATAAGATGGCATATTTTGGTTTGTGTTTCATTGTGTTGTATCTCATTACAAAAACCATCACTTTGGCTTTCCCTCTGGATCTTGTTCAGATTAGGTTTAGGTTGAATCAACCCCACCCAATAATGGATTCGATTAACAATCGAAGTTGGATCAAGTTTTTTGTTTGAAAAGACCACTTCATTTTGTTCTTGCCATATTAAATAGCAAGAAATGATGAAGACAACCAGAATCCAAGTAACATTTCCCCCCCCCCCCCCCTTTGAGATAAAATTTGTTGGCACATCCCTAAGATTGATGTATTAGTCCAAAAATAAGTTCTTAAACCTGCTGGACCAGTCGCGTGGATTCTTTTTGTCCAATCACACAAGATGAAAGCATGCCAAATAGTTTCTCTTTCCCTTCCACAAAATACACAATCTAATTGAGTGTTTGTCCATTGAGCAATTGTAGCTCGGACAGGTAATCCATGATTTAAAGTACGTCAAAAGAAAATAAGGAATTTAGGATGGATGGGTAATTTCCACATAAACTTCCACCATCTAGATTCCAATAGAGGTGATCTTCTTTTTTCAATTTCAGCAATTGCCAATTTGACCGTGAAATCTCCCCTAGCATTTAATCTAGATACCCACCTATCATCCTCATCAACTAGAACAAGTAGATGTGGAAGAATTGGATTTGGATTAAAAACATTAATTAGATTACTAATGTTAGAAAATACTTCCCTTTCGATCAACTGCGCATTGCTGATGATGTCTGCCACCGTGCTTTGTCTCGGCCAAAGTGTGAAATCATGGTTTGAAAGGAGCGTATCCTGTTGGCCTGGTAACCAAGGATCAAACCAAAATGAAGTTTGTGTCCCCCTCCCAACCTTTCACTTAATCATTGATCTTAATTGTGGTAGTATACTGGCACTATTCCATGTCCACGATCCTCTCTTTCTTCGGACCTTTGGATAAAAAATGGTGGAGATCTTGAAATATCTTGCTCTTAAAACTTTGACCCATAGTGCCTGAGGTTGGGTGATCATCCTCCATCCTTGTTTGAGTAGTGCAGTATTATTATCCTCCATCTTCTTAAAACCTAGTCCACCTTGTTCTTTCCCTTGGCAGCACTTCGCCCATGAAATTATAATCAAATGCCGTTTTTCGCTTGTTTTCCCCCCATTCCAGAATCTCTGGCACATTGCATCAATTTTCGTTCAAACACCTTTAGGATATCTAATACATTGCATTTGATACAATGCCATTGATCCCCCCTTTGAAAAAAAAATGCAATGCTAATTAAGCATTCCAAGAACCCCTCCCCCCCCCCCCCCCCCTCCGATTACCCCCAAGAGAAGCAAAAAAAAAAAAAAAAAAAAAAACCACAAAAAAAAGCCCCTTCAAAAAAATAAAAAAATTTTTTTTATTATTTATTTTTTATTTTATAAAAAAAATATTATTAATATATAAAATTATTTAATTTTATTTTTGTGTTTAAAAAAAAAATAAAATTTAAAAAAGTAAAAAAAAAAAAAAAAAATAATGTTATTTAAAAAAAAAAAAATATATTTTTATAAAAAAAAAAAAAAAAAAAAAAAGATAAATTATTTGTTTTCCATCCACAGCCATCTTCCTTGCCATTCGATCCGACCACCCGCCGCCGCCAATCCCAAACTGATTGCACCCCCAGAAGAATTATTCAGCCATCTTCCTTGGCATTCGAACCAAAAAGGGTAGGAATTTTGAGTTTTTCCTCTCCCAACCAACAGAGTAGTCCTTAGATAATTGATTTCTTTTTTGATTTCTGTTACTCGCAAAATGGCCAATGCACTAACTCTATCTTCTTGTGAGACACTCCGACTAAAGAAAACCCCGCTCTTTTCAAAATTAATTTCCTGTTCTATTAAATCCGAAAAGAGTTCTAAAACAGCTTTTAAAGCTAGAACTTCTTCCCTCTCTACCTTACAGAAAAGAAAAGTGTCATCCGCAAAAAAAAGATGTGAAATTTTTGGTGCCCCTTGTCCAACCTTAATCCCGCTCAAAAGATTCAGATTCCTGTACACATCAAGTAACCAAGATAACACTTCCATAATTAAGAGAAATAAGTAAGGACTTAAGGGGCAACCTTGTCTAAGTCCACGGGAACCAGAAAACCACTGATAAGGAGACCCATTTAGTTTAATTGAAAATGTAGATGAGGAAATTAGAACTTTAATGAGTGAACAACATTTGGCATCAAAACCCAGAAAACAGAAAAGATTCAAAATAATATTTCGATCAGCCTTATCATACGCTTTGGATATGTCCAATTTTAGCGCTAGAAACCCGACTTTGGACCGAGATATTTTCATATAATGAAAAATTCCTGAGCAATGAAAATGTTATCCGAAATCTATCTATTTTCCAAAAAAGCTCCTTGATTTGGTAATATAAAACTTGGGAGAGGAGGTTTCAATCTTTTAGCCATAATTTTTGCAATGATTTTATAAGAAACATTACACAAACTAATAGGCTTGAAATCCGACACTTCCTTAGGTTCACTTTTTTTGGGAATAAAACATAGTGAAGTATGGTTTACTCCTGGTGGAAGGAACTCATTGAGAAAGAACATTTGGACAAAGTTGACCACCTCTAGTTGAATTAAATCCCAAAATTTCTGAAAGAAGAAAACATTAAATCCATCCACCCCTAGTGCTTTAAAGGGCCCTAGGGAAAACACTGCATTCTTAACCTCTTGAAAATCCGGACATGAAGCTAACTCCCCTAGAGGTCCATCAATTGGCGGAAAAAGACAGTTGATAAATTCCGGATCCAAGGTATTAGAGGATTGATAAATATCTTTCATTTGATTGGCAAAGACTTCTGCTATATCCCTTGTATTCGAGAAAGAATAACCATTAGCTTTGATTGTCTCAATCTTCCTATGATGAAGATTAATTTTACTTGCCAGATGATAAAATCTCGTGTTTTGTCCCCATCTGAGATATACTTACCTCGCGATTTTTAAAACCAAAACATTTCCTCTGCTTGCAGGGAAGACCAGTCCAGACTTTGCTTCTTTTGATTAATGACGTTCCAGTCCGGAAATCTCTCATTCTCCAGCACCTTGATTTCCAATGAAGCTCTATGAAACAAATTATTGATTTTACCAAAAATCGATTTGTTCCATTTTTGAAGAAAGCGAGATATATTTCCCAACTTACCAAAAAGGGCCATATCACCATTGTTAACCCATGCACTCTTAAAATCCTCCACAAAGTTTGGATGAGAAAACCATGCATTTTGAAAATGAAAGAGTTTCCGCTCAAACAATGCATTGGGAAGAGGTTCCAAAATTAAAGGATTGTGATCAGATCCCATTGTTGGAAGCTTGAGGACTTTGGGATTCGAGAATTTACCCACCCAAGATGGGGATGAGAACACCCTATCCAATTTTTCTCTCACCAAATTTGGTGGAGCTTGTCTATTGGTCCAAGTGAAGGGGCATCCTGGTGCATCCCATTCCAACAACTGTTCATTTTGTAACATGAATCCAGGGATTTCAAATCTTTGGATTCATGAATTTGAGAATTATATCCATTTGGTTGTAAAAATCTCTAGATTCATGAAATCTAGAGAATCACCTTTTTACACTAAAAACGTGAATCTGTAGATTTATGGGTAAGGGGTGAAATCCAGAGATTTCAAAAAAACTATACATTTGCACATTCACAAAAATCACGTCGATCAAATAGTTTTTTAGGATGAATCCACAGATTCCATTCCACAACCAAACATCTAATTTTATAAATTATAACAACATAGATTTGAAATCTCTAGATATTTGAAATCTCCAGACTCATGTAACCAAACAGGCTCTAAAATATTTTTAAAAGTAGCAAGAGCCCCATATGGCTTAAAAGGTCCCCCTAGTTTATCAGTGGCACCCAGAGTCTCATTAAAATCCCCCATTAAGAAAAAAGGATCCTGAATAGATTGGATAATGGGTTCTAGGTCTTCCCAAAACTTTTTCCGATTGAGATACTGTGGAGGGGCATAAATGAAACCAACCACCACAAAACAGGATTTCAACTAAAAACGAATAAAAATAACCGATGAATCATAGTATAAAACATTGGTTTGAAGACCTAAAGTCGCTAAAACAATGAGTCCACCCTCAAGCCCCTTAGTCTCGCAGCTCTCCACATGTTGCACAATATAATATTTCTGAAACAACTTTTTTTTCATTTGAACAAGCAGTTTATGATCCTTGCATTTGGTCTCACACAGAAACATTAATTGAGGATGATGCTTCTTAATAATTTTTCCCAAACAATTTTGGGTAAAATTCCCATTAACACCCCTCACATTCCAAGCAAGAATCTTCATAATCACAACAAAATAATAGAACAGAGTTGGGAGCAATCCAACCTTAATCAACTACTTCCACCACCTCTCACCCCACAAACACAACTCCAACTTGATAAAGAAGAACTTAGGATATATAAGAATACAACAAATGAGTGGCGAGACCTTAATAGTATTACACCACCAAAGAAACTAAGAAATAACCAACATTAAAGCATTACACCACCATAGAAATTGAGATATAACAAACATAAAGGCAGGATAGCTTGACATAGGAAGCAAATAACTAATTTAAGCAAAGAACCTATTTCTAGCGACAGGATGTAATTTACGCAACCAACTCATCAAGATAGCAAGAATGGAGATAAATAGAACAATGCTGAAGTCAAAAAATTCAGAGTATTTGTGGTATGGGAAAACCTGGGGGATGCCAGCTGCTGGTTCAACTAGCATATTCTGAAACACACCAAGAGGAACTTCTTGATTTGGACCTATCTGTTGGATAGGTACAACAGGAGTAGGGCTACGCAGATAATGAGCTTCCATTGAACCCCAAGCAGACCAGAAAAGAGTTTTGGGTTCCATGGATTCTAGCATCAAGGAATCAAAAAACATGTTAAAGCGTTCTAGTGGAGGTAGTTGCATATAATCCGGAGAGGTTCTTTGTCGCTTACGTGATTCCGAGGCCAGAATGATAGGATTCTCATCCAATATGATCTCCATATGAGAACCTTCATCAAGAATTGGGTCAAAATCATCAGCATTTTCAACAACCATTTCCGCAAGACCATCCTGTACTTCGGTTTGAGTCTGCGCATCCTTGGTTCCAGCTTTTGTTTTAAAAAAACCTCTCACTCTCCTTAGGGCAATCACACTTGGAAACCAACGTCATTGACTGAGTACTGAGGGAATGAATGGTAACCTTTTCAAGCTGATCCAATTTCTTGAGAATCAGCTGTACTGATTCATTAGTCACCCCCTGATTGAGCAAACTCACTGTTTCAGAATCCCCCTTTTTGTCTCCTCATTCACCTTACAACCTTCTTGTAGAAGATCAAACATACCCTCTTGCACAAAAGCTTCCTCTTGCTCCTTGGAAGCATTAAAAACATCATCAAGAAGGCCAACCCCCTAGATCGAGATCACCTTCAAAGAAACCACCCCTAGGTCCGAGATCTCCTTCCCTTTTCTTCCCCACATATCGCCTTTAGAACCTTTAGAACCTTTCACTGATTCTGTTTGGACCGGAATCATTTCGATGCCATCTTCATTTCCTTGCTTCCTCAAATTGATATTAAGAACCCTTTCGTCCTTTTTTTTCCAACCCCGATGAAATCCTTCTTTTTAAACCCTTCGTCTATTGATGCACATTCTTTCGGACCAAAGCCAACTCCAAATCTTCGATGCCCAAATCCTTCTCCTTTGAAAGATCATGTGAGATCTTCTAAGTATTTTTCCCCTTGTCACTATCAAAGGAACAAACATTACTGGCTATTTCACGCCTATTCTTGTCATGATCGATGCACCTCCCTTCATCTACTTTGTTAACAACCGTAGGTAACTCAAATAACCGCTCCAAACACAGTGTTGTCAAGACCCGGGAACTTCCAACATGTAGAGGGTTTGTGATTAGATCCCTAAAGATGTTATCTTGAGATGAATAATTTTCCCCTCCCCTTCCTTCAATGGACACTTGAGAGATGTATGATCAACCTTCCCACTAGACATACAGATGAAGTGTAACTCATACCTTAGCTACACATGGTCTCTACAATTTTTTAACTGACCAAACAGGTTTTCTTGTTGAATCCTAAATTATTGATATGAAAATATATGGATGATGTTGAATTAAATTACTCATTTAATTTCATGTTGCAAACTAGGCTTGTGGGTTCACCCATTGCCCTAGTGATATTATGTGATTGTTTAGATTGTAATTGGGAATGGGGAATGCCTTTTTGGCATTTCTGCCATAGGATACTAGAGGAGGCGGTATGGAACGCATTCCTATGGTGCCCTTGGCGCTTCCCTGATTACTAATTGACATACCTAGGGCATGTCTAGAAATGTTGGGTTAGGTGACCTCGTGAGTACTACTACTCTTTCGGCAGGGGTATTGAAGCCGGTTAACCCGTGATGTTAGTAGCTGGGCCCTGTGTGTCAAGCAGACCCACTATCATCATAGAGAGGTAGGGTTGCATATAATAGATAAGGCTCATGGGCACTCAAGACCGATGAAATGACCTGTGAGAGGACATGGAGAGCATCCTGTCTATTATATGTGGATGACTATTGGGTTAAGGGATGGGATCCAACAGATGCCTCACGTTGAGGATTCCATTCATAGGTGGGAAAGTATCAAACCAAAAGGGCACTAGGCATGAGGGGAGATATTGGATACTGAACCAAGTTGGTTGGTGCCATAGGGGAAGTATCCATATCACATGTAGTACGAGACCATATGACTTTGCATTGGGCCTAGGATTATCCTTGACATACGCCATATCTTATATCAATGGTGATGTGAGAAAGTGGTGACCTAATCCCCAACCATGGCTTGACAGGACTTTACACAACAACCGCGGAGAACCCAATAGACGTGCTTGAGTGCCGTGAGGGAAGAGTGATGAGACCGCCCAAAGAAGACTGGTGTGTGACTTAATGCGTGTCTACCATAGAGATTTCATGATAGAGTTAGGAGCTTAATCATTCATATATCATATCATTGTCATTAATTACATTACCGATATTCATGTTATATGTGTGGTATGAAATCTTGTGAATGAATGCCTGATATGATGTTGAGTTGACCTCACTGAGTTATGTTGAATTCATTCATTTTATATGTCTTTTTCTATTAGATTATATTGCAGGTTATAAAGACTTATTCCAAGTGGAGGATTCGTTGCTGGTATATCTTCTTGAAGGAGTGACCGAATAAGAAATGGACGCACATAGAGCTTCATGCTAGTGTCAAGATTGTCTTTTGGGTTGGATTCCATTAGAGAACTAGTTTAGTTTATTTTTTCGCTACAAATAAAAACTACCTTATTTTCTTTTCAAAACTCTGATGTTATACATTTATTTTGAAGTAATGGATGATTGTAACCATTATTTCAGTTTTGATAACTTTATTTGAGAAACTTAATTTATTCTTGTCCATTTAATTATATTATATCATGTTTTGTATGGATTTGTCACTGAACCTAGATCTTGCGGTATATCACCCCCACGGGCATTCGGGTATGACCGGATCCGGCTGGGTGGAGTGTGACACATTGCCTTGAGAATCTCAAGGGGTGTAAGGTGTGGTTTGAGCCTATATAAACCCATCCGTTCCTTGCATGTGGTGTGTAATAGAGACACTTTGCCTCTAACTTGGATTATTTGTTACTTATTTTAAAAGTTTCTTCCTTTGAGTTTGTCTAAGTGTTGTGCTCTAGCTTTTGGCTCCTTGAAGGGACTAGAAGAACTACCTCATCTTCTAGTTGGAGGTTGTTTTATCTTGGAGGTGGTGGTACAAAGAACCGTTGGTAGTAGGGTGCATCAATTACCTTAAAGATAGCACTCAAGGTGTGACTCAACCTCAGTGATAGGTGGTTCTTTGATTGCAATATCAATATCTTCGGATTGGCTAAGGATCTTCATCTTTCAATTGTATCGCAATTTCATTTTTGTGTTTTGTAGAATTTGTAATACAATTACCCCATCAAGTTTAAGGTAATTCATTTTTGAAAGATCCAATGGCAAGTCTTGGAGATGGCGACTTCAACAAAGATGAGAACAACAAAATTGAGGTTATTGATGGAGTTAATACTGGAGGAGATCCTTCAAATAATACCATTGAAGGAAACGTTAACAAACAAGGAAATGACACATTCGTTGGCCTAGACGGTATGAAATATCCATTCATTGCTACCCATGATTCAATATCCACCAATGTAATCCCAACAATGATAGATCTTATCCTGGATTTAGGGTAAGATGAGGATTGTCACTTAATTCGACAAAATCGAACAGTTTGGAGGTTAAAACTTCAAACGGTGGAAGCAAATGTTGTTGTTTGCCTTAGCCCAAATTGGGGTGGCATTTGTCTTGACTGAACCCATGCCAGAAAAAAGTAATGATCCTATAAAGGAGGGCAAAATGGTGGCTTGGATTCAAGCGGACTATCAATGCAAGAATCGAATTTTGAATGTATTATCTAATGACTTATACCATGTGTATAGTTCACTAGAATATGTTTATTCGATTTGGGATGCTTTGGTTAAGAAGTATTCTCTTAAAGATGCTGGTTCAAAGAAATACTTGGTGGCTATATAGCTTTCTAAAATTTTCTATGAAAAACAATGACACCATATCAACCCAAATTGATTTATTTCAAATTGTAGTTGGGAAGTTAGCAAAAGAGAAAATGATTCTACTTGAAGAGTTTGTAACCGGTACCTTGATTGAGAAACTTTCACCTTCATGAAAATGGTCCTACCTAAAGATTTTGAACATTATTCTTTATTATTCAAACTGTCGTAACTTCACTACATTTATGCTAGGATTGTTACTTTTTCATAAGACCATTCTACCCCTAGTGTTCCCTACCCTGGATTGTCTTACAACTTACCCGCCTAACTCAAACCCTATACAATAGACTCGTAACATTGCCGACCCCTTATAAGAACCTTGTCCTCAAGGTTTAGAGGCAACCACCCACAAGTTATTGTATAAGAAAAGAAAGCCATCCATAGATGGGGGTATGCAAGATTTTGAGATAATATGAAGTTCTCCAGCTAAAAACCAAGCAAGCCAACTATAGAATGCAAAGATAATAACCAGCACAAAAGATTTTGAGAAGCGGTCAGAAATTTTCGGAATTGGAGCTTTGGCCTTTTGGGTTGATTCAACAAGTCGAATAATCTATGGGAGAGCAGACGCAGATCTAACTCAGGTTGCCTGAACATGTAGCATACCTTTCTCATTTATAGTTCCTCCAATTAATGTATCACCTTTCCTTTTAGCCACTGGCAAGACTTCTCCTATTGTCATGCTTTCATTGACATGACTTAAACCCCATATGACAAATCCATCTACTTTTGTAGCAGACATTACCTTGATGACAACATTTGTCATTATCAATTGACTGTTGATTTTTCGCTCATCTATCACGATTTCCCCAATACCCATTGTGTAGCATTGTTGTCTCAGGTGCAAAATCCATAAGTATAGCAATAGCCTCAAATGTTTGTCCCATGGCTAAAGCCTCCAAACAATTTCCCACTAAAATAAAGGAAAAGAGCATTGATGAGCTTCTCTCAAAGAAATTAGTAGACTTGAACTCCTCCGATGCATCAACTCTTAATAGTGAGTAAACAGAAGAGAAGTGGGTTGTATTGGTTCCAAGTGCAATAAAAGAACTCATAGGGGGAAGAGCAGCAGATTAGAAAGAACACAAAGGAGAGAGAGAAATAGATAGAGGCAAGGAACAATATTCTTCATTATTCAAACTGTTGTAACCTCATTACATTTATACTAGGATTGTTACTATTTCTTAAGACCATTCTACCTCTAGCGTTCCCTACCCTGGTTTGCGTTACAACTCACCTGCCTAACTCAAACCCTATATAACGGACTCTTAATAATAATCTATTTGGAGAAGTGAAACTTGCTAAACAGTGGAATATGGCTAGAGTAGGAACCGACAAATTAGTCTCCTAATAATTAATTGTTGGAGTTGAAAGGCGATAAGTTGGAATAGAAAATAAATGGCTGGCTCTGGCAACCGTTAAGCCAAACTTCTCAGCCATGTCTAAGTCTCCAGCTGACATACCACTAGGCAGTTCCCAATCAAAACAATGTAGCAGTTGTGCAAGAACTAGTTTAGCCACAACAAGGCCCAAATTTAAGCCCGGACACCCTCTACGACCTGCTCCAAATGGTATAAATTTGAAATCACGTCCACAAATATCAACCTCGCTGCCGATGAATCTTTCAGGAAAGAACTCCTCAGCATTTTCTGACCACACCATTGGGTCTCGTTGAATTGCCCATGCATTTATAATCACACGAGATTTCTTGGGTATATGATATCCATTGATGGTTATGTCTTCCATGGACTCATGAGGCACAAGAAATGGAGCAACTGGGTGAAGTCTCATAACTTCCTTCACCACCATGTCCAGGTAGTTCAAGTTCATCAAATTCTCTTCTTCAACTAACCGATCCATGCCTACTTTATCTCTCAATTCTTGTTGAAGTTTTACCAACTTCTTTGGATGCCTTAACAGTTCAGATATGGCCCATTCAACTGTGACAGCTGATGTGTCCATTCCAGCAACAAGCATGTCTAAAATGATTGCTTTAATATTGGTTCGGTCGATCATATAAGGCTGTTCATTCGCTACATTCTGAGCTTCCATGGTGAATGACAACATAACATCAATGAAATCATTCCTATGGTTTTCTAGGCGATCTTTAGCATCTTGTATGTGTTCATTAATAATCTTCTCCAAGAACGCATCAAAGACTTCGCTAGCTGCTTTCATGCGGCGAGCCAATCCCTGTAACAAGGATAATTAATGAGTGTGACAAGAGGTTAGTATTGCATGACAAGAAAAAGTAATGAGATTATTTTGAACAAAAAAAGGTCTAATGAGATTGGTGATCAGGCCATGTTGAAGATGGTTGATCTGCCATGTCCTGAACAATATGTCAACATACAAAAAATAAGATAGTTTATGGGGAAAAGTTTCCTTACTATATTGTGGGAATGATATCTTACATTAATAATGACAAGTTAATACGTGGAAGTGTGCGGTGGGTGTAGTTTTTGTGAAAATGTTTATAAAGGAACTATTTTTGCTACCTTTTATGTAAGATTTCTGTTTTTAGGATGGTAGGAAGTTAAGGTTAAGTTTCCCTTTTCAAAATCGATCTTGATCCACTTTACATGGTTGGGTGAGATTAAAGCTTAAGCATTCAACTATGACCTTAGTCGTCCCGACCTTAATTTTGTCCTTACAGTGTTAGAATGAGACTGAAAAACTAGGCATTCAACATTGACCTTGACCTTGTAGTACTGGTGCAGGACTAAAAAGCTAGACACTCGATCTAAATCTTATAGTGTTGTGGTGGAACTAAAAGTTAGGCACTCAACCTTGCAACTTTCAAATTGACTTTGATCAACTTATATAGTTGCAGTGGTAGAGCCACGTTGGGGCCGGAGGGGGCCATCGCCACGTAGTTTTTTTTAAATTGTAAACATCTATATATGTTTTCCTTATTTCTCTCACTTTACATGTGAAATACTACTATTTGGCCCCTTCCAAAAATAAAAAATAAAGATGATGGGTACAAATGTCATTCTTAATTATTATCTAATGGTTATCATTAAATCTCTAGTTTTAAGGAATAAAATGTTAAATTCTAATTAAAATCTAACTCACGATCCATGAATTTCTCCTATATATTATCTCATATTTTCATTCATATTTATTCCCTCAAAAAACCCCTATTTTTTTTATTTTTTTTTTTTTTTTTTTTTTTTTTTCCTCTCAAAAAATATTGATAGGTTACGGCGAATTTAAAAAAATTCTTTTTTCTTTTTAAAAAAATAATAATTTTTTTTTTTTTTTATAAATTATATATCTCTCTAAACAACAAATAAAATTTTTTTTTAAAAAAAAAAAAAAAATAAAAAAAAAAAAAAAAAAAAAAAAAAAAAAAAAAAAAAATAAAAAAAAAAAAAAAAAAAAAAAAAAAAAAAAAAAAAAAAAAAAAAAAAAAAAAAAAAAAAAATTTATATATATATCATACTACTATAATAAAAGCATGTACTCTACTTTTTTTCGCAAAACTTTTTTTCCTGTCTGTTTTGTCCTTATAATTTTTCTAAATACCAATAATGTTGTACTATTTGTTATTGCTTTAGTTATTTTTATAAGGATAATCTGGACATTGTCTTATGAATTATTATGAATTTATCGTTAATGTATTCTCGATTTCTCTTGACTTCTTTGAATCTCTCTCAAACTCTATCGCTTTATCCTCTCCTTCTCCTTCTCGAACTCTTTCTGAATCTCTCTTTAAATCACGAGTATCTCTTTAACACCTCTCACTCTCACAATCTCAGTCTCTCGCTCGGAATCCTCTCGTTCACGATCTCTCTGAACTCGCTCGGAAACAGAACTCTCTCTGAATCTCTCGCTTGATCTCTCTCGAACCTCTCAATCCCCTCAATCTCTCTCAAAGTCTCTCGGTCTCTCTATCTCTCGCTCCGTCAAGGCTGGTTTGCAGTTTCCTGTTGGAAGAATCGGTCGTTACTTGAAGAAAGGTCGTTACTCTCAGCGTGTTGGAACCGGTGCGCCAGTGTATTTGGCGGTTGTGCTCGAATATCTCGCAGCTGAGGTACTTTTTTTTTGGCATTAACAACGCTGCTTCCCTCACAAAACCAATAAATCAAGAACCCTATTGTGTTCTGCGTGAGGTTTGAAAGTTGCATTATTAGCTAATGGCGTTGTAGGGATTCGTCTTCGGAGCGGTTGGGTCATAGACGATGAAGATGAATGGTTGTGGATATGAAATTTGAGGAGTCGTCATTAACTGGATATCTCGTGAAGAATCTCGAAACACTGTGAGTGATTTCTACTTAATATATGGTGTTCTTTCATCGTTGTTCATCCAAATTTATTTGGGGCTTTCGGAATTGCTTTTGAAAATGGACCATGGACCGTCTCTATTTTCAATTTCTTCTTTAATTGCTCAAATCTTTCCGATTCATGAAGTTTTTCCCCTGTATTTCTTTTCTCTGGTTGGGTATTTGGATAAAGAACATCCAAACCAGATCAGGTTCTTCTTTAATTGCTCAAATCTTTATGATTAGTTTAAGTTTTTCCCCTGTATTTCTTTTCTCTGGTTGGGTATTTGGATAAACAACAACTATGTTTTTCTTCTTTTGGTAAAGGAGCATCTCTGTCTAATCGTATAATAAAATGTCTAAAATATGCATGAGTTGAGAGCAAAGACCTCCGGGACTGGCTTTCTCCCACAGTCCGATGGGTTAATGAAAGCTGGGTTAATGAAAGCTGTGACAGCTGCATGCAAAAATAACCAGTAACTCATTAGCTCCAAGGTCTCTATCATGGCAACTATAATACTTTCTCAAATCTAGCAAGAAAGAAATGGGAGAAGGATGGTTTGGTCCACATTTACCAATCTCAAACTTGTTTCGATTCAAATCCACACCAATAATTTTAGCAGCTCCACCAAGTCTTGCTCCCTCTACAACCTGCCAAAACGAAATATATTGTCTATGTCTATCAACTGAAGCCCTCCTCATTCCATTTACTGTTCTATTAGAGTCTATGGAATATTAGGATTATGAATTTTATTTGTTCCTTTTCGGAATCGATAGGAGTAAGAATCTTTGCAAAACTGTTCTTCTCTTCTTCCTCTTTCCTTCTGTTTTTTCTTGAATTATATCCCTTTTCTTTAGGCTACGGTTGTGGGTATGTATGTATAAGGTGATGTGTTTGAGTGGTTTTAGGATTTTAGGATTTACAAGAGAGAAACGTGAGTGCTTGGGTGGTTAAGGATTTTAGAGACACTTGGGTAGTTTTAGGACTTCTTCTTTTTTTTTTTTTTTTTTTTTTTGTAAACGGTAGTTTTGGGTTTTAAGAGAGAGAAACATGAGAGAGAATGCATGCAGGCCTTCTGACCTTCCATGATGGTAGGATTTTAATAATTGTGACAACTAAATGTGAAATTGGGTATTCATCATGGTTAACTTCTCTCTCCCGTTCATAAGAAAAGACCTAAAATTATATATACAACACATTAAGTGACGTGCATTTGCACGTGCACACTTTTACTAGTATATATATATATATATATATATATATTCTCTCTCAAAAAATTTTTTTTTTATAAATAACTATTTATATTTTTTTTTAAAATATTTTTTTTTTTTTTATCAAATCTAATCATAATCATTGATTTTTTTTTTATTCCTTAAACTTTCTCCTAAAATTTAAATTTCATTTAGAATTTCAGCCATCAATTTTATCATATCTAATCATAAACATTTAATTTTATTTTGGGTAAATATCACTTACCTCCCCTCTTAGCTAGACAAATAGCACTTACACCCCCTCTTAGTTGGATAATATCACTTACCTCCCCTCTTACCTAGCAAATATATCAAACACCTCCCCTCTGTTAACTTTCTCGGTTAAATTTAACTTTTACCGTTAAATCTTTTTCTAAAACCCCAAACTACGCTTGGCTAAAACTATTTTTTATTTCAAACTCTAAATTATTGTAATCACCCAGTTAAAATACTAAATTACTCTCAATTAAAATAATTGTTAAAACCAAAACATCATAGTTAAAACCCAAATTATCTTTCATTATTAAAAGCCCAACATACCCTCCCTTTTTTCAAAAAAAAAAAAATTATCAAACAATTAAAAAAACCAAAAATAGTAGTACGTGTTTAATTTTATCAACATACCTTTTTTTTTCTTCTTTAAATTGCATTTTTAATTTTACTTGATAGTAGTACGTGTTTTTTTAATTGTTTGATAAAAAAAAAAAAAAAAGGGTTGTTGGGCTTTTAATAATTAAAGATAATTTGGTTTTTAACTATGATGTTTTGGTTTTTAATAATTATTTTAATTGAGGGTAATTTAGTATTTGAACTGTTGGGGGTGATTAGGATAATTTAGGATTTAAAATAAAAAAATATAATAGCCAAGGGTAGTTTGGGGTTTTAGAAAAATATTTAACGGTAAAAGTTAAATTTAACCGAAAAAGTTAATAGAGGGGAGGTGTTTGATATATTTGCTAGGTAAGAGGGGAGGTAAGTAATATTATCCAACTAAGAGGGGGTGTAAGTGCTATTTGTCAATCTAAGAGGGGAGGTAAGTGATATTTACCCTTTTATTTTTGAATCCCTAAACTTTCTCATAAAGTTTCAATTCCTACTAATAGCAATTTAAATTTTAAATTTTATTAGTTGGATGTTTAAATTTCTGCCATTAATATTATTATATCTAATCATAATCATTGATTTTTTTAATTAATTTATGATAAATTGGGTGTTTCATCCCATATTTAGTTAATAGAGTTCAAATCTATTTTTTTTTTCTATAATTTCTCCCACAATTTCTTTTTCACCTTTTTCTTTCATGAATTTTTAAAGTTATTCTCCCACAATTTTAGCCCCTATTTTATTTTAAATATATATTTTTTTATAATTTACTCATAATTGTGTTATATATATCTTAGACCAATTAATTTGCCTAAATTTTTACTATAGACCCTACGTCAAAATATAATAAAAGATTTTGTGATGGGGTTCTGCATTGGCCCATGTACATTTGCCTCCCAATGTTCAATCCTGGCTCTACCCTGTATGGTTGGGTGAGATGAAAAATTAAGCATTAAACCTTGACCTTGACTTACTGGTAAGAATGACACTAAAGGAAGTCCCAACACTCCTACTCGCATCAAAAGATGGTTCTCTCGGATTACTAAGGTCAAATATGGGGATGGTCCCTCTAAATATCTTGGTCTTCCCACAGAGTTCGGTGTTCCCAAAAGTGAGGTGTTTAAAGACATTGGTGAGAAAGTTTCTAAGAAAGTTCAAGGCTGGAAGAACAGGTTGCTATCTCAAGCGGGGAGAGAAGTTATGATTAAATCTGTTGCATGCTCTATGTCAACTTATGCAGCTTCCCACTTTTGGCTTCCTGTATCTAGTCATGACACTATTCGGAAAGCCTTGACCAATTTCTATTGGGGTCAAAAAGAACAAGAAAGTAAAGTGCACTGGATCTCTTGGACTAGGTTGTGCCGCTCTAAGGAAAAGGGAGGTTTGGGCTTTAGAGAACCGAGGTTACAAAACCAAGCTTTGTTGGCAAAGGTGGTTTGGAGACTATGGAACAACCCCAACTCATTGTGGTCAAAGATAATGAAGGCTTCTTATTTTCCAAACTGCTCTTTTCTTGAAGCTAAGGTGGGCTCTAAACCATCTTGGGGTTGGAGAAGCATATTGATAGGTAGGGAGTTGATGATGAAGGGGCTATTGTGGGTTGTAGGCAATGGAGCCAACATCAACATTTGGGAGGATAATTGGATCCCCTCAATCCATGGTTTCAAAATCCAATCTCCTAAGCCTGTGGGGTGCAATTTACAAAGGGTGGCCGAACTCATTGACTTTGATAATCACTCATGGAAAAGGACTTGCTTGGAGCAACTATTCAGCCCAGAGGATGTTAAGGCTATAATGAAGATAAAAATTAGCCTTACTCCCCAAGAGGACAAACTGATATGGGGTGGTGATAAGAAAGGAAACTTCTCAGTGAAATCTGCCTATCACCTACTCTCAAATGAAAGGGACTTCAAAGCTAATAGACCAGCCTCTAGTTCTAGAATTCATGAATGGGAATTGGTTAAACCACAGGTATGGAAGAAGGTATGGGACAGCAAATGTCTACCTAAGTTGAAATCCTTTTTGTGGAAAGCTCTAGCTCAAGGCCTAGCTACAGGAGAGAACCTGGTTAAAAGGAAACTACCAATTGATCCTATTTGTAGGAGGTGTGGGTATGATATAGAGACCACAGATCATATTCTTCTTGAGTGCCCATTTGCAAAAGTAGTGTGGTTCGGATGCAAGCTGTCTTATCTCACGCCGGATGCTCAAGAGGTGAAGTTGGCCCAATTTATTGAGCATTGGAGGAAGTTGAAATTCCCTTCAAAAAAGGTAGAAGCTGAAGCCTTTAGTTTGGTCATGTTTGTTTGTTGGAACCTTTGGATCTCTAGGAATGAAATGATTTTTAGAGGAATCTCATGGAACCCAGAGGAGGTGATCTCTAGAGCTGAGAAAGGACATTCGAAATTCTGGAGTTGCAGTGATGGAAATTTGGAGTTTAAAGAGGATACCAGAGAAAAAGCTTGGTCTCTACCACAAGAAGGGTGGTTGAAATTAAATACAGACTTCTCTTGGTTTGAGGATTCTGGGCAAGGAGGTGCAGGTGCCATCTTGCGGGATCACTTGGGCCGAATCATCTGGGCTTGTTCTGATCGAGTGGAGTGTGGGTCGGTACTTGAAGGTGAGGCTTGGGCCTTGAGAATGGGTTTGGAAGAGTTGGTCTATGGGGGCTTCTCCAACATCATTCTCAAAGTGGACTGCAAAGAGCTCGTGGATCTTGCTTATGGGCATGCCCCAGATGACCCTTTCCTTGCTTCTCCTTTGTTAACCGATATCAGAAATTTTATTTGTAGGTCTGATTCCTTTGTTCTTCAGCCCATTTCTAGAGCTGCCAATTGTGTGGCTGATGCTCTAGCCAGGAAGGCCTCATCCTTGGCAAGTAGGGTGATTTGGCCAAATTCCACTACATGGCTCCTAGACTGTGTTGCCCAGGATGTTGTTGGTCCATCTTGCCCCTTTCAATGAAATTACTCTTTACCAAAAAAAAAAGAAAAAGTAGCCACCGTTGAATCGGTCATTGACCACAAAAAACAGTCCGGCATTTTCTCCCTGATGGACTACAGATTTTAACTCCCCTACCCAGTAAAAGATTTAAGTGTTCAACATGGAGAGTAGAAACTTGCCTGAAAATCGAATGAGCCAACGTAGGGAATGTAATCGGCCAAGTTGAAAGCTCCAACAAGCCTTAAAGCTTCTTCGACAACAGGTTTGAAGTGGAATCCATTATGTTTGTTGCCTATCAACATTCGGTAAGTCATGTTCTCTACCACCGAACCCACCTTAGCACTCACATCAACTACTCTCCCTTCAAACTCATCTTTGAGAGATTGAACTAAGAGGATAACTTCCTCTCTCCTCATTTGCTTGAAGGAATCAACTTTGGCAGCGCTGAGTAGCTCTATGGTGCACAATTTGCGAACGTTGCGCCAATATGGACCGTAAGGAGCGAAGGCGATGGCTTTATTTCCGTAAGAGAGGATTTGGGCGGCCATGCTGTAAGGTCGACTGGCGAAGACAAGGTCGTGGGTGTTAAGGAACAACTCGGCTGCTTGAGCAGACGAAACCACCACGGTGGACACCAGGCCGAGCCTGATGTACATGATAGATCCATATTTTCTGGCTAAGTGTTGCAGGGTGTGGTGAGGAAGATCGCCCAGCATCAGAAGATTGCCTAGAACAGGCAACCCTCGTGGACCTGGTGGGAGTCGGTGGTGACCGCCTTATTTTGCTTTTGAAACTTGCCGGAGATGGGCTGTTAAATACCAGAGAACTACGACGACCACCAAGAGAACTGGTACGGTTAAAGGAGACATTGGAGATTGGATGGAAATTAAGAGCAGCAAACAGCCTTGACATATGTTACACAAGGAGATCAATATTAAAATAGGGGACACGCTCGCTTCAAATGAGGGACCTCTCAATTTTTAGTGGGTTTTGCACCTCTCCGCAATGATTGCTTTAAAATTAGATTTCGACCTTCCATTGTATTATATATTTTCACCAAAACCTAAATTTTAGAGGTTAGAGCTTCATGCCGGTTTGCTATATGCGAGGGTTGAACCCATAACCTCTCCACTGAGTATAGATCTTAGCATTTTATCAATTTTTTATTGAAAAAGCTTAGGGTTTTTTTTATCACACATGAAGCTTTCCATAGTCCTGAATTTTTTTTTGAGGGTCATCATTCTTATCAACTAGGGCCCACAGGCTCATGGGGGAGGGGGTTAAAGGGTGTCAGAGGCAGATGTTCGTACCCATGACGTCCTTCAACTTACTGCATCTACATAGGAGGTTGCCACCATTGTAAATGGACGATAAAAGCATAAATTTTAATAAAAATATGAATAATTACTTATGTCTACTTGTATTATACTAAAATTCCATATCAAAGCTTATATTTTATGAAATTACTATTGCCTCTTTATTTAAAACCGTGTTAGGTTATTCTTAGGTTTAATATACAAAAAACCATTTTACCCTTCTTTAAATTCAAGCAATAATGCAAAGAGACTATTTTACCTTTCATTAAAACAAGATATATGTAAAATTATCATTTTACCCTTATTGCTGAGTCATGGAGGAATTACCAGCTCTAGTACCAATTTTATTTTGTAGGAAATTACAAAAGCTAAAGTTTTTACCTATTATTTACCAAAGGTAGAAAGGTAGCTAACCACCCTCAAGGTTATCTTAGGAATTTTAAAAAATTGAAAGGTGTCGTGTCATTAGTTGACAAACAGATCTTAATGGCAAAGGTGCAATAGTAAAAATAGACAAGGTATACTATATATAAGTAATTTAAAAAGTGGAAGATATAAAATTTAAATTAAATTGTACTGCCTTTTTTGTTCTTGGTAGAAAGTTAAACTGTACTGCTAGAGGCAACAATAATAATCCCCAAAAATAATAGTATTGAGACTTGCCTTGAGGGTATGTAACCAAACTGATTGGGAGGGATTTTTATTGAGTCGGGATCACCTCCTCGTCGGGGGAGCACAAAATGCTCCCCTGACGTAAGGATGTCAATTGCGTACCAAAATCGTTTAACCGTACCGAACCGCGCCGTCTAAAACTGCACCGTACCGTACCGTTCAAAATTCGGTACAGTACGTACTGAAACCGAATTTCTTCGGTACGGTTCTGGTTTTAGGTACTCATACCATCGGTACATACTGAAACCGTACCGAATTGGTACCGTACAAAATTAAGGGATATAAATTTTAATTTTACAATTAAAATACTTTACCTTTTCCCTATCCCTAATTTCCTATTTCAATTTTTCGTTTCATTATTCACTTCTCTTCTTAAATTTACTTGTTCTGTCTTTATTAATTATATTTATTTGCTTTATCTATGTTAATTTCAAATTATATTGATTTGTTGATCACAATTTCATTAGGATTTTAATGCCCTAATAACAAAAGTAGCATAAGTTCATTCGTACCAAAATTGTACACATTAGATACCGTGTTTAAACCGTTTTCCCATATCGATTTAATACCGAAACCGTATCGAACCGTTTTTGTAAATACCGAAACCGTAACGTACCATTTAAATTCGGTACGGTACGGTTCTGGTTTTCGGTATTGAAAGTTGGTACCGTACCGAATTACTGAAACCGTACCGATTGACACCCTTACCCTGAAGGCTTTTCAACCACATATTGCAGTGGGATCCACATGTGAAATTAATGATGGCTTTTTCAACCACATATTGCAGTGGGGTCCATAGATGAAATTCATGATTTTTTTTGTTTCAAAATGTTTTATTGTTTTTCACCTGTGGGCCCCACGACAATATGTGGTTGTAAAGCTGTCGGAAGCACAAAGTGCTCTCCCAACCGGGAGATCCCGACTCATTTTTATTTGTGGCAGCCGCTGCTGCCAGTAGTGGACACCCCAGATTTTACCACGTGTATCGGACGGTTGTAATTAAAAGTATAGGGTTTAGTTGTAGATATAACTTCTTCTTTTTTACACTAAAAGTTTTTTAATTTTTTAAATTTGCAAAAAGAAACCCCTGTTACTCTTTCATCTTCAATAAACTATACAGTTTCCTGAACTCTCTCACAGTGCTTTCCCTGCAAATAACCCCACCAACGCCGGTGCCACCGCCACCGCCAGCGCGTGCGCCTGGATCCCCAGCATCATCGTCTAATCGTCCATTCCTTGAAGTACGTACTCTCGCTCAATCGCTACTTCCTTCCATCCCTGTGAGTCTGGAGAGCACTGATCACGGATTTCAGTGCTCGACTGGGTGAGCTCCAATTCACGATCATTATCTCCCTGATCTTTGCCGGGCTCAAAGTGGCTCCGCCCTGGAAAATCTTCTCCACTTGAGGGAAGCTTGTGTTCCTTCACCCCTAAATAGCTGTTCGCTAGCATCCTAAAAGCAGGGAAATCGCATAAAGGAAAGTGTATGTGAACGTCAATCCTTCCAGGTCTAAGAACGGCGGGGTCTGTGATCTTTACTGGTCATGGTGAACACCATCACTCGCTCTTCTCCACAACATGAGAATATCCCATCCATGAAATTCAGAACACCGGATAAACAAACCGCAGCTGATTTCTCGCTCAGGAATCGATCAAGATCCTTGATGACTATAACAGATTTGCTTGTAGTTTGTAAGAGAAGCATCTTCAGATCCTAATCGTTGGATGCTCTGGAGAGATCGACATCATACACGTCGTAACAGAGGAATTTCGCCATGGCGGCTATGAAGGTTGATTTTCCGATACCAAACGGCCCGTAGAGCAGGTAGCTCCTCTTCTAGACGCGGCCATGTCGATGGTAATACTTTTTGGATTCGAAAAACTTCTCGAGATCAAACTTTATTCTACTCTTGAGATCAGAATCCATGGCAACGGTGTCGAAGGTGGACAGATGGTTGAACGGCACGGATTTCCATCTTCCACCGCCACCGCCGGCATTGTAATTCTCTGTTTCAGCAGTGTTGGTGAAGAGCTTGACGTCCTTCTTCCTTTGTTCAATCTCATCAGTTACAGTATGGATGTGTTGCAGGTAGGACGTATTATCTGACGCTTATCTCTCTTTTTAATCTTCACAGCGAACGCGCGAGAAATGTTGGTTCCATTGCTGTTGGTTTCATTCTTCCAGGAGAGACTGGCTCCAAGAAACGTATCAAGTACTGTTTGGTTGGCATCGAACTATAAGACGATGTCATTCGATTTCTTTCTAGCAAATAGGTTCGCATAATCCGAGTCTTCGGTGGAAGCCAAAGAGTAATAGGGGTTTCTTTTTGTAAATTTACAAAATTAAAAAACTTTTAGTATAAAAAAGAAGAAGTTATAGTTACAACCAAAACCCCATACTGGCAGCATCTGGGTCGTCCATTGCTGGCAGCAGCGGCTGCCGCAAATAAAATTCCTTGGTTGAAAGCCCTTAAAAATGCTAATTGAACAATTCTATTGTTTTCTCTGATTTCATGTGTTTGAAGAAAAAAAAATTCATTTTCACCACAAAAAAAAAGGAAAAGAGAACTTGCGTGTTTTATAATTTACCAACCCCTAACTCTCAACCTCAAAATTAATGTCTTTCTCGCAAGAAATCCAATTTGGCGGGCTACATCAATTATGGAAATTTATCAGGTCCATTTCCTTGTCAGAATTACCATCCATTTTCTTGTAGATGTGTGTCATGTGTTTCAATATCACATCAAATAGTTGAAATCTATTTATGAGTCACATCAATCATCTTCCCTATTTAATGTGTTATATTGTGACACATGCCACATATCACAAATAGACCTAAAATATTGGTCCCATCAATTATTGTCTCGTTGAACAAAACGACAAATTTCTCTACGCTACTCCAATTGGCAGATTCCTTATCAAATGTCTCCCTTACGTTGAGCTGTTAAAAATGTGTAAAATTAATGCTTGTTTTTTTTTTTTTTTTTTTTTTTTTTTTTTTTTTGGTAAAGAAACTATCATTCAACAACACAGGAAAGCAAGGCATCAGAATTACATATGTCCGATAGCCAAGAGGTGGAAAGAGGCCAGCTGATCCTCCCTGTAAAGGCAGCAGCCTTCCTTGCCAAAGAGTGTGCCACAAGATTACACTCCCTGGGACTAAAAGAGAAAGAACAAGACAAAAAGTAAGAAGATAAGTGTGTAACATCCTCCACAATAGGTTTCAAACTGACAGGGGTAAGACAAGGATTATGCAGCCAACGAACAACCTCCTGGCAATCACTCTCCACAATAATATAATCAACTCCTTCAGCCGCAGCTGCAAGTAGCCCCTCTCGAATACTTAATACCTCTCCTTCAGACACCGAACCGAAATCTGATTGGATTGAAACGGCAAGAGTGGGCGCCCCTGTGTCTCCACGAAGAACATAACCCAATCCTCCTTTCTTCCCTCTTGTAGCAGCATCTGTGTTGAGCTTACAAAATCCTCTAGGAGGAGCTGTCCATTTCAGATTAGTTCTCTCCAATGTGTAAAATTAATGCTTGACTTCTAAATATGTGTAATTCACGTGTTAATGTTGGAGTCTATTCAAGTCCCCAATGAACTTGGTTTCTAATCAAACTTGGCAAAATCAAGTGACTTTTGTCTTATATGGGAAAGATAGGGTCTCCAATGTTATATGGCATCGTTTACAGGATACTAACCCATTTATGTCTATAGGATCGAAACTTGAGAAAGTGCGGCCATGCTATGGGCCTTGAGCATGGGTCCCACAATTCAACTTGCAAACACTGAGGTGAATGACCCAGATCAAGCAACCGTGTGGAAAGAAGACCGGAGAAGGAAAACGCATCCCCACGGGATGAGAAAATGGATAGTTTGCCTTCAAGACTACACCTATGAGGTGTTTTGTCAAGTAAACTCCACTCCTTCACAGTGGTATTTGATCTCTCGCACACACTCAGACTCATCAACAGGAACTTGGGATCTGCCCACCTCTCCCTGTGGCCCATTACCAGACCACTGATCAACATGCCCTGTCAATATTATCGACCACCCCTTATGTCCAGCTAATAGTAGTTAAAGATTCCTAAAAGAGGCTTATATCACGAGGGTTGGGGGTTAGGTGAAGAGGCTAGAAGAAGTGTTTGGGTTTTAAACTTGGGGATTCAATGTGAGGAATTGACAAGGAAGCATAAGAATAAGGTATATCTCACTATCATCTACCCTTCCATGTTGATTTCTTGGGATTTGGCCATGAACGAATTCATGGGTGAAGCTATTTATGTGGGATTGTGGGTGGAAAACAAAGGGGTGTTCTTCACAAATGGTTTCTTATGTTTCAAGGCCTTATTTTAGGCTACTGCAACTATGGGTGTTTAGTAAGTATGAGGGGGTTTTGGGATTAGAATACAATCTTTCGGTAAAAATGGAACCCAATCTAAGGTAGAGATTAGGGGATTAGTTGACTGATTAAGTAGGGCAAGAAAAAAATGTGGCTCTTTAAGTGATGAACACTCAATGGAAAAGCTACTAGAAATGGGGAAGAATAAGTCCTATTACAAGGTAGTTTCTTCTTACAAGAATGCCTGTCGATATAGTTGGTTGATACTGTAACAACTGGTGGGTATCCCTTGTGTCGACCGGATGTCTTACAATGGGATTAAGCCTGGTTTTAGGAAATTCTATAGCGTTAACGATGTCACTTAAATTACTAACCTATGTATGTCATAATTAGAGTAATTGGTCAACGTTAAGGCATAGCTTTCCGTGTTTGAAACACCAGTTGGATCAGACAAACCTACAAATTGGATGTGGAGGAACTAAATGCTAGTCATAGGATGATCTTTCTATAATTAAATATGCTATAACCATGGTAGGGAGTTTTGGTGAATTCCCCGAAGCTCTGCAAAATTTCGTCGAGTTCAATAGGTACTGAAATAAAAAGGCCACCGAAATAATATTTACCAAAAGTCGCACGAAAATCGTTCAGGCAAATTGGCAAAAAAAAGGCGAAATATGCCGAAACTTCATGGATGCTACCAAAATCTTCATTGGAATCATCGGTAAGCCACCTCCTTCCTTTCTCTCTCTATGCAATGTTCCACTTTTGTGTTTGAGTCGATCGATTGCTGACGATTTTCTCCGACTCAGCCTTTTGAAACGAGACTCATCTTCATCTACTTCCTCAAATTTGTCTTCATCCAATGAATTCTCTATTTGAGTTTATCAATCACGGAAGCTTTTCTTTGGGTTCTTCCTTCAAACATTCTTTTCATCTACTTCATCCGATTCACTTTTCTCCAACGGAGATTTTTGCGAGTGCCATCTCTATTTGAGTCGAACGGTTGCATAAGCTTTCCTTCTCTACATCTAGAGATTCTTCTTTATCTGTTTCCTCCTATTCAATATTGGGTATAAATGGTTGATTATTACACTTCTGAATGTCTTTGGTTATGATTGTGATGGAATGAATTTGAGATCTGAATGCCTAAGTTGTAACCGGGGAATGGGGAATGTAGAATGCCCTTTTGGCGTTTCTACCTTTGGACACCAGTGGAGGTGGTATGAGACGCATTACTATGGTGCCCCATGTCGCTTTCCCTAATTATTGGTTGACATACCTAGGGCATGTCTAGAAGTGTTGGGTTAGGAATACCCTGTTACATGGGGAATGCCCTTTTGGCGTTTCTTTTGGGTTGATTGATGTTTAAACTGTGTATCATCATGTTCTAGTATTATTTTAGAAATTCTTAGTTTAGAACCCAATCTAGAAGCCTTTAGTCTTTCCAAGTCAATTTTGTTTGTACTCAAAGGGTGTTTGTTTGCCCTGGTTGCTCGGGGCAACCAACTCGAGCAACCACCCCCCTGGTCAACTGCCCTAGTCGCCTCAAGCAACCCACTCGACCAACCACTCCCTACAGTGTTTGTTTTTGTTTCTTTTTCAATATAGGACCTCTAGAGTTATTTCTAACCTGGAACCAACATTTATTAGGACTTTTTGAGAAGCATGAACTTACCATTTAAGTGTCTTTTCAAAGTTGCGAATCAATAACAAGGTGAGGACGTTCACTTGCACATAACCATTGTCACTTTCTTATTTGATTTTGAAACTTGCATATTGATATATATGTTGTTGTTATAAGACTTAGGAATGATGATGATCTTCTAAAATTATAGAGTACAAGATGATTGTTTATGATATTGATCTATGGATTAAACTTGAGGCAAATGGACTTGAATTGGATTGTGGATTGTGGATGTTGATTAGAACCTTTTACTTCTTTGTGGGAGGTTGTTGTTTTTGTGACTGTGAATTGGGAAATACCTAGCTTGGTACTCCTGGCTTGGGATATTAGCGGCGGTTGTATGGGACACTGTTCTCTGATGTCCCAAGCACTTTTCACGGTTGTTGTTTGCTATGACTAGGAGGTCTAGAAGAGTATGGTTAGGGTATTGAGTCGAATGACCCGTGGCAGCGGTATTTGGTTGGTGGGCATATAATAGGCTTGGGCTTGTGGGTGCCCAAGAAAGCGAGAAGCATGAGGGGACGCGAGAGCTTCCCGCCCATTATATGTGGATGACCAATAGGGTTAAGGGAATGCATAGTTCGAGAGGGATACGGTTAATCTAGATATGGAAGGATATTAAACCAAAAACGCGAGAAGCATGAAGGGAGGTATCTGGACCTAGAATGACATGATTGAGTAGTTGACTTGCATTGGGTTAGGCTTATCCCTAACACGCACCAGTTCTCATGCCAATGGTGTGGTGAGAGAGTAGTGACCTAAACTGCAACAACCCCCGTATTTCTAACCCGGGATCGTATTACAGGTCTGATAACAGAAGGTCTAGCCAGAATATGTTGAGTATTCAGATTGAAGTCCATGATCCATACCCTGAGTCCATGGATCTAGATTTTGTTGATGAAGAACCTGCTTTACTGGGAATCTGAAGAAGAACCCGCAGAAACCCTGATGGACTGAGAAGTTGGATCACCAGTCGGAGTCAAGATGTATTTGAAGACGTCTGGAATCAAGGTAAGAACACCCCCACATGTGGTATAGGACTAGCTTTGAGTTGGGGATCAACCCTTTGAGCAAAGCACCCAAGTATTGAAAAGTACTAGGGGGCAGTTGCTTAAGGCGGTTGATTGACCAATCAATCGCCCCAAGCAACCGCCAAGTCTACTTGTGGGGTTCAAACCCTAATTTATCCATGTCTTCTATATATAGCCAATCCCGACCATTTTAGTCATTATTATATTTGGGATTACAGATGAGGATAGTTAGGAGGCAAAGAACATGTGTTGGAAGATGAGAGAAGCGTGGTTTGTGAAGTAGATCCAATCCTTCGTCCGTTTTGCGAATCAATTGGAGGTAAGTCGATCTCACAACCTCTAAATTCTTTTCTCATCTCTTTGAATGGTGTGGATCCACCCTCCATGTTTTGGTGGCAAGTTAATTGTGTTGGTTCTATTCCCCATCAATGATCTTGATGAGATCATGTCCGAAAACGGATCCTTGCATCCAAATGAAGGATAGATCTGATTGAAGGAGATGATGAAAATGTTGAACCATTAGAATTCTAGGGTTTTGTTTCGTGCTTGTGTTGTAGGCTCCTTAAGGTCGAAATAAAATAAAGAAAAAAAAAAAAATAAAAAAAAAACCAAAAAAAAAAAAAAAAAATTGTGGGGATAAGGGGGAGGGGGGGGGGAGGGGGGGGGGAACAAAAACACCAAACAAAACGCCGGGGGGGGGTGGGGGGGGGGTTTAGTTAGTTTGTTGGGGGGTTTTTTTTTTTTTTTTTTTTTTTTTAATTTATAATTTTTGTTTTTTTTTGGGGTTGCTTTGTTTTTTTTTTTAATTTGGTGGTTTTTTTTTAAAAAAAAAAATTATTAAAAATAAGTAAGGTTGTTTTTTTTTTTTTATTTTATATTATAAAAAATAAATAATAATTTTTTACGCCCGATTCCCAATATGGGAAATTAGGTCGATACTTAACCCAAGAACCGGTTTTTCCTTAGGTAGTGAACCAGTCGTGATAAAATAGACCAGAAATTAAACTCAAAGAATTTAGAATATTTAAGCAGCGGAAGTCTATTGTAATAAACTGAAACATTTCCATTATTCTAAAATATCCAAAATAAAAGGGTTCGACTATTACATTTATCAAGTAAAACATTTCACACCAATTACATAATTATTTAAATATAGATAAAAACATATTTTATGTCCTTAACAAATAATATATGAATGAGGTTCATTAGCAATATGGACTTCTTCTGTATCACGGCACAATTCTTCAAAGTCATGCCCTACACATTCACCATCTGGAGAAAAATATTGGGTAAGTTTCAAAAAACTTAGCAAGATCAAATCTAGCAAGATATCGACATGTTTGAAATAATGTATCGAAATAATACAAGAAATACAATCAAATGAAATAAATAATGCAATAATGCTAATGCACAAGTTATTCTTTATCTTATTTGGAAACAATACGATGCCCCATGCCGTTACATGGCCTGCACGCGTTATACAGCCTTGACATGCGTATTGCTCCATTTGGGATTCAACACATCATACCCCATGCCGTTACATGGCCTGCAAGCATTATACAGCCCTGATATGTGTGTTGATCCCTCCAGTGTTATCATGGGTTTTCCCAATAGGAAAGGATGAAGATTGATCCACGCCGTTACGTGGCCTGCGCGCGTTACACAGCCCTATCAACCCATCCAATTCTCTATCGAACCATGATAAATGGAAAAGTTTATGTTTTCTTATAATGCAATATGCAATGCAATGCTAAATCTTGATAGTCATAGAAATTTATAAAAGAAAATAAATGAAACATATGGATATAACGCAAAATTTGCAATATAGATCAAATGTTACAATGGTTCAAGTTAGTAGATATATATAAAAGATTCTCACATGTGATACATATCAAGATAAAACACAATATTTCAAACTATATATAATATGAAGAATTATTACTTGCAATTTATATCAAATAAAATGCAACATATCAAATACACAATTATTCAAACAAGTGGATATAATGCAGATTATTACTTGCCTTTCTAATAGATTTCAAAATAAATAAATCAGCCGATACTTTGTCAGCCAAAAAGAAATTACTAATTCTCTCTCTCTCTCTCTCTCTCTCTCTCTCTCTCTTCCAATTTTTTCCCTAGAAATCTCCCTCGTAAGGTGAAACCCTCCCCCTATTTATATGCAAGAAATATAATAATAACATTTAAATAAATTAATAAAACTTTATGTATGATAAATTGTTAAAGAATTAACTATTGTTTAATAAATTAATTTATTACTTTATATTTTAACTTTTAACGTATTTTGATTTCTTTACTTGATTATAAGAGTTAAGATTTATTAAACTAATAATAATAAATACTTAACTGATATTATAGTTATTAACTTTATATTTGAGTTTAATTAAGTATTATAAATTGAATAATAGAAAGAGAAAGAAAAAGAAACGATTAATTCAATTGTGATTTGATTTTCCTTATTTTCATTAAATAATTAATTTAACAATATTATTATTACTTTCTAAACAAATGGTAATTACCTATAAAACAAAATAACATATATAACTAAAAGATACAATATATGATTATTTTATGAAAATTGACCAAAATACCCTTAGTAAAATCTAGGGGTATTACATTGTATCATTGAATGTATTTGTATTATTCTAACTTGTTGGAATAGAGTGTGTTGGGGGGGTTTTTTTTAGTTAAATTTTGTGTGGGGGTGGGGGGTTAGGTTATATTAAATTTTTTTTGTGGTGGGGGGGGGTTTTTGGGTGGTGGGGTGTGGGGGGGTGGGGTGTTGGGGGGGGGGGGGGGGGTGGGGGGGGTTTGGGGGGGGGGGGGGGGGGGGGGGGGGGGGGGGGGGGGGGGGGTGGGGGCTATCATATTGATGGGTGTAAGTTGAGAGACAATAGTTAGTATGTATTGATTTTTTATTTTTTTTTTTTTTCTTTTTTGTGGTTGTTGTTGTGTTGGTTTTTTTTGATGTTTTTTTTTTTTTTTTTTTTTTTTTTTTTTTTTTGTGTGTGGGTTGGTGGGTGGTGTTGTTTTTTTGTTGTTTTTTTGTTGATGTATTTGTAGGGTTGCATATGTTAGAGTTTGGGCTCATGGACATCTAAGGAGCAGCCGGGAGTCGTGAGGGGTCATGAGAACATCCACCCCAACAATATATGGATGACCATAGGATTAGGGAATGGAGTTCAACAATGATAGTCAATCCGTGAGGATTCTCATTTCTAGGTAGGGAAGGATACTGAACTGAGTTGATTGGTGTCATAGGGGAAGTATTTGGACTACATGTAGTATGTTACTATATGACCTTGCATTGGACTTCATATAGGAATAGATCAAGCCACTCTTCTCTAGTCAAGCTAGCAAACATTTGTGTATCTTGCAAAGAAATAGTGGACCTTTTTTGACACCCAAAGCACAACCAGTGGCTGATTGCTCATGTCTCTATTTTGACACATCTAGCTTCTTGCATATATAGATGTTAGTATTTTTGAGAACCTCAAACTTCAATTGTGGTTCACTACCTTAGCATATAGATCCTCAATTGCTCTAAAAAATGTTAATTTGGATTATAATAGATGTAACTAAACTATGTAATTATCCTTCCTAGTAATATAGTCTTTATTTCTACAAAAAAATAAAAACATTCTCTCTCAACCGCTTACTCAGCTGTAACAAATCTTTGGTAACCCCAGTAAAGGTAGGGACTTAGAGTTTTAAGAAGTGCTCTATTAGTTTGGTGTGGGGTCCCAAACCAAAATTTTTAACATAGCCACCATTGTACATGTATTGGCTCCATTGTTGTTGAGGGGAACCATATCATATTAGTGTCATCTCAAATTTTCACTTTCCTTAACTAAATTTTCATCATCTTATGTTGTTGTTAAATATTACATACACAAACACACATGAGGCAACATTTTAGAAAACCATACCTTACATTTAGGTCTTCCCAGTTAATACCATTGAAGTTTCAATTTAATGTCATCGTCAAATAACCAATACACCCTTACATTTTATGGTTTGTGACTTTGTTCCTTACGCGTCTCCCCTCGAAAAAACATATCAAATTCATGGCACACCTTCCAAAAATCACACCTCAGATATAAGTAATTGTTTTCAACGCTAGCGGGTGTACACATATTTTTTTCTTCTTTTTTATTTTATTTAAAGCCCGAAAGAAAATAGGTAATCTATTTGGAGAAATGAAACTCGCTGAACAGTGGAATATGGCTAGAGTAGGAACCAACAAATAAGAGTCTGCTAACAATTAATTGTTGGAGTTTAAAGGCAATAAGTTGGAATAGTATATAAATGGCTGGCTCTCGCAACCGATAAGCCAAACTTCTCAGCCATGTCTATGTCACCAGCTGATGTACCACTAGGTAGTTCCCAATCAAAACAATGTACCAGTTGTGCAAGAACTAGTTTATCCACAACTGGGCCCAAATTTAAGCCTGGACACCCTCTACGACCTGCTCCAAATGGTATAAATTTGAAATCACGTCCACGAATGTCAAACTCGCTGCCAATGAATCTTTCAGGAAAGAACTCTGCATTTTCTGACCACACCATTGGGTCTCGTTGAATTGCCCATGCATTTATAATCACACGAGATTTCTTGGGTATATGATATCCATTGATTGTTATGTCTTCCATGGACTCGCGAGGCAGAAGAAATGGACCAACAGGGTGAAGTCTCATAGCTTCCTTCACCACCATGTCCAGGTAGTTCAAGTTCATCAAATCCTCTTCTTCAACTAGCCGATCCATGCCTACTTTATCTCTCAATTCTTGCTGAAGTTTTTCTAACTTCTTTGGATGCCTTAACAGTTCAGATATGGCCCATTCAACTGTGACAGCTGAGTGTCCATTCCAGCAACAAGCATGTCTAAAATGATTGCTTTAATATTGGTACGGTCGATCATATAAGGCTGTTCATTCGCTGCATTCTGAGCTTTCATGGTGAATGACAGCATGACATCAATGAAATCATTCCTATGGTTTTCTAGGCGATCTTTGGCATCTTGTATGTGTTCATCAATAATCTTCTCCAAGAACACATCAAAGACTTTGCTAACTGCCTTTGTGCGGCGAGCTAATCCCTGTAACAAGAGGTTATGTTGCATGACTAGAAAAAATAATGAAATCATTTTGAACAAGAATGGGGATAAGAAAGGGTAATGAGAATTTGAAGATTTTAAGATGGTTGATCTACTATATCCTTAACAATATCACCAAACAAATAGGTAGTTTATGGTGGACATTTTCCTTACTATATGGTGAGAACGATATCTTACAACAGTGATTATGTTACTATGGGAAAGCGTGTGGTGGATCTAATTTTAGCTTATACGGCTATAAGATGTTCGAGTCAAAATTGTGCTTTTGAAAATCTTGACCTAGATTTTACCAGATAGGGGTGAGATGAAAAATTAGGCACTCAATCTTGACCAAATAGTGTGCTTCGGATGGAATGAAAGGCAATCCCCATTGGCCTAAGAGCGGTGCTGCAACGATGATATGAAGATGTGGAGCTGCGCAGCGACTCCTTGCAAGCAATCAACCACATTAATTTTTCTGTTTACACACCTTGGTTGGTTTGTGATCTGCTGGGAAGAGATTTGGGGGCTTCGCAGAGCATTCCGTCAATGTGTTTTCGTTTATCACTTGCACGAAATTAACGCTGTTGTTGACTATCTTGCAAGTCATGTTACAACTTAAACAGAGATTAGCTATTCGGTTCCTTACCTGCCGGACGAACTCAGTGACATCACTGACATGGACTGAAATGGTCATATATATTACCACTCATAGTTAACTTCTCAATGCACTATTTTACTTATTATCATATAATACACAATTTTTATTAAAAATACCTTGACCTTGACCATTGATCTTGCAGGGCTGGGTTGGGACTCTTGAATAGATATATTGCTAGTGAAAACGTGTTTTGTTACAAAGACAGACTTATATTTATACATAACGGGGTAATACTTAAAGTCATATAAGGATAAAACAGTCTTTATACTTTATCCCTAACACCCTCCCACAAAGTCAAGGGTCTAGAATGGAGCTTGAGTTTGGATGAGAGAAACAAAAATTGAGTGACAGGTAAGCTTGACTTTGACCTTTGATCTTGTAGGGTTGGGTTGGGACTAAAAAGATAGGCACTTGACCTTGACCTTAGTCCTAATCCTAACCTTAACCTTACAAGGCTGGGCAAGAATGAAAAGTTAGGACTCAATCTTGACCTAGTTCTGACATTGATCATAATTACAAAAAATTAATGAAAGAGTGCATAATTCAACATTCTCCTCCTACTTTTATCCCAAAAAAAAAAGTCCTAAAGATGGTATAACTAGTCGAATCAGTGCTTGTCAAACTAGCCCTCAGAGCCAAAATTTTGAGCCTACACTGTTAAATTCATAATAAGCCCAGGTGGATTTGAGACATTGAGTAATCGGGGCCAAAGGAAGCATCTTTATATTTATTCCTCTTAGTCTCGACCCTAAGGATTAAAAAAATTCCACTATCATTATTTATTTATTATTATTATTATTATTTTTGAGAACTAACAACTTAAAAATAAAATGATTTTTGAGTATCTCAATTCAAAGAGTCCTCCATGTTGGGGCTCATTACTTCAATTAGTCCCCGTGGCCCTCTCCTAGTTGTCTTTACATTTGACAGTATTGCATTTTAATTATTCATAAATCTAGATATGCATGGAGTGCTTTTTATTTTTTTACATTTTTTTTCCACTATTTTGACATAGTGTTTTTGGTTTTATATATTTATTACATTATCTTTCGCTGACTTTAGAAAAACAAAAATATGTAAAAATGATTTTATAACCTATTCAAATGGAGGCATACAAAACTAATCATATAATATCATAACATACAGACACCAGTATCATATTTTATTCATCCCCAGAAGAAAAAATCTACCGATGATATTGTAGTCATTTTGGATCCTATGACTCTTTAAAGCTTTAAACCAACCCACATCCCCCACCAAATCAATATATACGGACTTAGATCTTCCTCTCCTACCCAAAAAATAAATAAATAAATAAACGTTTGTTCTGTTCTCCAACATCATTTGCGTTCCAGCTTTGTTGATAAAATATTCTACGCTAAAATACTAAAAGGACAACAACATCCACACCAATTTCAACTTTCAATAGTTAAACTCTTATTTCAAAATTATAAGAGAAAAAAATCAGAACAGATTACATGCTCCTACGTGAAAGAGAAGTCATCGATGGATCAGTGACTTAAAAAACTCTATATATTAGCCATAATATGACCGTTGGAGATCTTTGGAGAATATGACCGTTGGAGATCCTTGGATAATATGATCGTTGCAAATAATTTATTTCCTTATAAAAATACAGTATGCCATATTTATTTTATTCTTTGCTTGATTGTATTATATATACACATGGAGAGGTAATACAAAATCACTTCTACACAAAATATTCTTAACATGGTATCAGTTTAGGACGATCCACACCTTTTCAATTGACGCTAATTTTTTTTTCAAGAGCACTAAACGATCTTACATTGTTGTTTTCTTTCCGCTGCCTTTACAATGACGATCCGTCACTTAATGCTCTTACTACAACTGCTATTGCTTCCAATAATGCTATTCCCATCCACTTTGATAGTTCTTCTCCATATTTTCTACATCATTCGGATAATTCTGGTGCTATACTCGTCACTCAGCTTTTACGTGGCGACAATTATCCCACTTGGAATTGTGCGATGTGGATGGCTCTTGAGGCCAAACATAAGCTTGCCTTTATCAATGGCCTCTTTGCCTAAACCCACTGCTGATTCTTTGGAGTTTCAAGCATGGACACGATGCAACAGCATGGTCCTTTCTTGGTTGCTAAATGCTCTCTCACCTGATATTGCTAATAGCATTCTCTACATCTCTACTGCCTACGATGTTTGGGATGATCTTCGTGATCGTTTTTCTCAAAAAAATGCCCCTCGAATTTTTGAGACCCGTCGTAGCATTTTTTTATCATCGTCAAGGAACCTCTTCTTTGTCATCTTATTATACTATTCTCAAGGGTTTTTTGGGACGAAGTGGACTCATACAACTCGTTCCCGCCCTGCACTTGTGGTCTCTTGTCAAAACACACTGATCTTCAAAAACAAGATCGCTTACTTGAATTTTTAATGGGCCTCAATGATTATTATTCTTCTGTTCAGAGTCAACTTCTTTTGATGGAACCCTTGCCTAACGTCAATCGTGCTTATTCTCTTCTATTGCAAGAAGAGTGTCATCGCTCCCTCCATGAGTTACCGAATCCATCATTGCATCAATTTGCCCTTGCAGCCATTGCTTCTCGTACACATTCTAAAAATGGTAAGAAGCCTATGTATCACAGTGATTTTTGTGGCATGGACAGATATTTGGATTCCTGTTGTTTTAAGAAACACGGTTATCCTCCCAAGAGCAACAATACATACATTAAATCAACATCACCTAGACTCTCTGCTCGATCCTTTGTAGCCATCAACCCAGGAACAAATTCGGCCCCCATCTTTACTTCAGCGCAGTATTATCAATTATTGGCATTGATCGAATCGGGTAATCCCACTCCTTTAGCAAATGCTGCAGGTAATTCCCCTTCCCCATGGGTTATTGATTCTAGGCAAATTTTCATATGGCTTCTAAGTTACGTTTCTTTAACATTGATATGATGGTTCCTTATACATCTCCGATTACATTACCCAATGGTAAAACAACCCCTGTGTCCCATTTAGGGACTTGCACCCCCACCCCTTCCATCTCTCTTAATAATGTCTTGTATGTTCCTTTATTTCGTTTTAATTTATTATCCGTTAGCAAATCACTAAAGCTCTCAATTGTTCAATAACATTTTTTCCTCATCATTGTGTCTTTTAGGACTTACCAACGAAGAAGATGATTGGATTGGATAAGGAGCATAATGGCTTATATTATTTGGAGTTGCTTCCCTCCATTATTGCAGCCTCATCCACTCATTCCCACTCATTTGATGTGTGGCATTGGCGCTTAGGCCACCATCTCGCAACATTATTACTTCTTTATCACGTTTTAATTCTTGCATTTCAGTTTCTAATAAATGTGTTTGCACTATTTGCCTTTTGACAAAACAAACCCGGCTACTTTTCCCATCTAGCTCCCTATCCACTTCATCTTCTTTTGATTTAATACATTGCGATGTTTGGGGTCCTTATTATATTCCTTCTATATGTGGTGGTAAATATTTTTTGACTATTGTGGATGACTATTCTCATTATACTTAGGTTTTTCTAATGAATTTCAAATCTGACGCTTGGTCTTATTTGCATGATTTTTTTATAATGGTCAAAACTCAATTCAATTTTCAAATAAAAAAAATTCACACTGATAATGCACGTGAATTTTTTAATCACTTGACCACCTCATTTTTTTTCCAACCATGGAGTTATCCATGAACATAGTTGTGTTGACACCCCACAACAAAATGGTGTTGTTGAACGCAAACACCAGCACATACTCAATGTTGGCCGGGCCCTTTTATTTCAAGCCAAACTTCCACAAGGTTTTTTGGGTGATTGCATTCTTATGGCCACACACATTATTAATAGGTTGCCTACCAAACTATTAAAAGAGAAAACTCATTTTGAACTTCTTTTTAATAAAACCCCCGCATATGCTCATCTTTGTACTTTTGGTTGTTTGTGCTATGGACACAACCATTCCACCATTAAGCACAAATTTGACCCCGTGCTTCTTCAGGAATTTCATTGGGCACCCAAAAAGGTTATAAAATTTTTGATCTCACTTCTCACAAGGTTTACACAAGTAGAGACTTTTTTTTTTTTGTGTGTGTGTGTGTGTGTGTGTGTGTGGTTGCCAACCCCGGTTTATAAACCGGTGTTCGACCCGCGTCGCACACTTGGCTATGGTGGGTGAGTCTCCCAGCGGGGATTTTTTGCATCCACAAGGATTCGATACTGGAACCTTGCTTAAGTGGACTAAGCTGCTTACCACTTGGACCAACCCCCGTTGGTAGAGAAGTTGTTTTTATTGAATATATTTTTCCTTACCACCTAAAGACTTCCCCTTCATCTATTAACCCTACCCTCCCTGTTCCAGTTCCTGATTTTGAATCCTCCATCCCTACCAACCCAGTTTTCCCATCTCCACCACTGGACCCGCCAACCCCACCATGTACACAACCCTTCCCCACCTCTAGTTGTGTTGTTGCCAAGTTGCTCCACCCGGTCGCATCATCCCCCCTCCCATTTGAATGACTACATATGCTCAGCTACTCACCCCACATCATCTTCTTCAGATGCCGGTAAACTTCTTCCTCTTGATTCTTCTATATCTTATAAGAATGGCTCACCTTCTCATCTTAAGTTTATCAGTCCTCTTTCCTCTTCTGAAGAGTCCACTAGCTTTGCCAAAGCAATGTTGTCACTTGACTGGAAAGATGCCATGCAGTCAGAGATTGAGGCTCTTGAAACCAATAACACTTTGTCATTTGTTCCTTTGCCGCCTCAAAAGAAAGCCATTGGTTGTAAATGGGTCTACAAAATTAAACGACACTCTGGCCAAGGGGTACACCCAAACTGAAGGTGTTGATTTTCATGAAACTTTTTCTCCTGTGGCCAAACTAGTTACCATACGAGTCTTGCTTGCTTTTGCCTCAATTAAAAATTGGTCACTTCACCAACTTAACGTTAATAACGCCTTCTTACATGACGATCTTGACGAAGAAGTATATATGACTCTACCTCCTGGTTATCATCATAAGGGGGAGAATGTTGTTTGTTGCCTCCACAAATCTCTCTATGGTTTATGGCATGCTTCTCATAATTGGTTCGCCAAATTTTCTACTGCCTTAATGACTGTGGGCTACAGTCAGTCGACTGCAGATTATTCCCTTTTTTCTAAGGGCCACGGGAATTCAACCATCTTTGTCTTAGTATATGTGGATGACATCCTTATTGCTAGTTCTGACACTTTGGCGATTTCCACCTTAAAGGGTTTCCTTCACCAACAATTTCATATCAAAGATCTTGGGCCCAAGAAATATTTTCTTGGTTTTGAATTTGCTCGCTTCCAAAAAGGTATTTTCTTCAATCAACGAAAATCCAAAGAATCTCAAGCTTACAGACTCCGATGGTGATATCTTTCCTGAACCTGCATCTTATCGTCGTTTGATTCGAGGATTGATTTATCTCACCATCACTCGTCCGGATATTGTGCACACTGTCAACATTCTTAGCCAGTTTATGCACCAACCTCGGAAACCACATATGGACGTCGCAACTTGCCTTCTCCAATACCTTCATAGCTCACCTGGCCAGGGTATTTTACTTCCAGCTAATAGCACCTTATCACTTCGTGCTTTTTGTGACTCGATTGGGCCAGGTTGTCCCATGACTCGCCGCTCCACCACCGATTACTGTGTTTTTCTTGGTTTTAGCCCTATCTCTTGGAAGACCAAGAAACAACATATAGTTTTTGATCCTCTGTGGAGGCAGAATATCGAGCCATGGCAATGGCCACTTACGAGCTAATTTGGTTAACTTTGCTTCTTCAAGATTTTGGTGTTCATTTGAAGCAACAAATCCCTCCTTTCTGTTACAATCAAGCGACCATCCACATTGCCGCCAATCCTGTGTTTCACGAACGCACCAAACATATTGAAATTGATTGTCATGTCATCCTGGATAAGATACTGTAGCAACCCCCATATTTCTAACCCGGGATCCGTATTGCAGGTTCGAGAACCCGCAGGTTTAGCCGGGTCAATTTGTGGAATGTCTGGATAGAAGTCCATGATCCATACCCTGAACCCATGGATCTGGATGCTCTTGTTGAAGAGCCTGCCTTGCTTGGTAGTTGGACTTCTGGAAGGCAAGTGATGTCTAGAGATATCCGAAATGAAGGTAAGACCTCCCCCATGTGTTCATTAGGGTTAGGTTGTACTTGGACATCAACCCCTTGAGCAAAGCACCCTTGTATAGCAATATACTAGGGGGCAGTTGCTAGTGGCAGTTGATTAGACCAAGTGACCGCCTAGTCCTGGTTGCGGGGTTTTGCCCTATTTTGCCCCTAGACTTCTATAAATAGCAACCCTTGTTTATTTTACGAATATTATATTCGGGATTGCTATTTTTTGTGGTTAGGCGGTTGTGGAGACGTGCTGGAAGGTGATCTGAAGTGCTGTTAGTGTTGTAGAAGCTTCTACTGTCTTTTATAGCTAATCTGGTTGAGGTAAGTGATTCCCTGTTCACTCATACTCTACCTTTAGCTATGATTAAAGTAGATTAGTTTTCCTCTTTGGTTGTTCATGATCCTTCTATTACAGTACCTACCTTTTTAATGATCTTGATGAGATCAGGTCCAAAAATGAAACCCTGCTTTTGTGAAAATGACTGATAAATCAAGGGAAGGATTCTGGATAACCAAATTGATGTCAATTGTTAGGTTTCGTATTACCCTTGGTTGTAGGAGTGTTAGATTTGAGATTCGGACTATGATCATTCAAAATTAGGATTAAAATCGGATGATCAGAAGCCTGAGTTTCGGATTGAAACTCACTGTTTTTGGGGCGGTCACTAGTGGCGGTCGCTCAGACCAAGAGACTGTCCCAAGTGACCGGCTGGTTTCCAGTGAGCTTGCAACTTTTGGATTTTGTCCGATTTGATTCATTCGACTTACATATTAATGTAACCCTGTTTATAGGTGTCCTCTGTTTCTAATAAAAGTTTTATAATTGTTTCTAGTGTGCAATCCAGAGGAATTCTACTTATTTACAGGTAAGGACATACAATCTCATCTTTATAAAATGACTTGAACATGCTAGTCCAGTGTCTTTCAATACTGCTCTTTCATTTTATATATTGCTGTAACCATGAATAGCTTGTTGATCTTAATGTATGCTTCCTGTTTGTACTGTCTTTACATATACTTTGTTAATTATGAATGTAGTATGATGATGATTGATGTATTGTGGTTCTAACGGAAAGGGTATTCCATTGGGATATCTTAGCTTGAGATATCAGAGGGTTGTGGTATGGGACACATGCTCACTGATGTCTCCAACACTATCATAACTACTGGATAGCATACCTAGGTAGAGTCTAGAGTTGCATGGCTAGGTACCCTACATATTACTACCCTTTCGGTAAGGGAATTGAAGCCGGCTGACCCGTGACAATGATGATGTGACTCTATTTCATCCTATAGTGGTAACAGTTCGTGCGGAGACTCAGTGGTCCACTGTTGGTCATACAATGGTAGGGTTGCATATGTTAGGGTTGGGCTCATGGACGTCCAAGGAACGGACCGGGTGTCTTGAGGAGTCATGAGAGCATGCCGCACCAATAATATGTGGATGACCATAGGGTTATGGAATGGAGTCCAATAGTGGTAGCCAGTCTGTGAGGATTCTCATGCTAGGTTGCGAAGGATACTGAACCGAGTTGGTTGGTGCCATAGGGGATGTATCTGGATTTCATGTAGTATGTTACCATTATGACTTGCATTGGATTAGAAACCCCGACATGCGCCAGTACTCATGCCAATGGTCATGGTGAGAGAGTGTTGACTTAATCCCAACCATGGTTTGAGAGCTAGGTGTAGACTTTTCATTTTTCCCAGGATCCCTACAAAGGTAATCAGTCCTTGCCGGATCAGAGTGACTAGACCTACCCATAGAAGGGCTAGTGTATATCTTAAAGAATGTCAACTATTAGAGACTTGCATAGTTAGATCTTAGTGGTATTTATACTTTGCACTCATACATATCATATATACATTTCTAATGATTTGACATATGGATGGAATTATTGTTGTTCTTACTGAGTTCGTCAGAACTCATTCCTTTTATTTTTTTTTCTATGTTATATTAGCCTGTAAAGATGGAGGATTTACGCGGGAAGATGGATTGGTTTCTCATGAAGGAGCCTTCTCGTATGAAGAAGATGTGGCACCGGCAATGGGAAATAGAGATAGCCTGTGGGGGAGCTCTTGCGAGTGCATGGAGTGCGCTTATAGCACCCATTGATGGGTGTAGGAGACAAGTTGTCAGGCAGTTTGGCCATCGTCTGGAGAAGAATTGGAGAACCCCTCACCTTGATAAACTTGAGCCTAAGTTTTTAGCTTTAGAGAAAGAAACCGGAAAGAACTCATTTAAACATTTGAATTGCTTCCACTGAAATCGTAATCTTTTTGATTATTTATTCTTTCCTTGAATATTTTATTGGAGTATTTTGACTCATGTAATCCTTTTATTTAATTATTGAACTAACTCTTGCTCATGATTGTCTTTACTTGCATTTATTATTATTGATAGACTAAAACCGTGGATCCTGTGACAGATCACTCCCATGGGTTGTCGGGCAGGTAACCGAGACCAGCGGGTGGGGTATGACAGATACGCTCTAGCCTCATCCGTACCGTCCACACTTTTAGTTCTACCCAAATTGCTGATATTTTCACCAAATCCCTTGGCAAAGATTCTTTTCTATTCCTCAAGGACAAGTTGGGAGTTCTTGATATTCACTCTCCAACTTGAGGGGGAGTATTAGCAATAATATGACCGTCAGAGATCTTTGGAGAATATGACCGTTGGAGATCTTTAGAGAATATGACCGTTGGATATCTTGGATAATATGACTGTTGCAAATAATTTATTTCCTTATGTACAGTATGCCACATTAATTTTATTCTTTGCTTTATTGTATTATATATACACATGAAGAGGTAATACAAAATCACTTCTACACAAAATCTTCTTAACACTATAATCTCTTCCGGACTTCAAAATATTATCAAGTTTAATCATTTATTTCCTTCTAGATGAAGAACATATGTCCATTAGTCACATTTAAAAGTTCAGGTAAAAATTATAAGATAAAAGTTTTTGCCAATGGAAAGGTAGTAGAATGGTTGAGAACTTCACTTCTCAGTGGAGAGGTCATGGGCTTAACCTTTGCCGGCAGCATATCTAACATCCCCATCCCTAATTTTCCTATATATATTTAAAATTATAAAAACACCCTTAATCTTTAACTAATAAATTTTTTTATGATTCGGGAGCACATCAATTCTTAAAGGTATTATGTTTTTCTTACTTTTCAAAAGAAATTCTTTTTCCTTTTGTGTTCGACAGATCAACATTAAGTAAGAACTAATCATTCATTGATATCAGAAAAAGGAAACAAACATCGACTTACACCTGGCTTTGTCTAGATAAAGTTAAACTTATTGTATGATGAGATTACCAAGGACAAAACCAATTTAATGGTTGTAACTCATGCACCTTTATTGTGTGATTCCAAAAATATGAAATTTCAACAGAAAACAACCGAATTCTTTTTGAAGCACCTCAATGAAATGAATGAATAATCATTATTCTGGTTAATAAAAAAAGAAGTTTCAATGAGAGACTAACCATACATTCGGCTTACTCGCAAAAGAAGATTGAAGGCAAGTCCTTGGGTTGTTTGGCAAACTCGTCCATCGCTTCTCGTCTGATCAACTTGGAAAAAATCTTCTAACGAGGACTAATGATTTAAGATTGTTAATGTTCAGGGTTTAAAGCAAAAGGTTGCTTAAAGCATTACTCCCTAAGTATCTAGTTTGGAATATCTAGAGCGTTATTTTCAATTAGTATTTATAGAACAACACTAGATTTTACAATTAACTGGACTCTCCCACAAAGGCCCATTACACTATTGGATCATAGCTAATCCGATGGCCTATATTAGAACATTCGTTGGGTATAACTCAAATACCTAATCCATATTTGAGTATGACTCGAATACCTCAACGGAAAAAACATGTCATATATATATATATATATATATATATATATATATATTTTGGTACAAAGGTGCTTTTTATATATAGGGATAGGAATATTACATATGCCGCCGGTAGGAGTTGAACCCATGACCTCTCCACTGAGAAGTCAGGTTCCTAACCATCCTACTACTCCTCCATTGGCAAAACATGTCATATTTGTGGCACACCTTTAAGAAATCACACCTTAGATATAAGGAATTGTTTTCACCTCTAGCGGTGTATATTTTTTTATTATTATTATTTAAAGTCCAAAAGGAAGAGGGTAATTGATACGAACCCGTATGAAGAGCTATAGAATAGGAGATCTCAAAGGGGGAAGAGCAGCATATTAGAAGAAACAAAGGATTGGGGAAGAAGAAGAACACAGAGGAGAGAGACATAGTTAGAGGCAAGGAACAATATTCTTCATTATTCAAACTGTTGTAACCTCATTACATTTATACTAGGATTGTTACTATTTCTTAAGACTATTCTACCTTTAGTGTTCCCTACCATGGTTTGTTACAACTCACCTGCCAAAATCAAACCCTATATAACAGACTCGTAACAGTAATCTATTTGGAGAAGTGAAACTCGTTGAACAGTGGAATATGGCTAGAGTAGGAACCAACAAATAAGAGTCTCCTAACAATTAATTGTAGGAGTTGAAAGGCGATAAGTTGGAATAGCAAATAAATGGCTGGCTCTGGCAACCGTTAAGCCAAACTTCTCAGCCATGTCTAGGTCACCAACTGACGTACCACTAGGCAGTTCCCAATCAAAACAATGTAGAAGTTGTGCAAGAACTAGTTTAGCCACAACAAGGCCCAAATTTAAGCCTGGACACCCTCTACGACCTGCTCCAAATGGTATAAATTTGAAATCACGTCCACGAATATCAACCTCGCTGCCGATGAATCTTTCAGGAATGAACTCCTCTGCATTTTCTGACCACACCATTGGGTCTCGTTGAATTGCCCATGCATTTATAATCACACGAGATTTCTTGGGTATATGATATCCATTGATTGTTATGTCTTCCATGGACTCATGAGGCACAAGAAATGGAGCAACAGGGTGAAGTCTCATAGCTTCCTTCACCACCATGTCCAGGTAGTTCAAGTTCATCAAATCCTCTTCTTCAACTAGCCGATCCATGCCTACTTTATCTCTCAATTCTTGCTGAAGTTTTTCTAACTTCTTTGGATGCCTTAACAGTTCAGATATGGCCCATTCAACTGTGACAGCTGATGTGTCCATTCCAGCAACAAGCATGTCTAAAATGATTGCTTTAATATTGGTACGGTCGATCATATAAGGCTGTTCATTCGCTGCATTCTGAGCTTCCATGGTGAATGATAGCATGACATCAATGAAATCATTCCTATGGTTTTCTAGGCGATCTTTAGCATATTGTATGTGTTCATCAATAATCTTCTCCAAGAACACATCAAAGACTTTGCTAACTGCTTTCATGCGGTGAGCCAATCCCTGTGACAAGGATAATTGATGAGTGTGACAAGAGGTTAGTATTGCATGACAAGAAAAAGTAATGGGATTATTTTTTGAACAAAAAGTTGTAATGAGATTGATGATCAGGCCATGTTGATGAAGATGGGTGATCTGCCATGTCCTTAACAATATGTCAAAATCCAAAAAATAAGATAATTTATGAGGAAAATTTTCCTTACTATCTTGTAGGAATGATGTTACAGTAATAATGACTATGTTACTACGTGGAAGTGTGCGGTGGGTATAGTTTTTGTGAAAATGTTTATAAAGGAAATCTTTTTGCTTCCTTTTATGTAAGAATTAAGATTTCGGTTTTTATGATGGTAAGAAGTTAAGGTTAAGTCGCACTTTTCAAAATCGATCTCCATCCACTTTACATGGTTGGGTGAGATGAAAAATTAGACATTTAACTATGACCTTAGTGCCAATGAGGGTTAGTCTAGCGGTAAAACACTCGCACTCCCCCAAGGAGGTCGTGGGTTTGCACCCACTTGGCGGCATATATATAAGTAAACATTTAATTTCTGCATTAATATAAAAAGCTACCTTGAAGATGTAATCATGGCTAGCACAAGCTAGCCCGATGAAAGCCTCAGATCCAAAAAAAAAAAAAAAACTATGACCTTAGTCTTGACCTTGATTTTGTCCTTACAGTATTAGAATGATATTGAAAAGCTAGGCATTCAACATTGATCTTGACCTTGTAGGATTGGGTACAGAACTAAAAGGTTAGACACTCGAACTAGATCTTATAGGGTTGTAATGGAACTAAAAGTTAGGCACTCAACCTTACACTTTTCAAACTGACTTTAATCACTTACATGATTGGATGAAATGAAAAATTAGGCATTCAAGCTTGACCTTGACTTTTCAGGTATGGATGACACTAAAAAGTTAGTTACACAACCTTCACCTTCACCTTCACCTTGTAAGGTTGGGGAGGGACTTGATCAACCTTGATCTTATAGCATTGGACAAAGCTAAAAAATTAGGCACTCAATCATTACCTTAATCCAATTACAAAACAATAAAATAATACATAATATCCTAATCTATTTTAACCAAAAATATCCTAAAAAGTGGTTGACACAAATCAATCCAAGTCAAAAATCATCCTTGACCTGGTCCCAACCAGCCCTAAAGTCAAAAATTTTTAAATACAGATTAGGGTACTTTTTCTCAATTAGGGAAAGATATTTTATACAGTATTATAAACACTACCAACTTATTGTTAATCTTTCTTCCTTCGAGTAAGATAATTCTATATTTTATTCATCTTTAAAAAAATTATTCATGATATTGGAGTCTTTTCCAAACGTGTAACACTCTACACCTTTTAAACTAACTACTCCTAATCCCACAACACCTCTTGATTCTGCTTCAGTTTAGCGCCACTAATGTATTGAGTCATTAAGCAAGATATCATGGGCCATCAGATCAAGATTTAAATCTCGACCATTGAGAAATGAAATGTCAAGATCGAAAGCTCAACCAAAATACGCAATCCGACGACTCAAAATCACGCTTAACGATTCAACACATTAATGGCATTGAACCTAAGCAAAATCCTAACATTCCACCTCCCCCCCCCCCCCCAACCTAAAAGAAACCTCTCTTCCCTCGTTTGAGATGATATTTTTTTTCTGGTATTTAGTTTTGACATGATTTCAGGATTTTTATTCACGGCTGCGCGGATAGACATCCTCTATCCGCGCAGCCGTTATAATTTGACACGTGGCGTAGAAAAAATCAACGATTTAGATTCTTTCAATCGGTTTTTATATTTAAAATGTTTTACAAATTATAATTATTCGTCCCTTATATTTTCTAAATTTACAAAAATAATCCCTGTTCAACTTGATGAGAAACAAAATCCTGCTGCGTCCATTCCCGCAGTGAATTGGACAAAGCAAATCCATACACATTACCAAATCCGTGATTCCTGTGAAAATCTTCAGGGTCGAACAACTTCCATTGCATTTTGAGAAGAAACCAGACCTTGAGAGAGCATTTCGTCCTTAGTAAACTTAATTTCCTATTTCAGAAATCCTAGTGTAAATCCATCTTCTAAACGCCTGTTTTTTCTTGATGTGATTTCTCTACTTTGCATTTTTGGTTTCGGTTTACTACATATGCTAAAATGTTGGTTTCAATGTTCTCATGAATTTTTCATTTCCATGTTGCTTTGTTTTGATGGATTTTGTTATTTATGATTGTTACTGCAGATTTTGATATGTTTTTTTTTTCTTCTTGGATCTTCGCTTCTAAGACTCATTGTACGAAGACTTAGTCTATTTAGATGGAAATGATTAGTCTACTCGTTGAAATCTCCAGTCGCGAGCAGCTGCTTTTAGTGGATTTTGAAGGCTTTGTTCTGTAATTTGGCTTTTCTTGAACTGGATATCTTGACCTGGTTGCTCTTACCACTGACACGCCCAAATGAGACAGATGGTTATTGTTACACACCACATCAGAAGCGAGTCAAAGTTTCATGATAAATTTGGTTCTTCTCCATCCAGAAGCTTCAGGGTGATTAATTGTTGAACTTTTCAATCTGAGGTAGGTATTTTGCCTACCCTATTGAAGCCATCTAACAGTGGTGATGCGATTAGAAAGGCTTGCTCTTCCACTCGAACCCCAAGTAATGTTACCACTAGTTGGGAAGAAGATAAAAGTTTTTTAAAGTGATGGGAAAGCTAGTTTAGTACCTATTAACATCGAGCCTAGAAAGGTCAAAAGGTTTTTCAGCGATGGCCTTTCTTCCTCTGAACGCTGGGCAAGGCCAACTTATTCGAACTCACCTCCTCCCAGTTCATTACCAATCCCTAAATTTTCAATCCCTCAAAAGCGCAGCTTGTTGCTTTAGGTGCTAGTTTCAGTATCAGATGGAAGGATTTACCCATTGGTCAAGTCCGCTCCGCCTTCACCTACACGGGAACCATACTCTTCTTGGAGGCGTTTTTGTCTAAGGACTGACTCAGCAACGAGAGACCTTCGTTGTATTCTCCATCTGGATATGAGCGATGAATGACAATCGTGGTTCTGAACCCTGTAAACGGACAAACTCTGCAACTTGTTTTGGTGCTATTTTGTACATAAAAGAGTAGCTAACTTACCTTGTATTCTAAGTCTATGCAACTTCATCACGGCATCCTGTTGCAAAGAATACTATCAATGGCTGGTTTTTTACAACAATCTCCAGATTGATGTTGGGTGAATATGGTTCTAATGGATGAAGAGGCAATGCATAGAGAAGCCCATCGGTGGTTTCCAGTGGAGCGAAGGTGAAAACTGGAAGGGTTAGAGGAGCTTGTAAATCCGGATGAGGTTTAGGATTTTGTTCTCATCGAGATGAGCAGGGATTATTTTGGTAAATTTAGAAAATATAAGGGACGAACAATTGTAATTTGTAAAACATTTTAAATATCAAAATTTATTGAACGAATTTAAATCGTTGATTTTTTTCACACCACGCGTCAACTTCTGATGGCTTCGCGGATGGATATCCGCGCAGCCGCGAACAAAAATCCATGATTTCATGTCTTATTCAAAGAAAAATTCAAATCCTCTCTATCCAAGCAGGCTATTCGCCTATTCTCTCCCATCTTCATAGTGGGTTTGACACAAGCCTATCCGAATGCTCATGTGCAAGAGTGAAAGAACGAGAGGACGAGGAATTAGGTGGAGGGATCTACACTTTTCAAAGGGAGACATGCAAAAATAATCATATTATATGATAGCATACATACACCACTATCATATTTTATTCACCAAAATGGAAAAATCTATCAATGACGCTGGGGATTTTTTGGATCCTATGACTCTCTATGCAGCTCTAAAACCAACCCATCCCTGACCCCACCAATACACATCATAAACTAAGCTCAGAGTTTTTCTTTCTATTTATATATAAATATGATCCAATTTTTTGCCTTATTTATGATCCTGAAATTGATCTCACTCAGCTTGGTTCTGTCCACGGTACATTATGTCGGCGACATATCGCCGAGTCGGCAATATGTCGCCAAGTCGCTGGGGGGCGATACGATTCCCCCCAGCGATATGATTTATTCATAAAGTCGGCGACATATCGCCGATTTCTCGGGATATGTCGCTGACGGTCGATTTTTCGACCTCAGCTAGTCTGTCCGGTCATTGGTGGTTGAGGAGAAAGGACGACGAAGAGTTGTAGATGAGTAGAGGGAGGTAGAAAGGGGTTCGATGAGCTTATTCCACCTTCTAAGCAATGAAAAATCATTTATTCTCTTCCAAACGCTGAGAGCCTGATAGATCGATGTGATTCTCTCAAATGGGAAAAAACGGAAGAACATGGATGGACAGAGAAAAAGGGTTTGCTCCGATGCTAGTTCCGGTGGTGATTCTAGTAACCATGCTTCTAAGACTTCTGGAATAGCCGATTCAAGAGAATAAAATGAAGTAGAACTGCAGAATTGAAGAAGATGAAGCAAAATAGCTTCGGGTGCTGGCAGTTCTGCGTGGGTTTTAGAAGTTCGTGAAAACAGTGGTTAATGACAATATCCCCAAAATTGAGAGGGAGAACACAAATTGCTTGAAAATCGAACAGTTTTCTCCCAAGAGATACATGAAGACACTCAAACAGACAATGGAAAGGCCAAATTTCCTCAGAAAATGTGAAGAAAACAAGTTATTGAAAAGCAAATTTCAGAAATTGGAACTCACCGTTGGGAATGTGTTGCTGGTGTAGGAAATAAGCATACAAGTTTTACCAACGGCACCATCCCCGACCGTGACACACTTAATGAAACGAGACGTGCTCATTTCAGCCGGTGAAAGCTCAGATCTTCACCCGACGACGATCGATCAACTCAGATGAACCCAAATTATCTTTCCCTCCTGTTCCACTTCCACTTTCTTTCAATTGATCGGAAAAAAAATCGTCCGACATGTCGACTGATGTCGACCTGTAGGTGGTGTCGCCGGCCACCGACACGGCGACACCAGTCGACTTGTCGAACCTTGGTTCTATCCTCCAACATCATTTGGATTCCGGTTTTGTTGATAATAACATGTTCTATACCAATTAATAATAAATAAAGTTATCAACAAAATATGAAGATAAAAAAAAAGTCACAAAGATCACATGTAGCCATTTGAAAAAGTAGCCACCGATGAATCGGTCATTGACCACAAAAACAGTCCGGCATTTTTTCCCTGATGGACATCAGATTATCTCCCCCACCCAGTAAAAAATTTAAGCGTTCAACATGGAGAGTAAAAGCTTGCCTGAATATCGAATAAGCCAATGTAGGGAATGTAATCGGCAAAGTTGAAAGCTCCAAGAATCCCAAAAGCTTCCTCGACAACAGGTTTGAGGTGGAATCCATTATCTTTGTTGCCCATCAACATTCGGTAAGTCATGTTCTCTACCACCGAACCCACCTTAGCACTCACATCAACTACTCTCTCTTCAAACTCATCTTTGAGAGATTGAACTAAGAGAACAACTTCCTCTCTCCTCATTTGCTTGAAGGAATCAACTTTGGCAGCGCTGAGTAGCTCTATGGTGCACAATTTGCGAACGTTGCGCCAATATGGAGAGTAAGGGGCGAAGGCGATGGCTTTATTTCCGTAAGAGAAGAATTGGGCGGCCATGCTGTAAGGTCGACTGGCAAAGACAAGGTCGTGGGTGTTAAGGAACAACTCGGCTGTTTGAGCAGACGAAACCACCACGGTGGGCACCAGGCCGAGCCTGATGTACATGATAGATCCATACTTTCTCGCTAAGTGTTGGAGGGTGTGGTGTGGAAGATCACCCAGCATCAGAAGATTGCCTAGAACAGGCAACCCTCGTGGACCTGGTGGTAGTCGGTGGTGACCGCCTTGTTTTTCTTTTGAAACTTGCCGGAGATGGGCTGTTAAATACCAGAGAACTCCGACGACCACCAAGAGAACTGGTATGGTTAAAGGAGACATTGGAGACTGGATGGAAATTAAGAGCAGCAAACAGAGCACTTATTATTAGTCTCTCGGCTTGCAATCTTAACATATTTTACTCATGGAGATCAATATTTATAGGGGACGTGATTGCTTCAAATGAGCGACCTCTTTAGTGGATTTTGTAATTCTACTCAATGATTGCTTCAAATTACTGTCCGTTTGTGATTTTTTCTTCAAAACCCTTAATTGAAAATTTGGGGATGAGGTTAGGCCTGGGCGTACTTGCATTACATCATTAAGGAGACTTTTATATAGTTAACATTCACAATGCCAAACTCATGACTTCTCCACTAAAAATTATAAACCTTACCTCTCTATCAATTCTCTATTGAAGGAACTTCTAGCGTTTTTATCCCTCAGACAAATTCCCTGAAAAATGCTGTTGTTTTCTCTGATTTCATGTGTTTGATTGTCGTGCGACGAATAAATGCATTTTCACCACACAAAGTAAGAAAAAACTTGCCTGTTTTCTAATTTACCAACCCCCAACTACAAAATTAATGTCTTTCATGCACTAAACCCAATTCGGCCGGCCACATCAATTATTGTCTCGTAGCCTGGGTGGCGAACAAAAGGACAACTTCACTTCTCTACGCTCCCCCATTTGGCATATTTCTTATCAAACGTCTCCATTACATTGAGCTGTTAAAATTTTGTAAAATTAATGATTGACTTCTAAATGTATGTCATTCACATGTTAATGTTTGAATGTATTCGAGTCCCCAGTGAGCTTGTCTCTATCAAAAGCTAACTGGAAACATCAAGTAACTGCAGTCTCATATGGCGAAGATAGGGTCTCCAGTGTTATATGATGTCCACCCAGTTATGTTTATAGGATCGAAACTTGAGTAAGTGCGGCCATGCTATGGGCCTTGAGCATGGGTCCCACAATTCAACCCGCAAACACGGAGGCGAATGACCTAGATCAAGCAAGCATGTGGAAAGAAGACAGGAAAAGGAAAACACATTCACATGGGATGAGAAAGTGGATATAGTTTGCTTTCATGAATCATGACTACACATATGAGGTGTTTTATCAAGTGATGAACTCCACTCCTTCATAGTAGTATTTGATCTCTTGCACACATCCCTATCAATATTATTGACTACCCCATATGTCCGTCTAATAGTAGTTAAAGATTCCTACAGAGGCTTATATCACGAGGGTTGTGGGTTTTATTTCATGAAAAAAGAGAAAAAAACAATAAAGAGGCTTGAGAGAGAGGAAGAGAAGGAGAAGAGGCCATGAGAAGTGTTTGGGTTTTAAACATGGGGATTCAATGTGAGGAATTGACAAGGAAGCATAAGAATAAGGTATATCTCACTATCCCCTACCTTCTATGTTGATTTCTTGGGATTTGGCCATGAACGAATTCATGGGTGAAGAAAACAAAGGGCTGTTCTTCACAAATGTTTTTCTTATGTTCCAAGGCCTTATTGTAGGCTACTGCAACTATTGATGTTTAAGTAAGTATGAGGGGGTTCATTTTTAAGGTAGAGAATAGGGGATTAATGACTAATTAACTAGGGCATCAGGAAAAAAAAATGTGGGTCTTTGAGTTATGAACACTCATTGGGAAACCTACTGGAAGAAGAAGCCCTAAATTTCAAGGTAGTTTCTTCTTATAAGCATGCTTGTCAATACAGCTGGTCAATACTATAACAACTGATGGGTATCCCTTGTGTCGACCGGATGTCTTATAGTGGGATTAAACCTGGTTTTAGGAAATTCCATAGGGTTAATCATGTCTTAAATTACTAACCTATGTATGTCATAATTAAAGTAATTGGTCAACATTAAGGCATAGCTTTCCGTGCTTGAAACACCAATTGGATCAGACAAACCTACAAATTGGATGAGGAGGAATTAAATGCTAGTCATAGGATGATCTTTCTATAATAAAATATGCTATAACCATGGTAGGAAGTTTCGGCGAATTTCACCCAAGACTTGGCAAAATTCGCCGAGTTAAACAGGTATTGAAATAAAAAGGCCACCGAAATCAATATTTACCAAAAGTTGGTGGAAAATCTTTTGTGGCGAATTGGCTAAAAAAAGGCTAAATACGCCGAAACTTCACGGACGCTACATGAATCTTCACTGGAATCACCGGTCAACCACCTTCTTACTTTCTCTCTCTATGTGATGTTCCACTTATGTGTTTAAGTCGATCAAACGATTTTCTCCGACTGCCCTCAGAGACGAGACTCATCTTCATCTTCTTCCTCAAATTTGTCTTCCTCCAACAGATTTTCTATTTGAGTCAATCGGTCACGGAAGCTTTTCTTCGGCTTCTTCCTTCAAACATTCTTCTTCATCTGCTTCATCTGATTCACTTTCCTCCAATGGATATTTTTGTGAGTGCCACCTCTGTTTGAGTCAAACAGTTGCATAAGCTTTCCTTCTCTTCATCTAGAGATTCTTCTTTATCTGCTCCTCCGAGTAAACTTCAACCTTTGGCACTTCTTGTGTAGCAACACCTTCGTGATCTCCAAGTTCTTGAGCTAACAGGAGAGGTTACCTTTAGAGGTCAGTGAAATAGATTTGAAATTTCACACTGAGAAGTCTGTCCACCCTTAAATCTGAGTAGCTTTGGAACTTGAAATGGGCGGAGATATTGAAGTATACTGTATAAACACCTGAACCCCCAAATCTGGTTGATCGAGAAGTTTTGCCCAAAATGTCGGCGAAATCTCACCGAGATTTTGCCAATTCGATGGTTTCGGCAACCAACAAAAGGTAAAATATCACTGAGATATCACACCATGGCTATAACTGATGAGTATGTTCTCAGATTAATGTGTGACCATGTGGCATGCATCCATGATTTAACATGTGGGTCCCACATAGTATAATACATGAACATGCTTTACTTTCTAATATCATGATGCTTATTATGAATGTAATATGGATCAGGGACAATGGAGATTACACCTTATGATATGACGGGGGTGGTGCCTACGATCATTGCCTCCGAACCCTCATGCATCTCAAATGCTCATGCAACTTTCATTTTAACACTTACCATATAGTTGCACTTGAGTTAAGACTTAACCAGAAGTGCGGCCACCCTATCAACAAGAGCATTGAGGTTAGAAAGTCATGGTATGGAATCGTAGTACCAGTGGGTGCCGAACAAAAGGAATGGAAGTCGTGAGTGCACACTGGGTACCCTAGTGTACCATTCATGCCACTACCAATGTGAAACCCCCATGATACTAACTCGAAAATCCTTATTGTAGGCCTAAAACCCTAAGTGCGGGTAGAAGGCAACTGTGGGCCATCTAGGTAGAGACCATTGGGTTGGAGTCCGAACCAAAGGAAGTGGATGGTGATGATGTTGAGTTAAGAGCCCTGTCAGAGTTTGGAAGGAGATCCAAATCAGACGTTGATGGGTTTGGTAGATGGGTCAAGTGCTTATTGATGACATGTGTGGAAGGTCCCAAAAATCAAGTAAGACCCTTCTGGCGTGTAGAATAGGATCTAGGGTAGGGCCAAGGGTTATCTAAGCTTTGATTCTGCTCTTGGAACTAAGTTCAAGGGGTTGGTTGATTGGCCTTGTCACCCAAGGGGACCAGCCTGGTTCTAAGTGAAATGGGCAATTTTGGAAAATTAGATTTTTTACGCTTTATTTAATGTGTTTTCGTTCATGTCATTATGATCCATAGCTATCAAAGCTTGTCAGAGAGTGCTCCACAAAGGTGAAAGGTAGTGTGGAGATCTTCCAAAGAGCTTTCCATGCGGCGAGTAACTTCCTCTAAGATTAATACTCATCCTGGTTCTTTCTAAATCTCTTTCGCGATTGATTTCTTCTACGAAGGCTTCTAATTACTGTATCAACCAAGTTCATATTTTCTCTTTACCCTATAGTGGATTCCCATTCATTCTAGTTCACCATGTTCTTCTAGATTGATTTCGGAAAAGACCTAACTTAGGATTCTCTAGGTTTTCGTTTCTTTTGCATTGATTGATGTTTAAACTATGTTGGTTCGTGTTCTAGTATTATTTTAGAATTTTTTATGTATTTTTGGAGTAGTTTAGAACCCAATCTAGAAGCCTTCAGTCGTTCCAAGTCAATTTTGTCCTTACTCGAAGGGCGGTTGCTTGCCCTGGTTACCTCGGGCAACCAACTCGAGCAACCAGCCCCCCTGGTCAACTATACCGATCTCCCCAAGAAACCCACTTGACCAACCACTCCCTGCAGTATTGGTTTTTGTTTCTTTGGGAAGCGTGAACTTACCCTCTGAGTGTCTTTTCGAAGTTGTGAGTCAATAGCAAGGTGAGGACATTCACTTGCACATAACCATTGTTGCTTTCTTATTTAATTTTGAAACTTGCATATTAATATACATGTAATTGTTATAAGACATAGGAATGATGATTATGTTCTGAAATTATAGAGTACGAGATAATTGTTTATGATATTGATGTATGGACTAAACTTGAGGCGTTATGGACTTGAATTGATTGTGGAGTGTGGATGTTGATTTATACCTTTTACTTCTTTATGGGAGGTTGTGGTTGTTGTGACTGTGAATTGGGGAATCCCTAGCTTGGTACTCCTAGCTTGGGATATCAGTGGCGGTGGTATGAGACATTATTCTCTAATGTCCCTAGCACTTTTCATCAGTTACTGTTTGCTATGACGAGGAGGTCTACAAGAGTATTAGGTACCCCGTTATATCATCACCCTATCGGCGGGGGTATTGATGTTGAGTGACCCGTGGTAGTGGTATTTGGTTGGTGGGCATATAATAGGCATGGGCTCATGGGTGACCAAAAAGGCGATAAGTATGAGGAGACATGAGAGCTTCCCGCCCATTATATGTGGATGACCAATAGGGTTAAGGGAATGCATAGTCCGAGAATGATATGTTCACTCTAGATATGGAAAGATATTAAACAAAGAAGGCGAGAAGCATGATGAGAGGTATCTGGACCTACAATGATAAGATTGAGTAGTTAACTTGCATTAGGTTAGGCTTATCCCTAACACATGCCAGTTCTCATGCCAATGGTGTGGTGAGAGAATGGTGACCTAAACCCCAGCCATGGTGATTGTCACACCCAAGTTTTCACAAGCTTGGTGAGGCCCACATTATGGACATTCAATTGGGGCACTTGACAGTTCCTTTCAGTATAAATATATATATGTTTATACCACTAAAAATAGTGCTAAATTAACATTTCCAAGGACGGAAACAGATAACATGTTTGACAGTTTGACTCATATACATATGTATATGGTCCAAAGTCTTGTCTTATTGACATTGAGTTTCACCCTGTACTTAGTTAAATACATACAATAACCTCGAAAGAGATATGTACATTCCACAGTCCAATTTAACAAAACATCAGTTGCAAAAGAAATTCTCACCCTTTACTTTAAACTGTACTCTTGGATGCCAATACCTTTGCCCTTGTCCTGTATCTGGGGACCTGTCAACGTTTACAATAATAAGCTTTGTGGGTACAGTAAACGATATAGTCAACCATGTAAGCAAACTAATTAAATCATCATGCATCCATTATCACATCAAAGTCTTATGCCATTATGCATTTTAGTTTCCTTTTCATTTTCCCTTTTCTTTTTCTTTATTAATCCAAACCTAAGCACTACCTGTAGAGAGAACACCCTCAGTATAAACCACACAAGTGGCATCAGTCTCAGAGGTTCTCGTTAAGAGATTCTCTTTTTAGTCTCTTGGCTCAAGGCCAGGTGTTCTTCACAGGAGACCATCATCATTCTAGTCTATCTTTTCACTTTTCAGTCTCGCTTCATGCCTTCTCTTTTGGGTACACTAGGTACCAGGACTTACAGAAGCCATTAACATTTTATTTATTTCTTTTTTCTTATTATTTCCTCCATTTTCTTTCTTCTTTTTATATTCAATTTTAGTATTGCATTACTATATCCTGTCTATTTCATGTACCTCTTGCATTTCAATTATCATTTTGCCATATTTGAATAAGACTCGACACAATTCATACAATTATTCATACAATCCCATCATTTAAATAAGAAAATATTAAAATTCTGAATTTAACAAGCATAAGCATCATTACAAATTTTTTAACTTAACAGTTCAAGAATATTATCAGCATTTTAATTCAAACATTTCAATCAAGTTCTTAAGTTTCATTCGACCCCATGCACTTTTGTTCTAATCACAAAGCAATATATCATACACTTCCATAGATTGCATAAGTGAAGGAATAAGATAGATTTTATATTAACATATGAATGTTACTTGCTCACTCAGTGAACCACCCACTTATAGCATACATAGGTTAGTCAATATCACTTACCTATTCCTATTTCATGTGCGTCTTTCAACCCTGTATCATGTATTTTGAATGATTATCAATTATTTTCGAATACGTGGGAACCAAATAGGCTTTTCTTCTTATTTTCTCTCTCTTTATTTTCTCTCTCTATACTCTCCCTATTTATTTTTTTCTTCTCTCTGCTTCCACACACAAAGTAATATCTCCTTTTTATTCTCTCTCTCAGTTCTCTTTCTTCTCTCTTTGTTCCCTCCCTATACTCTTTCTTATATTCTTTCTCTGACCTCTTTCTTATTTCTCTTTTAACACCTCACATCCTCCTTCTCTCTCTCACGTGTCATCACTCTAATACAAAGTTATACATATAAAAGTATGATCCTAGACTCTAACAAGTGTAACCTCTATGGCAAACACGCATTAAGTTACAACAATAGCCTCCTCTAGGCAGTTCATCACTCTTCCTCATGCTCTGGTTACCTCTTTTGGAAACCCACGAAAATGGGATTAGGTAACATCTTACCATGGTTGGGGATTAGGTCACCACTCTCTCACCAAACCATTTGGTCTGAGTATTGGCATGTGTTAGAGATAAATCTAACCCAATGTAAGGTCAACTACGTCTCACACAGTATGTGATCCAGATACATTCCCTCATGCCTAGTGCACTTTTGGTCCGCATATCCTTCTCACCTAGGGATGTTGTTCCCCACAAAAATCACACATCGTGTTGGACTAACATCTCGTAACCCTACGGTTGTCCACATATGCATAGGTAGACACTCACGTAGCTTCCCCACTGAAATCACACATTGTGGTAAGAGTACCACAAGCCCAACACTCTGCATATACAACCTTCCCAATTGCATGATGACAGTAGGCCTGTGCCTCCTCACGAAAATCAAACATCGTGCTGGATAACAACAGAACCCAACCACTTCCAATCACGGGTCACTCGGCTTTAATGCCCATGCCGAATGTGTAGTAGCATTCATCAAGGTTTACTAGCCAATGCATCTAGACACCTACCGATCATCTAAATATATATTTTTTCTAAGTGAATACATATATATACATACTCCTCTTTTTCTGCAAATCTTTTTCTGTCCTTCTCTTTTTTGAAATACCTATAGTTTTCTATTATCTATATTTTCTTGAATTATTTTTATTGGATATTTTTGACATTTTAGTTACTAATTAATCCCTTTATCTCCTCTTCTTTTTCTTCTTGCAGAAGAGGTACTATGTAGGGGCCTTCATTCTTTGATAGCTGCTGGTAGATTGAGATCTTTGTCAGGTCCCAGGGGAGTAGAAGTTCCTTTTGTACTGATGTATGCTGATGATATTTTTATTTTTTCAAATGTTTCTTTATGTTATGTTAAAGCTTTGAAAATTTTCTTATCGATGTATCAAGAATTCTCGGGTCAACATATCAGTTTGGAGAAGAGTAAGCTTTTTCTTGGACGTGTGCCTCCTTGTCGGAAACAAAAAATTGTGGACATATTAAATATCCCAATTGCTCTCTTTCCTACTTGATATCTAGGGATAGATATTTTTAAAGGAAGAGTTACTCGTGTCAGATTGTTGCCAGTTTTAGACAAGATTAAGAATTGGTTACAAGGGTGGTGTGGAAAGCTGTTATCTTTGGCAGGTAGAGTGGAGCTGGTACGTTCAGTTATTTCTAGCATGCCGATTCATAATTTTTCAGTGTACTGGTGGCCTAGCTCTATTATTTCTCAAGTAGAGGCTTGGATGCGTAACTTCATTTGGAAAGGGAGTATAGAGGCTGTGAAGAAGGTTACAGTGTCTTGGACAAAACTATGTACTCCAAAATGTGAAGGTGGCTTGGGTATTCAGAGATTAAGAGATGTCAATTTGCATCCTTATGCAAGTTGGCTTGGATAATTAAACATAAACACTCTGGTTTTGCTCACTTTTTAAGGGGAAGATGGTGGACAAAAGGGGAAATTTAAGATTTATGGGCAGCAGTCATCTTTGATGTTGGGATTGAGGAAGGTTTGGGGTTTTGTTCAAGCTCATGAACGGTGGTCAATTGGATATGGCCAGAATATAAATTTTTGGTTTGACAAATGGTTGGAGAATTTTACCATTGTAGACTATGTTGGTATTCCTTTGGATCTAGAGGGTCATTTGAAATTGACTGTTGCAGATTGTTTACAACAAGGGGAGTGGAGATTTCTGTCAGTGGACAATGCCAAATTTCAAGAGGTAATCTCCCTTATTATGTTATATCCTATCCCTTGTACTGGTTTTGTTGATGTTTGTCATTGGCAAGGTTGAGTGGAGGGGAGAGTTTAGTTTTCGATCGGCATGGGATCTCTATCGTAGAAAAGGAGAACAATTGGAATGGGCAAAAAGTATTTGGAAGACTTCTTTGTAGCCTAGACAACAAGTTTTCTGTTGGAGACTTTTTCATGATAGGCTACCTATTGATGCTTTGTTGACTCGAAAAAGGATTATGCAGGCCTCTTGTTGTAATCTATGTGGTAAAGCTTCAAAGGACATAGGACATCTCCTTCTTCACTGCTCATTTTCACGTGGATGTGGAGAAGCTTTTGTAGCAAAGTTTGGTTATAGCTGGACAGTAAAAGATTCGATTGTAGAGTTGTTCAAGGCTTGGAAACACTAGGCTTCACAGTCTCCTTTACGAACTGCTTGGATTAATGGATGTTGTTTGATTTTATGCTTTCTTTGGATGGTCCGCAATCAAATCCGGTTTGAAATTTTAAATTTTAGGACTGATGAGGTCGTGAGTTTAATTTTTTCAGACTTAGTACAGTTTGGCTTTAAAATGGATGGGAGAAAAGTAACTCCTACCATTTTTTTCAGATGCAAGAAGACTTGGCCTTCACTTCTCTATCTTTAGTGCTGCTCGTCCACAAGAAATTTTTTGGTGTCCTCCTGCTGCAGGATGGGTAAAACTAAATATTGATGGGTCTTCTTTAGGCAATCCAAGAAGGTTTGGTGGTAGAGGAGTATTTCGAAATGAAGTTGTTGTGGTGGTTTTCAATTTCAGTATTTTTTTAGATGTTAAAACCAACTTTGAGGCTGAGTTGGAAACTTTCATTCACGGATTACGTTACGCAAGGCATTTACAAATTACAAAGCTTTGGGTATAAAGTGATTCAAAAGCTGTGGTGACTTTAATACAGTAGAAGAAAATACCTTAGTATATCTTTTATATGTGGAGACAGTTTCAAGAATATTTACTGACTATAGATTGAAATATTTCACATTGCTATTGTGAAATTAATATAATGGCAGATTTTTTGGCACATTTGGCAACTAGGACAGGAACTTCTGATATTAACATTCATTGGTTAGCTTCAATCCTTAATGAACTTAATGTGGATGCCTCTAGACATCCTAGATTTCGTTTTATGAGTTAGTGGTTTTCTAATCTGAGTAGGAACTAGTGAGGAAGAGTGAATTGGGGGCAACAGTTGTTGCAGGTAAGGGAGGTTGGTTCCTTATAAGTATTAATTGATATATTTTTAATATTCCTTCTTCGCTTAATATAGTGATCCTTTTAGAGAAAAAAGCTTAGAAAAAATAAAAATATAATATCTTCCTAAATCCTATCCTTCCCTCAACGATTTTGTTTCTTTTTTCTCTATTTGAATTTTTGAAAAAAAATAATATTTTCTATTTTCTATTTTGGTAAAATAAAAATACAGTCAATCTGGTACTCTCTTAATAAATAAAGTAATAAAATAAGAAACTAAAATTCTTATTTGAGATTCCATTAGTATTTTATTCTTTTTCTTTTTTAAGAAAAGAGAATAAAATCAAGAAGGTGAATTTCCCCATTTAGTTTCCATTTTTATATTGTAAAAAAAAATCTAATTCTCTCCCTTTCTTACAAAAATCTATATTCTTTTTTTATAAAGCCAAAAATCCTTATCTGGGATTCGGGGGTTTTACTTTATTTTATTTTTTAACTTACAATTACCTGAATATTCTTGATAGATTGTTGCCTTACAAATCTCATTCCTCCTATCTAAAATCTAAAATAATAAAATAATAAATAATAAAAAATAATAAATTTACTCCACTACTACAGTTGGACTCCAACTCCTTCAACTATGTTTAAGCTACCACTATCCAACGAATTCGTCTATAGCCGTTGCTTGCGGTTGAAAACTTCTTCATTAATAAACATCTTGAAGCCCTAACTTGCTGCTAGATCTTAATTTATGCTTTTTCGTTTTCAAATTTAGGAACCCTATTTCTATTATTAGAGAGTATTGGTTTCTACTACGAGAGATGATGATCTTCGGGAAACTTAGGCCTTATTGGATATAATCTGCGACTTACAAAGTATTCAAATTTTGGTGTTCAAAATTCTTCCTTCCCTTATTCTGCAGCTTAAGGCCACCTGAGGTAATATACATATTATTTCCCTGTTGCATTTGTATCAACATCAATCTTAATATCTTCAATTCACGGGTACTACAATCATTTCCTCTCATCGATGGCTGAATTGTTTTGAATCTTTAGATTGTCTCTCTTTGCTTGAATAAGGAATTGATATTAATCTCCAAATTTACCGTAGACAGGTAAACCAATCCAACAGCCCAACTTGATTTTGTTGTCCTTATCATTTATTCTTCTTGCAATTGATTGAATTTTTCGTTCCGAGTTCCTACTTTTCACAATGTTAGATTTAGATTACTTAAATTTGATTTTGGACCCTTCTTATTCAAAATTGAGTTACTCATCCTGTTGAACAGACTACTTTGATGCAAGCTTGTTCTCTGCTTAAATGGAGTGTGAATAGCATTTTATTTTGCCGCCTTAAATGGACATTCCCAATGCATTAAGCTCCTCCTTGTGGAATACATTCCCAACATTCCTGATGTATGAACTTCAGAAAAAATTCGATAAACAAGAATCCAATGAAGAATTTGATGAAGGGAATACACTGCGTTGTTCTTCTTTTGCTTTATGATATACTTAAAACTATTGATTTACATTACTCTGATTCATTTTCTTGTGGCAAATGCTCTTTACAAAATAATAAATAAACATGTTAATGGAAGTATCATTACCCTCCACATGGCAGCATTAAATGGACATGTAGAGACTGTGCAGTTGCTCCTAGACTTAGGTGCCTGCATTTTAGAAATTACTGTAGCAGATGGTACGACAATTGATTTGATTGGTGATACGGAGAAAATATGATCGAACCTGGTTCATACTCGGTTTGATCCTGACCCCGGTCGAGACGGAGGGAATCGACTCGCTTCCGAGCGAGCCGAGTCCAGAAGATAGCTTGCTGAGGAAGAAAACTAAATCAGCTACAGGCACGCCCTAATCTTACTTGTGGATTAGGTTAATTACCCTAATGATGGCAGGCATAACTTGGCAGCTGTCACTTATCATCATTAAAGGGATAATCATCAAATAACCTTGAGGTTATCTCAGGAGTCCTCTACTAGTTCAAACTAGTAGAAGTCTATCACTCAACGGATCTAACTGTGGATCTAACGACTACCCGAAGAAGGCTTGAGTGCATCCAACGAAGGAGATTCGAAGGTACACTCTATATAAACCTTACTTACCTACAAGGTGAGAGAGGACTCAGATCCACATACACACTGGTAGACGTAAACTATCAGAGGCTTACGATCTATATCACTTTCCCAGTTTTTCATTCCTTAGCTCTGTGCTTCTAGCAGAGCCTTTTGTGATTAAGTTCATCAACTGACTTAGCCTTCGGAGGTGGACTCCCGACCCCAGCGGTCGGGCCACATCTGACGCTTTCGTTTTGCAGGTCATCACAAGGAGATCTAAGGGCTGAGCAGATTTTGGACGCATCAATTGGTAATGCACTTTAATGCTTGATGTTAATTTTTTATCATTACTCATCATCTATTACAATAACAATTTATTCTAATTATGGTTGAAGATACAAGGCAACAATTTTCTTGTTCTATGGACTTAATGATTTTTGTTTCCCTCTTAGAAGAGATTCAAGATTCAATATCCAGTGATTTTATTTAACTTGGTTTATTTAATTTCCTGTGTTAGCATAATTTGATAACTTCTAAATTCATGCATAATAGTTCCACAAGTAATTCCATTCAGACTAATGAAACTCTTGAAGTGTTTTATTTCCTACTTTGTTTTTTTAAATTACATTACTCATTTCCTTTTCTAGGGACTTGATGTATGGACTACTCTTAAGAAAAAATTTGATAAACAAGAATCCAAAGAAGAATTCGATGAAGGATACACATTGCATTGTTCTTCTTTTACTTTATGATATATTGAAAACTATTGATTTACGTTACTTTGTTTCATTTTCTTATGGCCAATGCTCTTTGAAAAATCATAAATAAACTTACCAACAGAGGTATTATTACCCTCCACATTGCAGCATTAAATGGATATGTGGAGACTGTGTAGTTACTCTTAGACTTAGGTGCCTGCATTTTAGAAATTACCGTGGAGATGGTACACCAATTGATCTGATTGGTAATGCATTTTAGTGCTTGATGTTAATTTCTAATCATTACTCATCCTTTGTTACACAAACAACTTATTCTAATCATGGTTGAAGATACAAGCCAAAAAATTTCCTGTTCTATGGACTTAATGATTTCTGTTTCCCTTTTAGAAAAGATTCAAGATTCAATATCTAGTAATTTTAATTTAATTTGGTTTATCTAATTTCTTGTGTTAGCATAAATTGATAACTTCTGGATTCATGCGTAACAAATCCATGAAGTAATTCTGTTTAGACTAATGAATCTCTTGAAGTGTTTTATTTCTTACATGTGTCTTATTAAATTACATTACTTAATTCCTTTTCTAGGGACTCAATGTAACCATGTACCCTGTTGGCCAACACCAGCATTTGAAAAAAACCATCTATGCATACATATGGAACTTACCCCAAGCTGCTCAATATTGTCAATGATTTGTCTCACATGATCTAGCCAGCACTATTCTCAATTAAAATTTATGTGCAAAAAATAAGGAAGAAAATGCCCACTGATGTACAGGTGATCTCCAAGATTTCAAAACTCATACTACAATGTCAAGAGTTCAACCCTCCTTGGGGTTAAGGGTGAAACCTACCCCAAGAGGATTTAGTCGAGATACGCACAAACTTCGGTTCCAAAAAAAGAAGAAAAAAATTGACAAATTTGAAAAGGTAGCGGTCACTTGACAACACTAGCTTGAAGAAGAGAAGTTTTTTACAAGTTCAAGACCAAACCTCTACAAAGGTGTCACTTAAATTCTAAATTATCTGTATGGAAGTGGAATTTGATTAGTGAACCTGGAATTTTCAAAAGAAAAAAATTAATCAATTATCATGCAATTTATGAAACCATGTCACCCTTTCTAAAATTGATAACTTTTCTTGCTCTATTTGTTTTATTTTTCATTTTCTATTTTTTAAATTGAAATCCAATCTTAACAAACCAAATAATTGTCATCATTAGGAATTGATTGCTCGTGTTATATATTTTATTTTCTATTAGTACAAAACTCTCCTATGTACAATAAAGCATACTAGGCTTTGTTAACACCTCTTAGATTTTATAACCAAACTATTTTGTACTTTAAAAGGATTTATGTTACAAATGAATATCGAAGAGAATAAAATAAAAAACAAAAACATATCCAAAAGAATACATAAATATCAAAAAAGTTTCGGTCAAAATATAAACATCAAAAGAACTTCAATGATGCTTGCTTTATATATCTTATTTGATATTTTATGTAGAGCCCCTTAAGGTAAATTATTTTGCACTTGGAGTACCTCTTAGATATCAAAGTCAAAAAATTGTATACATTAAAAAGAAAAAGAATACCTAAGCATTAGAATGACATTAATGAGTTACTATTATTTAATTTAAGCAATAACCTTAAGAATAGAATAACTAATGTTATAGACATAAATTAATGACTTCAAAAGTCATAAAATAAAATGATGTTTACACATCACATTCCCAGTCATCATTTGAGTGAATTGAATATTAACATAAGCATAAAATATCACCTTATTATTTATCTGTCCAAAGTCTCACATACAAATCATATGAAAATATACAACATTTGTAATAACAAGAATTTCAATTTGAATCAAATACAAAAGTACAGGATAATGTATTCCTCACTTGTCATAATGATCTCCGAAAGTCCAAGAAATCCACAATTCAAGAATGCTAACAAGCTACAAGAACCATCGAAAACATACAAATTAAATTAAGTTTATGTTGAAGATCAAACAACGCATCAATCAGACTCAACTTACACACCCGTATAGGCACGGTAAGTCAAACCTCATCAGGGCAGTCAACTGATGAGCACATTTATGTGTAAAATCCTAGGGCATAAAGCATGCATTTACACACTTAGAATGGAGCTACCTTGCGTTTTATGTTTTTGCAGATTTTAGAAATTTTCAGAATTTAAGTAATATATAAAGTTTTTTGTATAAAATGCAATTTTACACATCAAGAGATCCATTCAAAGTCTCTAGTGTGAAAGGGCTTGCTTTGGAGCATGATGGACTAGAGATGAGGGTACTCCAAGAATATCTTAGAAATAAATAAGCCAATTTTGATTTACGACTAAGATTTGTTAGGATTTTTATTTTATTTTATTTTACTTTATTATAAATGAAAAATGTATGGGGCCCCAAGTAGTCAAATATTAGGATTTTCTATTTTTTTTCCATATATTTTCTAGAATATTTCATTTATTTCCCAAATAATTTTTTCTCTCTCACCCCACTTTCTATTTCTTTTACTTTATTATTTTCTTAATAAACCCACTTCTTTTTGTTAATAATAAATAAATAAATAAATAAATAAATAAATATATATATATATATATATATATATATATATATATATATATATATATATATATATATAATCTCCACTTTCTTCTCCATGTCTAACTCAAAATATCTCTATTTTTGTTTCTTTTTCTTCCACTCATTCTCTCTCTCTCTCTCTCTCTCTCTCTCTCTCTCTCTCTCTCTCTCTCTCTCTCTCTCTCTCTCTCTCTACCCGTCCCTTAAATTCTCAAATGAATTTGTTTTTCTTCCTTTATTATTATTATTTCTTTCACTATTTTTACCCGATTCACCATCTCCTCATAGACTTAGGTTACATCTTTCTCTCTTTAGTTTATTTATGCCTTCCACACTTTTTTCTCTTTAGTTTGTTTAACTTTTCTCTAGTTCTTGATTGCTTGTGGGATTCTAGTTTTTAGATTCAACGTTTAGATTTAATTTTTATATGTAATGCAATGATTATTCAAGTTATTTAGTTTCCTTTTTGCAAGTGTAATTTCTTTCTTTCGAGTTCAAGCTTTAAGTTTCAAGTTTCAATTTCGAAGAGGATTTATTTCTCTCTAGGTCCTCATTTCAGATCTGGTTGTTAGGGCTAGTTGAGATTCGAATCGATTGTTCAAAGTTTTCTTAGATGCAAGTAACCTTCATCAATGATCTTCTCTCCCCAACCATTCTCACTTTTGTCTACCCCTCCATATTCTTAACTTAGGATTTACTTTTCAGTATTTATTTATTGTTTTATGTTCCCCTAAGTCCTTGATCAAAGATACGTACAGTCGCGCCTCTCTTTGATTGAGGTTTCCCTTTTCCATTTATTGTTTTGTTATTTGTTCTGCTATTTATGTTTTTTCATTTTCTCTTTCTTTAATATCCATTCCCCAAATCAATGGACTGTAAGCTATAGTGAAAGGTCCACGGTCAAGGTCATCCTAATTATACTCCTCTTCCCTCGATCTAGAGCTGACACTCAAATTACTTCCCTTTTATTTGTTTACTTATTTATTGTTTTCATATTTTATTCATACATTTTATTTATTTATTAGATGATGAATGGTTAGGTTATGTCTATTTTATTTTTATTCTCAATTCAATTGCATTAGATGTGTGTGTTAGGACCGCTCATTTAGATATGCTAATTTAGTTTAATTAATTAGTTAGATTTTTTAATCTTTGCATTCTCGCATTACCATTAAGAAGTTCAATTCTAAAGTGATCTATCTCCCTGAAATTGACCAGTTAGCTACATGATATCGTGTGCACAAACATTGACCACCCCAAAGCTACAACCAAAAAGCTCTATCTCAAGCTCATTTCGAGTATCTTTTGGGGACTTTTGGGACTTCAATGGAACAATCGTATTGTCCCAAAAACATCTTCCAAATATCCCAACAAGTATCAAATTAAAAAGGCCCAATTTGGTTATCAAAGTATCGCCCGCGAGCATTTGTGAGATGATGAATCGATCTGAAATGTGAAAGATAACATGATCCATCACTCAAAGAGGTTGGGAAACACAATGGGAAACATAAACAACCATTCATTTCAACCAACTGTCTCAACCACCACCATTATTGCAAACAACCAACTTAAATACCATGAAAGAATAGTTGCAAAAGGGGTGTTCAAAGTCTTCTTACCTCAACAAGCGACTACTCCTATGAGTTGCACTTCTATAGCATAGCACGTGCAAAGATTTTACCAAACTCTAAGTTTTTCTTCTCTCCCAAGTTTTCAACCTCCAGAGAACACAAACAATTCGTTTATGAGGCTAGGGAACAATAAAATAAGGTTTTAAACCCAAAATTGCCCTTTGTTGGGTAGGGGGCAGGCAATCAATTTGACCAACTACCCCTATAACTTCTCTATATGAATGTAGTTTTCGACGGGCTTCAGAGCGTAAAGTCCTCTAAACATGCTTGATTCAATGGTATATTTTACCTCGGCATTGAGGTCCTCTTGGATTGATTTTTGTGCATGCCAAAATCTTGTTTTTAAGCCTTTCATGTGGATTTTCTCTCTTTTCTTTAAATCAATTAAGGTGGTTGGGTTATCATCTACTTTATCCAATTCCATAGGTTCGATTTCCAAACTCTCGAGCTCAACTTGAATTGTCCAAAGTTGCCTTCTACTATCACTCTGGGTTTATGGACCTGAAATGATGGGTTTTCATGATAGGATTCTAAGGATTTTACACTTTCCATGTCACTTTTTGGTGTTGGGCTGCCAAAATGGGTTGGGTGGCATTCCACCACGCATCGGCTTCATGCTTGAGCTTTTGTTTCGCACATAGAATCTTTTGTGTCTCGGTGCATTGTAAGTACCTAAATGCCTTCTCCATCTCTCACAACCGCTTACTCAGCTATAACAGATCTTTGATAACCCTAGTAAAGGTAGGGACTTAGAGCTTTAAGAAGTGCTCCATCAATTTGGTGTGGGCCAAACTAAAATTTTCAATGTAGACCCCATTGTACATGTATTGGCTCCATTGTTGCTTAGGGGAACCACATGAGTGGCATTATGCATGGCCATAAACCCTTGCATCATGGTGTTGAACTGGGCTTGTTATTGTCTCTTCATGTTGCCCATAATGTTCAAAATATCCTGAGTGGTGAACACCAGTGGAGCATTTGGCAGGTTATCACCTTGTGGAGGGGGTGGTTGTTGTGCTCCTGCTTGTGGAGGCAGTGGGGCCTCACTACCATTTTGTTGACTAGACCACTCATATTGCAATTTCCCACATTTTGGTTTCTCAAGTTAACCATCGTGGAAAAATCACAAACTTCAATCATTTACTCCATTTAAACTCATCATTAATCAACCATATGGTATGCACAAACTTAGACAAACACATCAATACAAGGGCCAGACTCATCATTTAATCCATACATGTGCATAAACGGGCAATCCAAAACACCAAATCATCCAAATCCAACATATAGGGACGATTATGTTGCAGATCGACTTCCCAACCAACCGCCACTATTTTGTGATGCAAAAATACATTAGAAAATCATGAACTGAGAAGGATCAGCCGGCTTGGACGAAGGACCACCCAGGGTCGATTGTTGTTGACTCGGTGCAAGAATAGCCACAGGGTCATTGGCCTAGCCCAAAAAGTAGGCTTGTGGGGGACCACCCCAAACTAATTGGTGGTGTGGGTGGTGAGTTAGCCTATATTGGGTGACTGCCTCCCATTTTACCCATCTTCCACCTTTAAACATTCTCTCTGGCTCTGGAGAAGAACTCCATTTCACTCCTTTGGTGGATTTGAAGCTCTACAATGAATCTATGTCAAGTTTATGCAAGGCTCTCCGAGAAATCATAGGTATGCTTTCCATTTATCTCAGATCTACATGGTTTTATCTAAGATTCTTGCCAGATCGTTGTCTTTTCAACTTTTACGTATGAAACTTAAGTTTCAGAGTAGTTATTTATTTCCATCATCTCTTTAATTGTTTCTAACACATTCAAACTTTGATCTACACTCCATTTACCACATCTACAAGAATTTTATCAAAATTTCCTCATACTCCTTACTTTCTCCTAAAATTTTATATCATACCCATTATGGCACACCGTGGGGGTAGACAAGGGCCTATGGGAGATTGTGGAGGTGGTCGAGGTCATGGACGTGGGGTGGCACACCCAGACGTGTCGGCACGGAGGAGGCAAAGCTCCTTTACCACCACCACTTCAGAAATTCTCCTATAGACTAAGGCAGAGTGCTAGATGCGAGGATCGTGGCAACCTTCAGAGTTAAGGAGAGGTTTCAAGCATTTGGATGGGGTTGCATGCTCGACATGGATGAGCCAGCTTATCTGCACTCATCAGGTGTTTCTAGGAATCTGACTTTTGTTGAGGAGGATATTAGTGAGGATGATACACATCTTACAATCACCTCTAGAGTACAGGACACTTGCATTCACTTTTCTACTGAGACACTTTCACGTATCCTTGGTGAGCCCTACGTTCCTAGGGAAAGGTGGTGGATTCCGCTAGGCGGCGATGATGACACACTTCATTACACCAATTGTAACAAAGAGTGTGATAGCGTTTAAGGTAGATACATGCTTCCCTCTGCTAGAATCATTTTTTGTGTGGTGAGTAGGAACATTGTGCCCAAGGGAGGGCACAAGGACAAGATCTCACTCATGCAAGCATTTGTCGCCTTTGCTCTCTATATGGGGTATCTGATCGATTTGGCGACACTTGTGGGTGAATTTGTGCGACATTGCAAAGATTACAAGAGGTATGGGAGATCATATCGATTGAAGGTTTATATCCCAGATGGGCCTCCAGTAGGGACTCGTCCACCTATGCTACCAAGACTGGGAGTTGAGGGTGGTCAACGTCAGGCTCGTGAGGAGGATTAGCCTGAGTGCCATATGGAGGTGTTTGAGTCTTACTCGAGCTTAGGATGCTCCAGAGGCACCAGCTGCACCTCTAGCGGATTCCACTCAGTGTGATGAGCACATTTATGTACTAAATCTTAGGGCATAAATCATGTATTTCACACACTTAGCTAGAGTGGAGCTACCTTTGGTTCTATGTAGTTTTTGCAGATTTTAGGATTTTTTAGGACCTAAGAGAATATTTGGAGTTTTTGGGTATGGTGCACATAAACAGGTCCAATTTAATTTCTCAAGTGTGAAAAGGGCCTGATTTGAATGATTTGAATCATGATGGGCTAGAGATGCAGTTATGAGTCACTCCAAGAATATCTTAGAAATAACAAAGCCAATTTTGATCAACGCCTAAGATTAATTAGGATTTTATTTTACTTTATTGTTATTAAAAAATATAAAAATATTAGTGTATGTATGGGACCCACAAGTAGTCTAAGTTTAGGATCTTCTAATTTTTTCAATTTTTTCATAAGTTTTCTAGAATATTTTGTTCTATTAGATTTTATTTATTTCTTAATTATTTTTTCTCTCTTCCCCACTTTCTATTTCTTATTTAATTAACCCACATTCTTTTCTTAAAAGTGTTTGTTTTCCTCCCTCTTTCTTCCCCTTTTCTAGCTTCCTCTCTCTCTCTCTCTCTCTCTCTCTCTCTCTCTCTCTCTCTCTCTCTTCCTTATATTCTGAATCGAATAAGGTCTTTTATTTGTTGTTTTTTCTTCTCCTATTTCACCTATTATTATTATTATTATTATTATTTATTTCCTTATTTGTAAACCTCTCATCAGCTCCGATAAATACCCCCTCTCCTCTTAGACTTTGTTTAAACTTTGTTTTCTATTCAATTTTTTTAGGCCTTCTACACTTTCGATTCTATTTAGCTTGTTTAGATTATTTCTAGTTCTTTGATTTCTTTGTGGGGTTCTAGTTTTTAGATTCAATGTTTATGTTTAATTTTTTTTATGCAATGCAATAGTTACTCAAGTTATTTAGTTTCTTTTATGCAAGTGTATTTTCTTTCTTTCAATCAATACAATTTCAATTTTAATTGTGAGGTCAACATTCAAGATTCAAGTTTCAATTTCCAAGAGGATTCATTTTTTTTTCTAGGTTTAGCAATTGTAAATTTGGATAATTCTATATTTGGTTGTTAGGGTGGGTTGAGATTTGAATCGATCGATCAAGGTTTCTTTTTTGTTATTCAAGATTCAAAGATGCAAGAAAGTAGCTTTTTTGTCAGTTTATCTTCTCTCCCCCTCCATTCCCGCCTCTATCTATCCCTTTATATTCTTAATTTAAGATTTACTTTTCAGCATTTATTGTTTTCCTTTCCCCTTGGGTCCTTATCAAAGATGCTTATAGTCGTTCCTCTATTTGGTTAAGATTTCCTTTTAATTTATTGTTTTGTTATTTTTTTTCTTTCTGTTATTTACTTTCTGCATTTTTTTTCCTTTTATATCTGTCCCCTTATTAGTAGACTATAAGCTATGGCAAAAGGTCCACGATTAAAGTCATCTTGGTTGCACTCTCATTCCCTCAATCCAAAGCTGACATTTGAATCACCTCCCTTTTCTTTATTCATTTTTCTATTGTGATCAATTTTTATTTTTATCTTTTTTTTATTTATGCATTTTCTCGTTGAATTGTCCATGTATTTATAATCACACGAGATTTCTTGGGTATATGATATCCATTGATTGTTATGTCTTCCATGGACTCACGAGGCACAAGAAATGGAGCAACAGGGTGATCTCCAAGTAGTTCAAGTTCATCAAATCCTCTTCTTCAACTAACCAATCCATCCCTACTTTATCTCTCAATTCTTGTTGAAGTTTTTCCAACTTCTTTGGATCCTTAACAGTTCAGACATGGCCCATTCAACTATGACAGCTGATGTGTCCATTCCAGCAACTAGCATGTCTAAAATGTTTGCTTTAATATTGGTTCGGTCAATCATATAACGTTGTTCATTCACTGCATTCTGAGCTTCTATAGTGAATGATAGCATGACATCAATGAAACCATCCTTATGGTTTTCTTGGCGATCTTTAGCGTCTTGTATGTGTTCACCAATAATCTTCTCGAAGAACACATCAAAGACTTTGCTAACTGCCTTCGTGCGGCGAGCTAATCCCTATAACAAGAGGTTATGTTGCATGACTAGAAAAAATAATGAAATAATTTTGAACAAGAAAGGGGAAAAGAAAGGGTAATGAGATTTTGAAGATTTTAAGATGGTAGATTTGCTATATCCTTGACAATATCACCAAACAAATAGGTAGTTTATGGTGGACATTTTCCTTACTATATTGTAAGAACGATATCTTACAACAGTGATTATGTTACTATGGGGAAGTGTCTGGTGGGTCTAATCTTAACTTATACGGCTATAAGAAGTTCAGGTCAAAATTGTGCTTTTGAAAATCTTGACCTAGACTTTACCAAATTGGGGTGAGATGAAAAATTAGGCACCCATTCTTGACCAATAGTGTGCTTCGGATGGAATGAAAGGCAATGTCCGTTGGCCTGAGAGCCGTGCGGCAACAACAATATGAAGATGTGGAGCTGCGCAACGACTCCTTGCAAGCAATCAACCACATTAATTTTTCTGTTCACACACCTTGGTCGGTTTGTGATCTACTGGGAAGAGATTTGGGGGCTTCACATTGCATTTCGTCAATGTGTTTTCGTTCATCACTTGCACGAAGTTAACGCTGCTATTGACTAGCATGCAAGTCATGTTACGACTTAAATAGAGATTAGCTATTTGGTTCCTTACCTGCCGAACGAACTCAGTGACATCACTAACGCGGCCTGAAATGGTCATATATATTACCACTCATAGTTAACTTCTCTATGCACTATTTTACTTATTATCATATAATGCACAATTTTTACTAAAAATATCTTGACCTTGACCATTGATCTTGCAGGGTTGGGTTGGGACTGTTGAACAGATATATTGCAAGTGAAAACGTGTCTTGTTACAAATACATAGGCTTATATTTATAGATAACGGGGTAATACTTAAGTCATACAAGGATAAAACAGCCTGTATACTTTATCCCTAACACCCTCCCACAAAGTCAAGGGTCTAGAATGGAGCTTGAGTTTGGAGTGACAGGTATGCTTGACCTTGACCTTGACCTTTGATCTTGTAGGGTTGGGTTGGGACTAAAAAGATAGGCACTTGACCTTGACCTTAGTCCTAATCCTAACCTCAACCTTACAGAGCTGAGCAAGAATGAAAAGTTAGGACTCAATCTTGATCTACTTCTGACATTGATCATAATTACAAAAAATTAACAAAACAGTGCATAATTCAACATTCTCCTCCTACTTTTTTCTCCAAAAAAAAGTCCTAAAGATGGTATAACTAGTCGAATCAGTGCTGGTCAAACTAGCCCTCAGAGCCAAAATTTTGAACCTACACGGTTAAATTCATAACAAGCCCACCAAGCCCTGGTGGACTTGAGACATTAAGTAATCAGGGCCAAAGGAAGCATTTTTATATTTATTCCTCTTAGTCTCGACCCGAAGGATAAAAAAAAGTTCCGCTATCTTTATTTTTATTTATTTATTTTTTTGAGAACTAACAACTTAAAAATGAAATGATTTTTGAGTATCTCAATTCAAAGAGTCCTCCATGTTGGGGGCTCATTACTTCAATGAGTCCCCGTGGCCCTCTCCTAGTTGTCTTTACATTTGACATTATTGCATTTTAATTATTCATAAATCTAGATATACATGGAGTGCTTTTATTTTTTATTTATTTTATTTATTTACTTTTTTACATAGTCTTTTTGGTTTTTATATAATATATTACATTATCTTTTGCTGACTTTAGAAAAACAAAAATATGTAAAGATGAATTAATAACTTAGTCAAATGGAGGCATGCAAAAATAATCATATAATATCATAACATACATACACCACTATCATTTATCCTATGACTCTTTAAAGCTTTAAACCAACCCACATCCCCCCACCAAATCAATATATACAGACTTAGATCTTTCTCTCCTAAAAAAAAAGTTAATAAAAAAAAAAGAAACTAAGAACGTTTGTTCTCTTCTCCAACGTCATTTGCGTTCCAGCTTTGTTGATAAAATATTCTACGCTAAAATACTACAAAGATGACAACATCCACACCAATTTCAACTTTCAATAGTTAAACCCTTATTTCAAAATTACAGGAGAAAAAATCAGAACAGATTACATGCTCCTACGTGAAAGAGAAGCCATCGATGGATCAGTGACTTAAAAAAATCTATAATCTCTTCCGAACTTCAAAATGTTATCAAGTTTAACCATTTATTTCCTTCTAGATCAGTCACATTTAAATGTTCACATAAACATTATAAGATAAAAGTTTTTGCCAATGGAAAGGTAATAGAATGGTTGAGAACTCACTTTTGAGTGGAGAGGTCGTGGGGTCAATCTTTGCGGGCAGCATATCTAACATCCCCATCCCTAATTTTTCTATATATATTTAAATTATAATAATACATTAATACCCTTAATCTTAAATAATAAATTTTTTTATGATTCGGAAGCACATCAATTCTTAAAGGTATTATGTTTTTCTTACTTCTCAAAAGAAATTCCTTTTCCTTTTGTGTTCGCCAGATCAACATTAAGTAAGAAGTAATCAATTATTGATATCATTACCAAAAAAAGAAGAAAAAAAATCATTCATTGATATCAGAAAAAGGAAACAAACATTGACTTATACATGGCTTTGTCTAGATAAAGTTAAACTTATTGTATGATGAGATTATCAAGGACAAAACCAATTTAATGGTTGTAATTCATGCACCTTTATTGTGTGATTCCTAAAATATGAAATTTCAACAGAAAACAACCGAATTCTTTTTGAAGCACTTCAATGAAATGAAGAATAATCATTATTCTGGTTAATAAAAAAAGAAGTTTCAATGAGAGACTAACCATAAGTTCGGCTTACTCGCAAAAGAAGATTGAAGGCAAGTCCTTGGATTGTTTGGAAAACTCATCAATCGCTTCTCGTCTGATCAACTTGAAAAAAAATATTCTAATGATGACTAATGATTTAAGATTGTTAATGTTCAGGGTTTAAAGCACAAGGTTGCTTAAAGCATTACTTCCTAAGTATCTAGTTCAGAATACCTATAAGCATTACTTTCAATTAGTATTTATAGAACAATGCTAGATTTTATAATTAATTGGACTATCCCACAAATGCCCATTACACCGTTGGATCATAACTAACCGATGGCCTATATTAGAACATGCGTTGGGTATAACTCAAATACCTAATCCATATTTGAGTATGACTTGAATACCTCAACGGAAAAAACATATCAAATTTGTGGCACACATTTAAACAATCACACCTTTACAAGATCACATCTTAGATATAAGGAACTATTTTCAACTCTATGAGGTGTATATGTTTTATTTATTTATTATTATTTAAAGTCCAAAAGGAAGAAGGTAATTGATACAAACCCGTATCGAGAGCTATAGAATAGAAAAACTCAAAGGGGGAAGAGCAGCATATTAGAAGAAACAGAGGATTGGGGAAGAAGAACACAAAGGAGAGAGACATAGTTAGAGGCAAGGAACAATATTCTTCATTATTCAAACTGTTGTAACATCATTACATTTATACTAGGATTGTTATTATTTCTTAAGACCATTCTACCTCTAGTGTTCCCTCCCCTGGTTTGTCTTATAACTTACCTGCCTAACTCAAACCCTATATAACAGTAATCTATGTGGAGAAGTGAAACTCGCTGAACAATGGAATATGGCTATAGTAGGAACCAACAAATAAGAGTCTCCTAACAATTAATTGTTGGAGTTGAAAGGCGATAAGTTGGAATAGCAAATAAATTGTTGGCTCTGGCAACCAATAAGCCAAACTTCTCAGCCATGTCTAAGTCACCAGCTGATGTACCACTAGGTAGTTCCCAATCAAAACTATGTACCAGTTGTGCAAGAACTAGTTTAGCCACAACTAAGCCCAAATTTAAGCCTGGACACCCTCTACGACCTGCTCCGAATGGTATAAATTTGAAATCACGTCCATGAATGTCAACCTTGCTCCCAATGAATCTTTCAGGAAAGAACTCCTCTGCATTTTCTGACCACACCATTGGGTCTCGTTGAATTGCCCATGCATTTATAATCACACGAGATTTCTTGGGTATATGATATCCATTGATTGTTATGTCTTCCATGGACTCACGAGGCACAAGAAATGGACCAACAGGGTGAAGTCTCATAGCTTCCTTCACTACCATGTCCAGGTAGTTCAAGTTCATCAAATCCTCTTCTTCAACTAACCGATCCATGCCTACTTCCTCTCTCAATTCTTGTTGAAGTTTTTCCAACAACTCTGGATGCCTTAACAGTTCAGATAAGGCCCATTCAATTGTGGCAGCTGATGAATCCATTCCAGCCGTAATCATGTCTAAAATGATTGCTTTAATATTGGTTCGGTCGATCATATAACATTGTTCATTCGCTGCATTCTGAGCTTCCGTAGTGAATGATAGCATGACATCAATGAAATCATTCCTATGGTTTTCTAGGCGATCTTTAGCATCTTGTATGTGTTCATCAATAATCTTCTCCAAGAACACATCAAAGACTTCGCTAACTGCTTTCATGCGGCGAGCCAATCCCTGTGACAAGGATAATTGATGAGTCGACAAGAGGTTAGCAATGCATGACAAGAAAAAGTGTGATGGGATTATTTTGAACAAAAATAGGTGTAATGAGATTGATGATCAGGCCATGTTGAAGATGGTTGATCTGCCATGTCCTTAACAATATGAATCCAAAAAATAAGATAGTTTAGTTTCCTGCTATATTGTAGGAATGATATCTTATCCCCATAAACTATGTCACTAAGTTGAAGTGTGTGGTGGATTAAAAAAAAAAAAATTAAGCGTTAATTATATAGTTAGAAAAAGGGTAAATATCACTTACTTCCCCTCTTAGCTGAACAATTAGCACTTACACCCCCTTTTAATTGGATAATATCACTTACCTCCCCTCTTACCTAACAAATATATCAAACACCTCCCCTCTGTTAAATTTAACTTTTACTGTTAAATATTTTTCTAAAACCCCAAACTACCCTTGGCTAAAAATATATTTTTTATTTTATACCCTAAATTACTGTAATCACCCTAGCAATTAAAATACTAAACTACCTCAATTAAAATAATTGTTAAAAAACCAATACACATAGTTAAAATCCAAATTATCTTTAATTATTAAAAGCCCAACATACCTTTTTTTTTTTTTTAAATTATCAAACAATTAAAAAAACCCAAAATAGTAGTACGGGTTCAATTTTATCAACATCTCCTCCTTTTTTTAATTGCATTTTTAATTTTACTTGATTGTAATACGTTTTTTTTTAATTGTTTGATAATTTTTTTTAAAAGGCATGTTGGGCTTTTAATAATTAAAGATAACTTAAGTTTTACTATGGTGTTTTGGTTTTAATAATTATTATAATTGAGGGTAATTTAGTAGTTTAACTATTAGGGTGATTACAGTCATTTAGGGTTTAAAATAAAAAATAATAATTTTAGCCAAGGGTAGTTTGGGGTTTTAGAAAAATATTTAACAGTAAAAGTTAAATTTAATCGAGAAAATTAACAAAGGGGAGGTGTTTGATATATTTGCTAGGTAGGAGGAGAGTTAAGAGGGGGTGTAAGTGCTATTTGTCCAGCTAAGAGGAGAGATAAGTGATATTTACCTTTAAAAAAATATACAACCAAAAAAATGAAAAAAATTAATAATAATATAATGTATATAAATACTTTGAGTGATATTTTAGTCCCTCCACATTTAAAATTTTCAATATACTTAAGGAAGTCTAATTGAAATTTACACAAAATATATTATACTAAAGAGATCCAACACTAGTTTGTCCATGGTCTACCTTCACACATAAAAAACTCATAAAGTTATCAACAAAACATGAAAACAAAAATATCAGAAAGATCAAGTGCTCCAACTTATTGAATCGGTCATTGACAAAAAAATAAGTCCGGCATCTGTTCCCTGATGGACTTCAGGCTAACTCCCCCACCCAATAAGAAAGTTTAAGCGTTTATGATGGAGGTTAGAAACTTGCCTGAATATCGAAGGAGCCAATGTAGGGAATGTAATCGGCCAAGTTGAAAGCTCCAACCAGCCTTAAAGCTTCGTCAACAACAGGTTTGAGGTGGAATCCATTATCTTTGTTGCCTGTCAACATTCGATAAATCATGTTCTCTACCACCGAACCCACCTTGGCACTCACATCAACTACTCTCCCTTCAAACTCATCTTTGAGAGATTGAACTAAGAGAATAACTTCCTCTCTCCTCATTTGCTTGAAGGAATCAACTTTGGCAGCGCTGAGTAGCTCCATGGTGCACAATTTGCGAACGTTGCGCCAATATGGACCGTAAGGGGCGAAGCCGATGGCTTTATTTCCATAAGAAATGATTTGGGAGGCCATGTTGTAAGGTCGACTGGCGAAGACAAGGTCGTGGGTGTTAAGGAACAATTCGGCTGCTTGTGCAGACGAAACCACCACGGTGGGCACCAGGCCGAGCTTGATGTACATGATAGATCCATACTTTCTCGCTAAGTGTTGGAGGCTGTGGTGTGGAAGATCACCCAACATCAGAAGATTGCCCAGAATAGGCAACCCTCGTGGACCTGGTGGTAGTCGTTGGTGATCGCCGTGTTTTGCTTTTGAAACTTGCCGGAGATGGGCTGTTAAATACCAGAGAACTCCGACGACCACCAAGAGAACTGGTATGGATAAAGGAGACATTGGAGATTGTATGGAAATTAAGAGCAGCAAACAGGGCACTTATTAGTCTCTCGGCTTGCAATCTTAACATATTTTACACATGGAGATCAATATTTATAGGGGACGTGATTGCTTCAAATGAGCGACCTCTTTAGTGAATTTTGTAATTTTTACTCAATGATTGCTTCAAATTTCTGTCCATTGTGACTTTTTCTTCAAAACCCTTTATTGAAATTTTGGAGATGAGGTTAAGCCTGGCGTACCTCCGCTTCAATATAATTAACATTCACAATGGTCAAACTCATGACCTCTCCACTGAAAAATATAAACCTTACCCTTCTATCAATTCTTCATTGAAGGAGCTTAGCGTTTTTACTCCTCAGAAAAATCCCCTGAACAATGCTGTTGTTTTCTCTGATTTCATGTGTTTGATTGATGTGAGACGAATAAATGCATTTTCACCACACAAATAAGAAAAAACTTGCCTGTTTTATGATTTATCAACCCCCAACCACAGAATTAACGTCTTTCTTGCAAGAAATCCAATTCTGCCGGCCACATCAATTATTGTCTCGTAACCTGGGTGGTGAACAAAAGGCCAAATTAACTTCTCTACGCTCCCCCATTTGGCATATTTCTTATCAAACTTCTAAATGTATGTCATTCACATGTTAATGTTTGAATGTATTCGAGTACCCAGTGAGCTTGTTTCTTATCAAAAGCTAACTGGCAACATCAAGTAACTCCAGTCTCATATGGCAAAGATAGGGTCTCCAGTGTTATATGACGTCCTTTACACGATGTTAACCCAGTTATGTTTATAGGATCAAGCAAGCATGTGGAAAGAAGACCGGAAAAGGAAAACACATCCACATGGGATGAGAAAGTGGATATAGTTTGCTTTCATGAATCATGACTACACATATGAGGTGTTTTATCAAGTGAACTCCACTCCTTCATAGTAGTATTTGATCTCTTGCACACATCCCTATCAATATTATTGACTACCCCATATGTCCGTCGAATAGTAGTTAAAGATTCCTAAAAGAGACTTATATCACGAGGGTTGTGGGTTTTATTTCATGAAAAAATTAAGAAAAAACAATAAAGAGGCTGGAGAGAGAGAGGAAGAGAAGGAGAAGAGGCCATGAGAAGTGTTCGGGTTTTAAACATGGGGATTCAATGTGAGGAATTGACAAGAAAGCATAAGAATAAGGTATATCACACTAGCCCCTACCTTCTATGTTGATTTCTTGGGATTTGGCCATGAACGAATTCATGGGTGAAGAAAACAAAGGGCTGTTCTTCACAAATGTTTTTCTTATGTTCCAAGGCCTTATTGTAGGCTACTGCAACTATGGGTGTTTAGTAAGTATGAGGGGTTTCATTTTTAAGGTAGAGAATAGGGGATTAATGACTGATTAACTAGGGCAGGGAAAAACTGTGGGTCTTTGAGTTATGAACACTCATTGGGAAACCTACTGGAAGAAGAAGCCCTAAATTTCAAGGTAGTTTCTTCTTATAAGCATGCTTGTTATTACAGCTGGTCAATACTATAACAACCGATGGGTATCCCTTGTGTCGACTGGATGTCTTACAGTGGGATTAAGCCTGGTTTTAGGAAATTCCATAGGGTTAATCATGTCTTAAATTACTAACCTACGTATGTCATAATTAAAGTAATTGGTCAACATTAAGGCATAGCTTTCCGTGCTTGAAACACCAATTGGATCAGACAAACCTACAAATTGGATGAGGAGGAATTAAATGCTAGTCATAGGATGATCTTTCTATAATTAAATATGCTATAACCAAGGTAGGAAGTTTCGGCGAATTTCACCCAAAACTTGGTGAAATTCGCCGAGTTCAACAGGTATAGAAATAAAAAGGCCACCGAAATCAATATTTACCAAAAGTTGGTGGAAAATCTTTTGTGGCGAATTGGCTAAAAAAAGGATAAATACTCCGAAACTTCACGGACGCTGCCAGAATCTTCACTGGAATCACCGGTCAGCCACCTCCTTACTTTCTCTCTCTATGTGATGTTCCACTTATGTGTTTAAGTCGATCAAATGATTTTCTCCGACTCCGCCTTCAAAGACGAGACTCATCTTCATCTACTTCCTCAAATTCGTCTTCCTCCAACAGATTCTCTATTTGAGTCAATCGGTCACGGAAGCTTTTCTTCGGCGTCTTCCTTCAAATATTCTTCTTCATCTGCTTCATTTGATTCACTTTCCTCCAACGGAGATTTTTGCGAGTGCCATCTCTGTTTGAGTCGAACAGTTGCATAAGCTTTCCTTCTCTTCATCTAGAGATTCTTCTTTATCTGCCCCTCCGAGTAAAATTCAACCTCTAGCACTTCTTGTGTAGCAACACCTTCGTGATCTCCAACTTCTTGAGCTAACAGGAGAGGTTACCTTTAGAGGTCAGTGAAATAGATTTGAAATTTCACACTGAGAAGTCCGCCCACCCTTAAATCTGAGTAGCTTTGGAACTTGAAATGGGTGGAGATATTGAAGTATATTGTATAAACACCTGAACCCCCAAATTTTGTTGATCGAGAAGTTTCGCCCAAAATGTCAGCGAAATCTCACCGAGATTTTGCCAATTCACTGATTTCTGCAACCAACAAAAGGTGAAATCTCGCTAAGATTTCACACCATGGCTATAACTGATGAGTATGTTCGCATATTAATGTGTGACCATGTGGCATGCATCCATGATTTAACATGTGGGTCCCACACAGTATAATACATAAACATGCTTTACTTTCTAATATCATGATGCTTATTATGAATGTAATATGGATCAGGGACAATGGAGATTACACCTTATGATATGACAGGGGTGGTGCCTATGGTCATTGCCTCCGAACCCTCATGCATCTCACATGCTCATGCAACTTGCATTTTAACACTTACCATATAGTTGCACTGAGTTAAGACTTAACCCAGAAGTGCGGCCACCCTATCATCAAGAGCATTGAGGTTAGAAACTCATGGTATGGAATCGTAGTACCAGTGGGTGCTGAACAGAAGGAATGGGAGTCGTGAGCTCACACTAGGTACCCTAGTGTACCATTCATGCACTACCAATGTGAAATCCCCATGATACTAACTCGAAAATCCTTATTGTAGGACTAAAACCCTAAGTGCCGGTAGAAGGCAACTGTGGGCCATCTAGGTAGAGACCATTGGGTTGGAGTCCGAACCAATGGAAGTTGATGGTGATGATGCTGAGTTAAGAGCCCTATCAGAGTTTGGAAGGAGATCCAACTCAGACGTTGATGGGTTTGGTAGATGGGTCAAGTGCTTATTGATGACATGTGTGGAAGGTCCCAAAAATCAAGTAAGACCCTTCTGGCGTGTAGAGTAGGATCTAGGGTAGGGCCAAGGGTTATCTAAGCCTTGATTCTGCTCTTGGAACTAAGTTCAAGGGGTTGGTTGATTGGCCTTGTCACCCAAGGGGACTAGCCTGGTTCCGAGTGAAATGGGCAATTTTGGAAAATTAGATTTTTGACGCTTTATTTAATGTGTTTTCGTTCGTGTCATTATGATCCGTAGCTATCAAAGCTTGTCAGAGAGTGCTCCGCAAAGGTGAAAGATAGTGTGGAGATCTTCCAAAAAGCTTTCCATGCAGCGAGTAACTTCCTCTAAGATTAATACTCATCCTCGTTCTTTCTAAATCTCTTTCGCGATTGATTTCTTCTACTAATTAGACCTAGTAGAAGGCTTTGAATTACTGTATCAACCTAGTTCATATTTTCTCTTTACCCTAGAGTGGATCCCCATTCATTCTAGTTCACCATGTTCTTCTAGATTGATTTCGGAAAAGACATAACTTAGGATTCTCTAGGTTTTCGTTTCTTTTGCATTGATTGATGTTTAAACTATGTTGGTTCATGTTCTAGTATTATTTTAGAATTCTTTATGTATTTTTGGAGTAATTTAGAACCTAATCTAGAAGCCTTCAATCGTTCCAAGTCAATTTTGTCCTTACTCGGAGGGCAATTGCTTGCCCTAGTCGCCTCGGGCAACCAACTCGAGCAACCAGTCCCTGCAGTATTGGTTTTTGTTTCTTTGGGAAGCGTGAACTTACCCTCTGAGTGTCTCTTAGAAGTTGTGAGTCAATAGCAAGGTGAGGACGTTCACTGGCACATAACCATTGTTGCTTTCTTATTTGATTTTGAAACTTGCATATTAATATACATGTAATTGTTATAAGACATAGGAATGATGATTACGTTCTGAAATTATAGAGTCCAAGACAATTGTTTATGAAATTGATGTATGGACTAAACTTGAGGCGTTATGGACTTGAATTGGATTGTGGAGTGTGGATGTTGATTTAAACCTTTTACTTCTTTGTGGAAGGTTGTTTTTGTTGTGACTGTGAATTGGGGAATCCCTAGCTTGGTACTCCTAGCTTGGGGTATCAATGGCGGTGGTATGAGACATTATTCTCTAATGTCCCCAGCACTTTTCACTGGTTACTATTTGCTATGACGAGGAGGTCTAGAAGAGTATTAGATACCCCGTTATATCATCACCCTATCGGCGGGAGTATTGATGTCGAGTGACCCGTGGCAGTGGTATTTGGTTGGTGGGCATATAATAGGCATGGGCTCATGGGTGACCAAAAAGGCGATAAGTATGAGGGGACACGAGAGCTTCCTGCCCATTATATGTGGATGACCAATAGGGTTAAGGGAATGCATAGTCCGAGAATGATACGTTCACTCTAGATATGGAAAGATATTAAACCAAGAAGGCGAGAAGCATGAGGGGAGGTATCTGGACCTAGAATGATAAGATTGAGTAGTTAACTTGCATTCGGTTAGGTTTATCCCTGACACATGTCAGTTCTCATACCAACGGTGTGGTAAGAGAGTGGTGACCTAAACCCCAGCCATGGTGATTGTCACGCCTCAAGTTTTCACAAGCTTGGTGAGGCCCACATTATGGACATTCAATTGGGGCACGTGACAATTCCTTTCAGTATCATTATGTTTGTACCCACTAAAAACAGTGCTAAGCTAAACATTTCCAAGGACGGAAACAGATAACATGTTTGACAGTTTGACTCATATACATATGTATACGGTCCAAAGTCCAGTCTTATTGACATTGAGTTTCACCCTGTACCTAGTTAAATACATACAATCTCGAAAGAGATATGTACATTCCACAGTCCAATTTAACAAAACATCAGTTGCAAAAGAAATTCTCACCCTTTACTTTAAATTGTACTCTTGGATGCCAATACCTTTGCCCTTGTCTTGTGTCTGGGGACCTGTCAACGTTTACAATAATAAGCTTTGTGGGTCCAGTAAGCGATATAGTCAACCATGTAAGCAAACTAGTTAAATCATCATGCATCCATTATCACATCAAAGTCTTATGCCATTATGCATTTTAGTTTCCTTTTCATTTCCCTTTTCATTTTCCCTTTTTTTTTTCTTTATTAATCGAAACCTAAGCGCTAACTATAGAGAGAACACTCTCAGTATAAACCACACAAGTGGCATTAGTCTTAAAAGTTCTCATTAGGAGATTCTCTTTTTAGTCTCTTGGCACAAGGCCAGGTGTTCTTTACAGGAGACCATCATCGTTCTAGTCTATCTTTTCACTTTTCAGTCTCGCTGCCTTCTCTTGTGGGTACACTAGGTACCAGGACTTACAGAAGCCATTAACATTTTATTTCTTTCTTTATTCTTATTATTTCCTCCCTTTTCTTTCTTCTTCTTATGTTCAATTTTAGTGTTGCATTACTATATCCTATCTATTTCAGGTAGCTCTTGCATTTCAATTATCACTTTTCCGTATTTGAATAAGACTTGACACAATTCATACAATTATTCATACAATTATTCATACAATCTTATCATTTAAATAAGAAAATATTATAATTTTTTTAACTTAACAGTTCAAGCATTTCAATTCAAACATTTCAATCAAGTTCTTAAGTTTCATTCAACCCCATGCACTTCTGCTCTAATCACAAAGCAATATATCATACACTTCCATAGATTGCATAAGTGAAGGAATAAGATAGATTTTATATTAGCATGTGAATGTTACTTGCTCACTAAGTGAACCACCCACTTATAGCATATATAGGTTAGTCAATATCACTTACCTATTCCTATTTCATGTTTATCTTTCAACGTACCCTCTATCCTGTATTTTGAATGATTATCAATTATTTCCGAATACGTGGGAACCAAATAGGTTTTTCTCCTTATTTTCTCTCTCTTTATTTTCTTTCTCTGTACTCACCCTATTTATTTATTTCTTCGCTCTGCTTCCACACACAAAGTAATATCTCCTTTTTATTCTCTCTCTCAATTCTCTCAGTTCTCTTTCTTCTCTCTTTGTTCCCTTTTTCTATTATCTATATTTTCTTTAATTATTTTTTATTGGATATTTTTGACATTTTAGTTACCAATGAATTACCTTAGAAAAATAAAAATAAAATATCTTCCTAAATCCTATCCTTCCCTCAACAATTTTGTTTCTTTTTTCTCTATTTGAATTTTTGAAAAATAATAATATTTTCTATTTTGGTAAAATAAAAATACAATTCAACTGGTACTCTCTTAATAAATAAATTAATAAAATAAGAAACTAAAATCCTTATTTGAGATTCCATTAGTGTTTTATTCTTTTTCTTTTTTAAGAAAAGAGAATCAAGAAGGTGAATTTTCCCATTCAGTTTTCATTTTTATATTGTAAAAAAATAATCTAATTCTCTCCCTTTCTTACAAAAATCCATATTCTTTTTTTATAAAGCCAAAAATCTTTATCTGGGATTCGGGGGTTTTATTTTATTTTATTTTTTAACTTACAATTATATGAATATTCTTGATAGATTGTTGCCTTACAAACCTCATTCCTCCTATCTAAAATCTAAAATAAAAAAAATAAAAAATTTACTCCACTACTACAGTTGGACTCCAACTCCTCCAACTATATTTAAGCTTCCACTATCCATCGAATTCGTCTACAGCCGTTGCTTGCGGTTGAAAACTTCTTCATTAATAAAGATCTTGAAGCCCTAACTTGCTGCTAGATCTCAATTTATGCCTTTTCATTTTCAAATTCAGGAACCCTATTTCTGTTATTAGAGAGCATTGGTTTCTACTACGAGAGATGAGGATCTTCAGGAAACTAAGGCCTTATTGGATATAATTTGTGACTTACGAAGTATTCAAATTTTGGTGTTCGAAATTCTTCCCTCCCTTATTCTGCAGCTTAAGGCCACCTGAGGTAATATACATATTATTTCCCTGTTGCATTTGTATCAACGTCAATCTTAATATCTTCAATTCACGGGTACTACAATCATTTCCTCTCATCGATGGCTGAATTGTTTTGAATCTTTAGATTGTCTCTCTTTGCTTGAATAAGGAATTGATATTAATCTCCAGAATTACCATAGACAGGTAAATCAATCCAACCGCCCAACTTGATTTTGTTGTCCTTAACATTTATTCTTCTTGCACTGGATTGAATTTTTTGTTGCAAGTTCCTACTTTTCACAATGTTAGTTTTAGATTACTTAAATTTGATTTTGGACCCTTCTTATCAAAATTGAATTACTCATCCTGTTAAACAGACTACTTTGATGCAAGCTTGTTCTCTGCTTAAATGGAGTGTGAGTAGCATTTTATTTTGCTGCCTTAAATGGACATTCCCAATGCATTAAGCTCCTCCTTGTGGAATGTATGGACTACCCTTCAGAAAAAAATTTGATAAACAAGAATCCAATGAAGAATTTGATGAAGGGAACACACTGCATTGTTCTTCTTTTTCTTTATGATATACTTAAAACTATTGATTTACATTACTCTGATTCATTTTCTTGTGGCCAATGCTCTTTACAAATAATAAATAAACATGTCAACGGAGGCAAGGATATAATAAACATACAAAGAAAACCATGATCTCGAGAATAAACATGTCAACATACCCTCATCTCTAGTCCATCATGCTCCAAATCAAGCCCTTTCACACTAGAAAATTTGAATGGATCACTTGATGTGTAAAATTGCATTTCATAAAACCTTGGGTTTTCGTCTAGCAGGTGTACACGTATATCCAAAGTGGTTTTATTTGATTTGAAATGGATTCTCGAGAATCAAAACATTGATGTGTAATTCCATCAGACCTTGGATTCTCCAAAGTGGGTTTCTATAAACCCTTGATCCTCTCATTGGATCCATTCAAGAAAGCACAACAATTGGGAGGAACAGAGAACTGTAGGAACTATGGCTCTGATGCCAATGTTGGTAAAACTCCATATATATCTATTTGATAATAGAAGAGAAAGATCCTTACCTGGATTCGCTTTTTCGCAATATAGAATTACCGTAGCAGAAGTAAATTGGATCCACATCCTTGTTCTTCCATGAAATTGTCACCGGTTTGATTCCACAATCATGAGGAAAATAAATGTATTCCACAACCCAAATGCTTTGTGGATGGATGGTGTAAGATTGAGATCCAAAGCAAGGAGAAGAAGATCCTCGAACAATTTCTCCTTCCTACGTTTCTTGGAGAGAGGGGGAGAGAGAGAGAGAGAGAGAGAGAGAGAGAGAGAGGGAGCCGCCTTTCAGGAAATTTTACATACGAATAATGTGATCTCTTACTCAAGTTATGCGGTGGTTACCAAAATATATAACCCTATATGTTATAACCGCCCGCAAGTGAGTTTCCAATTTTTCCCTTGGGCATATAATTATATTAATAATTAATAAATTCCAACATGGGAACAAATTTCTTAAATAGTGATGCATTTTAGCATTGCTTCCTGTGTTTGGAGAATTTCTTAATGAAGTTTATTGGGTTTCATAATTATTTTTCAGCTTCTATTTCACTTTTTGTATGTCATAAAAAAGCGAATGAGTTCCTTATGTCTACAATGCTTCAGCATCATGGGAGGTTGGTATAAGTCCAACCTTTGTTCCATACCTAATATGCAATTTGTGATTTTATTGAAAATTTTAGTGATTCATGTATATTTGTAGGGTCATAGTTCCCCAATTTGTATTTAGCCATAGCTTTTATATTCGATGATAGGTTCAAACGTACATAAATTAGGTTTCATAAACCAATTAAATGTGGAAAGAAAAAGACAAAGGGAAAGGGGGATGGGGAAAAAAAAAAGGGTTAGAAGAGAATGTTTGGTTAAAAAAAAAAAATTTTTTTTTTGGGGGGGGGTAAAAATTTGTTTGGTTATTGGGGGAGGTGAAAAAAAAAAAACTAAAAAAAAAAAAAAAGGGGATACAATCCCCACCGCCTCAATGACACCTGAGGGAAAGGAGAACACACCTGGCAGTCAAGTCGTGCGTAGAGCTTCACGAATGAGACAAACTCCAGGGTATTTGAGGGATTACCTATGTAAATAGTGGAAGGATATCTGTAGGAGAGAAAGTATAGAAATTGGGGAAATGATACAGCTGTTGCTAATTTGTTAGGCAGCATGAGCTGTGTTGTAACAACCTACAGATTATCGGCTTTATAAGCATGATGCGAGATAAAGAAGGAATAGAATATTACTCTCAACTCTAAAGTCTCTGCTCTATCTCTTACCTTCGTCCATATCTCTCCTCATTCTTCCTTCTTATCCTTAAAAACTTCCTCTGTCTCTATCATTGGTCCGACCTACCGGATATGGTTGAAGGAACCAGAGCACGGCAAGCTGAAGAGATCCTTCGACAGCTGAGCAATGCTTCCACTGACCACGCCTCCCAGATTGGTTCTCTACACGATTCAATGTCTGAACAACGCGACGTTCTCGCAGCACAACAGAATACCTTAGCAGAGCAGAAACTTATGCTCGCAGAAATTATGTCCAAGTTAACATCTATGGATGGGAGAGTAGATGGGAGAGTAGCATCAGGCTCACTGCCGCCGGAAAATAGAGGAATACTGGGATCTCCTCCATTGGGATCTCCTCCATTTAACCACAGCGTCACCTCGACCAGTTCAATCCAAACTCGAGCTGCTCGCGTCGATTTTCCCAGATTCAATGGCGCTGATCCCATCGGATGGATCTTCCGAGCTGAGAAATTTTTTGACATACATGGAACTCCAGATGACCAACGCCTCAATCTAGCTTCAATTCACATGGAAGGGCTTGCGTTACAGTGGTTCCAATGGGTAAGCAAGGCTAATCTCTTTACTACTTGGGCCTCCTTTACACGAGCACTTGAAATACGATTTGGACCAACTGACTTCGATGATCCGAGAGCCTCTCTCGCCAAGTTGACCCAGACGACAACCGTCGCAGATTACCAAGCCCAATTTGAAGCGCTTGCTAATCGCGTGGAAGGTTTACCCACCGATTGCTTGGTTAGTTTCTTTGTATCCGGCCTCCGATCTGATATACAGAGCGAGGTCAAGGCTTTTCGCCCAAAGGAATTAATGGATGTTGTTATGCTCGCACGAGTTCAGGAGCAAAAATTTCTCGAATCCAAACGCTCATATGTCAGGGCCACACCATTATCTTCACGACCGCCCCCACTAATTAACACCACTGGCAGCTATGTCCAACCAAAACCTTATTCTCCACCTGCAAGCACCGGAATCCCAATTAAACGTTTATCCACAACCGAAATGGTACAGCGAAGGGAACGAGGACTCTGCTTCAATTGCGATGAGAAATATGTTCCCGGTCATCGTTGTAAGACGCGGCATTTGCTGCTCATGGAATATGACGACGACATTCCGGAAGGGGTTGCTCGCCCTGATGATCAAACAAATACCACAGCCGTAGCAGACATGGATTCTATGTTAACCACTGAAATTTCCTATCATTCATTGGCAGGTATATCTACTCCAACCACTCTTCGTTTTATTGGGTATGTTAATGGACAACCTCTGCAGATACTGGTTGACGGTGGGAGCACGCACAATTTTGTGCAAACCCATGTTGCTCGCCGATTAGGAATGGCCATTACTGCCGCTCCGAGTATGTCGGTCCTTGTCGGAGATGGTAACCGTTTACTTTGTGAAGGTCAAATTCCAGACTTGCCCTTGGTAATCCAGAATTATACCACAGTGATCCAAGCTTATGTCTTACCCTTAGTTGGGGCCGAATTGATATTGGGAGTACAGTGGTTGGCCCAATTGGGCCCAGTATTGTTCGATTACACCAAACGAACCCTTGCCTTCACCGTGGATGACACTCAAACGATATTAGTTGGTACAGGTGGACCATCATCCGAACCCATTCACTATCACGGGCTGAAGGGTTTACTACAAGCCCATAATCAGGATACCTTATTTTTATTGTCTATGGATGGGCCCCCAGTAAACCTTCCGGAAAATTGGGCTCCAGAAATCCAGCAGCTACTCACAGATTATGAGGATATTTTTCTTGAACCACCCGGGCTTCCTCCACCACGCACTCAAGACCACAGCATCCCTTTACAGCCCGGAAGTCAGCCGGTTAAGGTGCGACCTTATCGGTACCCTTATTTTCAAAAAAATGAGTTGGAGAGACAAGTAACCACCATGTTACAATCGGGTATCATACGGCCCAGTCCAAGCCCTTTTTCATCTCCCGTCCTATTGGTTAAGAAGAAAGATGGTACTTGGAGATTTTGTGTTGACTATCGGGCCCTAAATGTGATTACTATTAAAGATCGGTTTCCCATCCCAACAATCGATGAGTTATTTGATGAATTGCATGGCGCCCGTTATTTTTCGAAATTAGACCTTCGCTCGGGATATCATCAGGTTCGTGTACGAGTGGAAGATATCCATAAAACGGCTTTCCGGACTCATGAGGGTCATTATGAGTTCTTGGTCATGCCATTTGGGCTCACCAACGCCCCCTCGACCTTTCAAGCCATGATGAATGACATTTTTCGCCCTTACCTCCGCCAATTTGTTTTGGTTTTCTTTGATGACCTCTTGGTCTATAGCCCATCTTGGCCTACCCACCTTTCCCACTTGACACAGGTGTTTGCTACTCTCCGAGCCCATCAACTATTTGCCAAAAGGGCCAAGTGTTCGTTTGGGCAGCTCACTATTGATTATCTTGGGCATAAGGTTTCGGGTAATGGGCTTGAGGTGGATCCAGATAAAATAACCCATGTCTTGCAGTGGCCTACACCAAAAAATGTCCAAGACGTTCGCGGCTTCTTGGGCCTTACGGGCTACTATAGGCGCTTTATACAGGGGTATGCCAAATTGGCCAGCCCACTTACTGATCTACTTAAACATGGAACATTCTCATGGACCGATTCAGCTCAGCAGGCATTCCAAACCCTTCAACAGGTATTAATCCATGCTCCTATCCTTGCATTACCAAATTTTGACTTGCCTTTCACCATCGAAACAGATGCGTATGGATCCGGTATTGGGGCATTACTATCTCAAAATGGACATCCTATAGCATACTTTAGCAAGAAATTATCATCTCAATTACAAGCTGCATCCACTTATGTACGTGAAATGTATGCCATCACTCAAGCTGTGGCTAAATGGAGACAATATCTTTTGGGGCGCAAATTCATTATCAAGATTGATCAAAAGAGTTTGAAGGAGCTCTGTACTCAAGTTGTTCAAACCCCTGAGCAGTATCATTGGCTTACCAAATTAATGGGGTACGTCTTTGATATCGAATATAAACCAGGAATACAAAATGGAGCCGCGGATTCTCTCTCACGGTCTCCAGCTCCCTCTTTTCACTCCTTCACAGTGGGTTTTCCCCAACTGGACTTCTTAGATGAATTACGCATTGCGGTATCTACATCGTCTGAGTTGCAGACACTCTGTTCTAAGATTCAGGCAGCACCGCACCTGTACCCTGCATACACCCTTCATGATGGCCTTCTATACCACCGGCACCGCCTTGTTTTACCAGCAGGTTCCTTGTTCTGCAAATAGTTCTTGACGGAATTCCATGACAGCCCGATTGGAGGACACTCAGGATATGTTGGAACTTACAAACGCATCAGTGCTAATGTATTTTGGAAGGGTATTCGAAAGGATGTTAAACAATATGTCGCTCACTGTGTTGTTTGCCAGCATATGAAAACAGCGACAACAGCTCCACTGGACTGTTACAACCCCTGCCAATCCCTTCTGCACTTTGGGATGATGTCTCGCTATGGATTTCATAACCGGACTACCTTGTTCACACGGCAAAACAGTTATTATGGTCGTGGTTGATCGACTCAGCAAATATGCTCATTTCCATGCCTTACCGACTCACTTCTCCAGCTCTAAGGCTGCAGCGATGTTCACTTCTGAAATTATTCGTCTACATGGCCTTCCGCGATCGATTGTTAGTGATCGCGACCCATTGTTTGTAAGTGGTTTTTGGAAGGAGTTATTTCGATTACAAGGCACCACCATCAACCTTAGCACGGCCTACCACCCACATCTTGATGGCCAAACAGAGGTAGTAAATCGCTGCTTGGAAATATTCTTACGCTCATTTGTCGAAACAGAGCCTTCCCGTTGGGTTCAATTCCTCAGCTGGGCCGAACTCTGGTACAACACCAGCTATCATTCTTCCACTGGTACTACTCCCTTTGAAGCCCTATATGGTCGTCCACCACCAGCATTGATCAAATATATTCCAGGTAGCACCGTCAATGTTGCCGTCGAGCAAGAATTGACTGCCCGCGATGTTGCTCTGACTCACCTAAAACTCTGCCTTCAGCGTGCTCAAGCTCAAATGAAGCATCAGGCTGATAAACACCGTCTTGATAAAGAGTTTCAAGTCGGCGACTGGGTGTTGGTCAAATTACAGCCGTATCGCCAAATTTCTGTTGCTGCTCGCTTGAATCAGAAGCTTTCCAAGCGCTTCTTTGGGCCCTTCCGTATTTGTGGTCGTGTTGGCAAGGTAGCGTATCGCTTAGACTTACCATCGACAGCCCTCATCCATCCTGTCTTCCATATTTCTGTTCTGAAGAAATTTATTGGCGAACCCCCTGCATCTTCATCCACATCTCCTGCACCCCTTCCGGCAGCCTGTCCAGTTCCTCTTGCCATTCTTCAACATCGTACCTTGCTTCGTAGTGGTACCACCGTTCCTCAGGTCCTGGTTTAATGGCGTGATTTGCCACCTGAAGATGCTACCTGGATCGATTTGCAGACCCTGCATCGTCATTTTCCACAACTTAACCTTGAGGACAAGGTTCCTCTTGCTGCGGATAGTAATGATACAATCCCCACCGCCTCAATGACACCTGAGGGAAAGGAGAACACACCTGGCAGTCAAGTCGTGCGTAGAGCTTCACGAATGAGACAAACTCCAGGGTATTTGAGGGATTACCTATGTAAATAGTGGAAGGATATCTGTAGGAGAGAAAGTATAGAAATTGGGGAAATGATACAGCTGTTGCTAATTTGTTAGGCAGCATGAGCTGTGTTGTAACAACCTACAGATTATCGGCTTTATAAGCATGATGCGAGATAAAGAAGGAATAGAATATTACTCTCAACTCTAAAGTCTCTGCTCTGTCTCTTACCTTCGTCCATATCTCTCCTCATTCTTCCTTCTTATCCTTAAAAACTTCCTCTGTCTCTATCACATAGCATGTGCATGCCATTACTATTGCGGGGGGGGGGCCCTTTTTATGTTTTTTTTTCAAAAAAGGAACTTTCCCTAAAAAAAAATTAAATAATAGGAAATTCATTAATTTTAACTTATCCATTACCAAACATACAATATATAAAGCCTATTAGCCTAGATGAATAAGTGTCCGAAAAATTGATTGGTACCAAATTCAGTATGCTCGGTCCTTGTTTTTCACTTTGCTGCTGCCAAAGGCCATAATGAGGTGCTTTCTACTTCCTACTACCTTTCTCCATTATGTTGATGTTGTTATCTTTTTTTTTGGTTTTCCAACCCATTTGGATTTCTCCCTTGTCCGTTCAATTGTTATATTGCAGCTTAAGTATCTTGAAAATTTCTCTTTATCTACTGTCTTGTTTATTCTCTTTTCAATCATGATCTTCCAAAAACTTATGCCGATTAATTCATTTTTCTTGTCAGTAATTTGCCAACTTTGTTTATTGATGATCAAGTTATAGTTTGAGTGAGAAACTTGGTGATATCTAGACAACATTCATGTAGGCTTCCCAGTGTGAACACATGGAAGTTGTTCAAGACTCTTCTGCTATTATAAAAGCAATGTAAGCCTTTGTTTGTTTTACTTCTTCCTTTTGTAGTTCCTTGACCAACTCTTTATGTTTCTTTCTGATAACAAACGGGTTAAGTATTCATTTTAACAAAGTAGACTACCCTAGTGGTAGGGCATTAATTCACTTTGTTTATTATTTAGGTTACAAGATAGATTACCTTAATGGTAGGATATTAATTCATTGTGTAGCTTTAAATTGGCATGTTAGATGTATCAGAGTTCTGGTGGCCGATTTTATCCCCAGAGTTCCTTATGAGGTAATCAGATTCAAACAAACGGTGGTAAAGGGGGATAATACAAATTTGAGATACGACCAATCATGTGATTTCCCATCTTCCCTACCTGTATTAAGTTTACAATTCATAAAAAGTATGCTTTTGGTGCAAAAGCTCTATGGATGAGCTTTCCAACATTACTTCTGTTCATTTTGTAAATTGCTATAATAAGGTTATTTTATAGCACAAGTTTATAGATACAATCTCCTATAGTCCTATATGAATCTTATGCTTTTTTATTCAAACTTGGGATCAATGACCTAATCCTGACTTTCTTTCTCTACCCTTTTTTTCCTATTATCACTTACATTATTTTTTAAGACAATACGTTTGATATACAATATTCTTTCCAGTTTTAAATAAAGTTGTAGATGGTGGTTCAATTTCTCTCATATGGCTGCTATGAATGGATACTCTGATTATGTACAGCTCCTACTTGACAGTAATGTGATTGCCTTTGCTATAACGTACATTTTATTATGGAACATTGATGGTTTAATAGGTACATTGTTATTTTTTATTGGATTTTTCTTCGGTCAGTTGATCTTGTTTCCTTTTAACCTATCACATATAATTTTTTTTAGGAGTTGTAAGCACTCCTCGGACTATGCTGCTTGTGGAGGAAAATTAAAATGTTGTCAGGTGATTGAATTTGGATTAGGAGTTCAAGTTTATTTCTAATTAAGTTTGGACTTATTTTTTTTAAGAATTAGAATAGAATGGTTGTAATATTAATTTTCATTTTACTCTCTCCCCCCGCCTCTCTCTCCCTCTTGCTCTTGCTATACTAAAACGGGGTCAAAGAAAGAGGGGAAAAGAAAGACTTACAAAACATGCATTAATCAACCTGCAAGCCAAAAAAACACAAAGAGCAACGTGCACATGTTATGCATTAACAATTATTGTATACATTGCCTATTTTTGAAAAGTATTTGTCTTCAAATCTTGTGCTATAAACTTTATTCATGAATTATTTCTTAGGTTGTTGTTCTCATATATCATTTATAATGCCATGCTTGAGTTATGTTTGATTCTTTTCTTCCCTAAAGTTCCATGAGGCCATTGCTTGTGAAGGATCTTAAGAGTTCAAAAAAGACAATATAATCCAAGAACCACCTACAAAATGTGCACTCAAAAGTCCCCTCTTGATTATTCTCATCAACTTTATGACAAGTACAGTGAATCCTTCAAATAATGCATTACTTAAATGATGTACTTTTCCCCCCAAACTTTGATTCTATGAAATCCATGTATTTCATTGGAAAACCTTTTGTATGACTTCCTCTTCTCCAACCCCAAGGAGAACGAATAGAATATCAAAAGCTTGGTTGATCTTCTCCAACTCGCATATATTGAAGGTTTTCTCTGTCTCTCCATCTCCAATTCACATACAACAAAGGGTTCTTTTAGATCTTCGAATCAAAAGTGGGTTTTTCAACCAATATCGTATCAAATTTCAAGGTCTCCATGAATCTATTTTCAGCTTCTTTTGTTTTCAGATTAACATAGAAGTGGAAAGAAAAATATAAAAATTAATTTATTTGGCTTAATAAACATACAAATCGGAAGGAAAAAGAAAAAATAACAAAATATTCAAAGGTAAAATAAAAATATTTGGACAAAGTATGAAGGAGCTCTGTAGAAATTGCAATATCTAAATCTTTAGATGATTTTTTCAGTGGGAAAAATATTATGTAGTATATAAGGATAGACGAAATTAATAATTAGTGCATTGTGTTAAATAATAAAATAAAATAAAATAAAAAACTTTGTTTAAGATCTATTCTTTTTGTTAAGTAAAGAATCAGACTTTTAATAGAACTGTAGATTGAAATATATACATTTATATATCAAAGACACTCATTCCTGCGACAACAGTTGCTCCACGAACACCAAAACTCATTAGTTCCAAAAGAATTATCAAAGACAACACAATATACAAAGAATCGATACTGTTCACTTAAAACCTGAACCTTGGGAGTTCTAAAACATCCTAACGCAACTTCTTCATGACAAGTTCAGGCCACTCCACTAATGGGGAAGAAGTCTGCATCTTAGTCTTTGCAAAAAAAGTCAACAATGGGATTTGCCTTCTTGTAACAGTGGGTAATCTTCCAATCAATTTGCTCCATATAGGCTTTCGATTCGTACTAGAGCTGCAACACAAACCAAGGAATTCTAAGCTCTTTCATTGCCAACACCACTGATATATAATCAGCTCAATACAAAGTATCTCAACACCCAAAAATCGAGTAGTAGCCAACCCTTTCATCAAACCCATGAATTATGCCTCTAAGCTTGTCTTCACATCTAAGTACCAATGTGAAGAGGACAGGGGTGGAGTCAGGATTGAACATTGGGGGGGGGGGGGCGAATAATAAGTCTAGATCACCTCTTCGTCGAACGAGCACTAATGTCTTTTCACCATATATATTATGTGGAATGCGGGACCCACCCACTATAGGTCTCACCTCTGAATTATTTTATTATATTCGGACATAGGGTCCACATTAAAAATTTAAGTAAATTAATATGAGGACTAAAATATCGATAATGTTATAAATAATATTTATTATGGATGTCCATTACCCCAAAGAGATTGTACTTCCAATTGAAGATCTCAATTACCTCAGGATGCAATATTGGTGAAGATCACAACCATCTCATTACACAAATTGGCAGTCAATATTTCCATTCTATGCACCTTCTATCTTGGGTGGCAATCTATGTTTCCATATCAAGAATATCTTATTGTATGCAAGAATCATATATTGTATTTCCATATCAGAGTAGATGCTCCTTCTACTATAAATATGTAATGCACTCAACTGAATGAATTAGTTCTAATTGAACTCATCTTGTCTTTCTTCTTTGTATCTAATATATTTTCTCTTTATTTTATAACACGTTATATTTTCTCTTTATTTTATAACACGTTATCAGCACGATTCCGCTCGAAGAACGAATCCGCTCGAAGTATTGCGTTTTGAAAAGAAAGACAGCAGACTTTGTATCTAATATGTATCATTATGTTTTCTATTCCAAAGTGAAAAGAATGATCGACCTCCTCGCACGTTTTTGTAAACAATGGAGTTTACTTTGTCCATCTTGAAATGTAAGTGGATCATGATAAAAAGGTATGTGTTTTATTGAATCTAAGAATCAATCAAATAATAAGATATTATGTTGCTTTAACGATTGTGGTTTTATTTATTGTATATAGTGGTTGCTAGCTTTGCACCACAAATATTGTTAAATGCACCTGAAGTTGCAAGATTTGAAACTGTAAATGAATACAGTTCTACAGATGCACATGAAGTTGCATGACTTGAAACTGTAAATAAGTACAGTTCTACAGATGCACATGAAGTTGCAAGATTTGAAACTGTAAATAAGTACAGTTCTGCAGATGCACTTGAAGTTGCAAGATTTAAAACTGTAAATAAATACAGTTCTGCAGATGCACATTAAGTTGCAAGATTTGAAACTGCAAGATTTGAAACTGTAAATAAATACAGTTCTGTAGTTTTTGAAATTAATTCTCTTTTGAAATTTTAAGGAGAAAATATTATTCATGAAAATATCCCAGCAAATTTTCAAGTTTCAGATTTGTTGTTACAATAGTAATATTGTAAAAGGAGTTTTAAGAAATACTCTGAATGATATCATGCCTATTTGTGGCTGAATAAAATAATGGACTATTAATGAAAAGTCATGAAGCTCGTCTTATTGGTTCTGTTCCATTCCCTGAAGTGAATACAACAATTCATGATATGTCTGAAAGAAGGCAAAATTAAAATTATGGTCATGATTGTGGAAGAGGATGAGACAAAAGATGGAATAATTACCGTCATTATTATGGAAATAAATAAGAGAATAATAAGGATTCTCAATATAACAATTCAAGGAGTGAAGATAATATTTCTTACCGATGTGGTATGAAAGCTATTAGACATGCATCTGTTATACTCCACAATATTTAATTAAGTTTTGTCAAGCCTTAATTAAAGAAATAAAAATAATGTGGAGATAAATTGGATTTTCCAAAATCATGATACTTGAGCAATTTTTGCCTATTAAAGTGATGATTTTAATGGCTTCACAAATACTACACATCTAGATGCTACAAACTCTTTTGAAGATTATAGTTGAAGATTTGATTATGTAATTCTTTTATCTTCAAATCTCATCTCATATGTTAGTTTATCTTAAATTTAATCTTTTTCTTCTATAATTTTGTTATTGACTTTTTATATATCTTTTAATATATTTTGTTTCATTTTGATGAAGAATGTGAATATTGTTTTATATGCTGTGACGCATATTATACTGAGAGAAAAATATACATATTTCTCTTATTTGATGATGCGGAAGTCAATGTTCATATAAAATCGGTAGTACAACATTGATTGGAAGGAGCTAATCTATTATTATCTGGGAGATAAAATTGGCTATGAATAATTCATTATTTTGTAATAAGTCTCAAAGAAACTTATTAAGTTTCAAAACTATTTGCCAAAATGATTATCAGATTGAGACTACAAATAATGATATAAGTAAATATCTATACAAAGGTATTAGATATTTCTCCCAATTTGTACTACAAGAATATCGCATGGTTGAAACACATGCTTGGGTAAATCAAATGAACATTGATTCCAATAATTTTATTATTTGGCATGACCGGTTGGACCATACCGGATCAAGTATGATGCGAAAAATTATTGAAAATTCAATTGTCATCCATTGAAGAACCCGAAGATTCTTCAATTAAGTGAATTTTCTTGTATTGTTTGTTCTCAAGAAATATTTATTATTAAATATTCACCAGCTAAAGTTGATATTGAACATTCTACGTTTTTGAAACATATAGAGGGTGAAATGTATGGGCCCATTCACCCATCATGTGGACCATTCAGATAATATATGATTTTAATAGATGCATCTATAAAGTGGTCACATGTATGTTCATTATGAACTCGCAATTTGGTGTTTGCGAGATTGTTTGCTCAAATAATGAGATTAAGAACATAATTTATGAATTATAAGATAAAGACAGTTTGTCTTGATAATGCTGGTGAATTTACATCTCAGGCTTTATGATTATTGTATAACAATTGAGATCACAGTTAAATAGCCTGTTACTCATGTTTATATCCAAAATGGTTTGGTAAAATTATTTATTAATTGTCTCCAATTAATTGCTAAACCATTGTTTATGAGAACAAAGCATCATTTGTATGCATGAGGCCAAAAGGTTGTCATAAATTCTCCTTATTACAATTGGCTTATGGTCAGAAGCCAAATATTTCTCATCTTAAAATTTTTGGATGTACGGCTTACGTTCCAATTGCTCCACCACAGCGTACAAAGATGAGTCCCAAAATAAAGTTGGGAATATATGTTGGATATAAATCTCCTTATATAATTCAATATATTGCTAAGGATAGGAGATTTATATAATGCAATACTTGCTAAGTATTATTTTGATGAATTAGTTTTTCCAACATGAGGGGGAGAGAATAAACAGTTGGAAAAAGAGATTGATTGTATGCATTATCATTATCTCATTAGTTCCTCGCACTGAGCACTGTGAACTTGAAGTTCAAAGGATAATGCAATAAATATTATAAATCAACTGTCAGATTTCTTTGACCTCGCTAAGAGTTACTAAATCTCATATTCCATTTGTAAATGCTCCAATTAGAATTGATGTCCCAAACAGGATAATATATCAGGTGCAAATGAAATTAAACCACGTTTAAAACGTGGAAGATCAATCGGTTCCAAGGATAAAATCCTAGAAAATGAAAGGAGCAAATGATCAAGATGGTCATAATATGGAGACAATTGATTATAAAGATCCTGAAGACATAACTTTCTATGAAACCCCAGAAGAGGTTCAGGTACCTGAAATAATGAAGAGATCTCGATTAATTATGTCATTGCAGGAAAAAAATGGAACCGAAAAGATAAAGTTGTCGACAACATTTTTGCATATTATGTTATTGTTGAAATAATACATCAAGACGAGGATCTTGAATATAAATTTGTTGATGAATATAAATCAATAAATGATTGGCCAAAATGTAGAGACGCAATTCAAGCAGAATTGAATTCGCTTAAAAATTAAAATTTTTGGACCTGTAGTCCAACATCTGAAGGTATAAAGCCAGTGAGGTACAATTAAGTTTTCTGCGAAAAATGAAATGAGAAAAAAATAATAAAATCGTGATATATAAAGCATGAATTATGGCACAAGAATTTTCGCAGATGCTTGGCATTGATTACATGGAAACATGTTCTCTTGTGGTGGATGCAATCACCTTCAGATATCTTATTAATCTGGCAGTATATGAAAATTTTGACATGCGTCTAATGGATATTATTACAGCTATTTATATGGCTCACTCGAGTGTGAAATATATATGAAAATCCCTGAAGGATTCAAAATGCCTAAAGCACATAAAAATTCCTTGGAAGTTTGTTCAATAAGGCTTCAAAGATTATCAAGGCATATATGGTAATCTCCTTCGTGGATATTTACTAAATGAAAAGCATAAAAATGATCTAATTTATTATTGTGCCTTTATTAAAGAATGTAGATCTAATTTTAGTAAATATATATGATGATGATTTAAATATCATCGAAACTCCTGAAGAATTTCCAAAAGAAGTAGATTATTTTAAGAAAGTTGAAATGAAAATCTTGAAAAGACAATGTTTTGTCTTGATTTGTAAATTGAGCATTTGACGAATGAAATATTCGTTCATCAATCAACTTATATAGAGAATATTTTGAAGAGATTTTATCTAGATAAAATACATCCATTGAGTATCCCAATGGTTGTGAGATCGCTCAATATAAAGAAAGATTCATTTCGACCCCAATAAAACAGTGGAGAATTTCTTGGTCCTGAAGTACCATATCTTAGTGCAATTTGGGCATTAATGTATCTTGCTGATAATACACAATCGGATGTAGCATTTTCTATAAGTGTATTAACAAGATTTATTTATTTATTCTCCAATACGAACACACTGAAATGTTATAAAACATATATTTCAGTATATTTGAGAAATTATTGATATGATATTATTTTATGAATGTTGATATCAACTTACTAGTTTTGCAGATGCAGGATATTTATCTGATCTACATAAAACTAGATCTCAAACATGCTATTTATTTTCAAGTGAATGTTAGTTATTTTATATTTGGTTAAGATCAATGATACAACACATTCATGAAGCATGCAGTCTTCTACTAGAAGAAGGAATTTCAACAATATTATATGAAGATTATGCTGCATACAAAGCTCAATTGAAGGGATGATACATCAAAGAAGATAGAACGAAACATATTTCACCGAAATTCTTCTTCACTCTTGATCTTCAATGAAATGGTAAAATATATGTTCATTGAATTCGTTCAAGTGATAACTTGACAGGTTTATTTATTGAAGCGTTGCCTACTTCAAATGTTGAGAAGTTGGTATATGATAATGGAATGTAAGTATTCAAAGATACTCAATGATGTTATCATCAGGGGGAGTAAAATACGTGCTGCACTCTTTTTCCCTTAACCAAGGTTTTATCCCACTGGGTTTTCCTGGTAAGGTTTTTAATGAGGCGACTACCAATACGTATTATTTAGATATGTATACTCTTTTTCCTTCACTAAGATTTTTTTCCCACAGGGTTTTTCTTAGTAAGGTTTTAACGAGGTACATTATCTATTGATGGACATCCAAGGGGGAGTGTTATAAATAATATTTATTATGGATGTCCATTACCCCAAAGAGATTGTACTTCCAATTGAAGATCTCAATTACCTCAGGATGCAATATTGGTGAAGATCACAACCATCTCATTACACAATATTGGCAGTCAATATTTCCATTCTATGCACCTTCTATCTTGGGTGGCAATCTATGTTTCCATATCAAGAATATCTTATTGTATGCAAGAATCATATATTGTATTTCCATATCAGAGTAGATGCTCCTTCTACTATAAATATGTAATGCACTCAACTGAATGAATTAGTTCTAATTGAACTCATCTTGTCTTTCTTCTTTGTATCTAATATATTTTCTCTTTATTTTATAACAGATAACACAATTATAAGTAAATTATAAAAAATATATTGAAATAAAACATAGGGGCTAAAATTGTGGGAGACAAACTTTAAAAAATCATGAAGAAAAATGTGGGAAAGAAATCGTAGAAAAAGAAAATATATTGATTTGAAGTCTATTAACTAATTAAATATGGAGAAAACAGTCAATTTCCATAGATTAAGTAAGAAAAAATCAATGATTATGATTAGATCTAATAATATTAATGGCTAAAATTCTAAACATCCAACTAATAAAGCTTAAATTTTAAATTGCAATTAGTAGGAATCAAAAGTTTAGGGATTTGATTACGATTAGATCTCATAAAATTGATAGCTAAAATTTTAAATGAGATTTAAATTTCTATTAATATGAATGGAAATTTTAGGAGAAAGTTTAGGAATTAAAAAATATCAATGATTATAATTAGATCTGATAAAATCAGTGGCTAAATTCTAATGAGATTTAAATTGGTATTAGTAGAATAGAAATTCTAGGAGAAAGAAAGAACAACAAAATAAAAGAAATTTTCAATTATGTTTACTGAAAAGAATACTAGAAAAATCCTAAGTGAGAGAGAGAGGAATAATTTGAGAAAAAGAAAATGAATACCTAATAATTATGGAGAAGATTTATGAAGACTCCAGTGTCTACTAACTACTCTACTATTTTGTGAGACATGTGAGGAAAGAAAAAAAAAAGAGAGAAAAAAAAAATAGGGAATAAAAGAGGAGATTAGGAGAGAATAAATAGGGAAAAATTCATGGATCCTGAGTTAGTTTTTAATTAGGATTTAACTTTTAATTCCTTAAAATTGGGGGTTTAACAGTAATCATTAGATAATAATTAAGAATGACATCTATACCCATCATCTTTATCTTAAACTTTTTTTTTTAATTTTTTTTTTGGAGGGGTCAAATAGTAGTATTTCACATGTGAAGTGAGAGAAACAAGGAGAAAATGTAGGATAATCGGAATTTTAAAAAAGCCCTGGGGTAGGGTTGGGGGGGGGGGAGGTGGGCACGAAAGAGGATACAATATAACATCCCTTCTTACCCTACATGTGTAGTCACGTGCATTTGCAGTTTGCGCATGCAGTTTTTACTAATATATATATATATATATATATATGAGGATACTGTTATAAAATAAAACAAATATATTGAATACAAAGAAGAAATATAAGATGAGTTCGACTCTTCTATTGAGTTAGTCATTACATATTTATAATGGAACTAGCATCTTCTCTGATATGGTAATATCAAAGTCTACAAAGAAATACAATATATAATTCTCATACACAATAAGATAATCTTAATATGAAGTGATAGATTGCCACTCAAGATAGAAGGTGCATAGAATGGAAATATTGACTGCCAATATTGTGTAATGAGATGGTTGTGATCTTCACCAATATTGCATCCTGAGGTAGTTGAGATCTTCAATTGGAAGTACAATCTCTTGGAGGTAATGGACATCCATAAATAAATATTATTTATAACACTACCTTTGGATGTCCATCAATAGATAATGTACCTCGTTAAAACATTACTAAGAAAAAACCCTATTGGAAAAAATCTTAATGAAGGAAAAAGAGTATATATATCTAAATAATACGTATTTGTAGCTGCTTCATTAAAAACCTTACCAAGAAAACCCAGTAGGACAAAACCATGGTGAAGGGAAAAAGAGTGCAGCACGTATTTTACTCCCTCTGATGAAAACATCATTGAATATCTTTGAGGACGCACATTCCAATATCATATACCAGCTTCTCAAAATTTGAAATAAGCAATACCTCAGTAAATAAATCTGCCAAATTATCATTTGACCGAATTCAATGAACATCGATTTCACCATTTTGCTGAAGATCATGAGTGAAGAATAATTTCAGTGAAATATATTTCATTCTATCTCCTTTGATTATCATCCCTTCAATTAAGCTATGCATGCAGCATTATCTTCATATAATATTGTTGAAATCTCTTTTTCTAGTAGAAGACTACATGCTTCCTAAATGTATTGTATCATTGATCTTAATCAAATATATTGTCGACTTACTTCATAAATCATTATTATCTCTGCATGATTTGAAGAAGTGACAGCTATAGTTTATTTTGTTGAATGCCATAAAATAGCTAACCTTCACTTGTGAATAAATAATATGTTTAAGATCTAGTTCTATGTAGATGAGATAAATATCCTACATTTGTATAACAAGTAAGTTGATGTCCACATTCATAAAATAACATAATGTCAATAATTTCTTGAATGTACTGAAATATGATACTTGAGAATCAAGAAATTTTTCATTGTTTTCTTGGGGTCGAAATGAATATTTCTTTTATATTGAGCAATCTCACAACCATTGGGGTACTCAATGGATGTACTTTATCTATATAAAGTCATTTTAAAATATTCTATGTATAAATTGATTGATGAATGAATATTTCATCCTTCAAGTGCTCAATTTACAAGTTAAGACAATACATTGTCTTTTCAAAATTTTGCATTTCAACTTTCTTCAAATAATCTACTGTTTTTGGAAACTCTTCAAGAGTTTCGATGATATCAATATATACACTTATAAAATTAGATCCATATCCTTTAATAAATGCACAATAATAAATTGAATCATTTTTATACATTTCATTTAGTAAATATCCACTAAGGAGATTACACCATATATGCCCTGATCATCTCTGAAGCCTTATTGAACAAACTTTCTAGGAATTTTTATGTGATTCAGGCATTTTAAATTATTCAGGAATATTCATATATATTTCACACTCAAGTGAGACATATAAATAGGCTGTAATAATATCCATTAGACGCATGTCAAAATTTTTATATACTGCCAGACTAATAAGATATCTGAAGGTGATTGCATCCACCACAAGAGAACATGTTTTCATGTAATCAATGCCAGACCTCTACAAAAATTATTGTGCAATAATTCATGCTTTATATATCACAATTTCATTCTTTTTCTCATTTCATTTTTCGTATGAAAACTCAATTGTACCCCACTGGTTTATACCTTCAGATGTTGGACTGAAGGTCCAAAAACTTTATTTTTTCAAGCTAATTCAAATATGCTTGAATTACGTTTTTACATTTTGGCCAATCATATTTTGATTTATATTCATCAACAAATTTATATTCAAGATCCTCGTCTTGTTGCATTATTTCAACAATAACATAATATGCAAAAATGTTGTCGACAACTTTATCTTTTCGGTTCCATCTTTTTCCTACAATGACATAACTAATCGAGATAGCTTCATTATTTTCAGGTACCTGAACCTCTTCTGGGGTTTTATAGAAAGTTATGTCTTCAGGATTTTCATAATCAATTGTCTCCATATTATAACCATATTGATCATTTGCTCATTTTCTTTTTCTAGGATTTTATCCTTGGAACCGATTGATCTTCCACATTTAAACGTGGTTTAATTTCATTTGCATTGATAGATTGTCCTGCTAGGACATCAATCATAATTGGAGCATTTGCAACTGAAATGTGAGATTTAGTAACTCTTAGCAGGTCAGCAAATCTGGCAGTTAATTTATAATATTTTGTAAATGCATTATCTCTTGAACTTCAAGTTCACATTGCTCAGTGCGAGGATCTAAATGAGATAATGATAATGCATTCCAATCAATATCTTTTTCCAACTATTTATTCTCTCCCCCCCCTCATGTTGGAAAAACTAATTCATCAAAATGATAATCAATAAATATTGTATTAAATAAATCTCCAATCATTGGCAAGATATTAAATTATATAAGGAGATTCATATCCGACAAATATTCCCAACTTTATTTGGGGACTCATCTTTGTGCACTGTGGTAAAGCAATTGGAACAGAAACCTCACATCCAAAAATTCTAAGATGAGAAATATTTGGCTTCTGACCATAAGCCAATTGTAATGGGGAGAATTTATGACAACTTGTTGGCCAGATGCATATAAATGATGCTGCATATAACATATCCTCACACCGACATGAGACTTTGTTCTCATAAACAATGGTTTAGCTATTATTTGAAGATATTTAATAAATGATTTTGCCAAACCATTTTGGATATAACCATGAGCAACAGGCTATTCAACTGTGATCTCAGTTATTATACAATAATCATAAAGCCTAAGATGTAAATTCACCAGCATTATCAAGACAAACTGTCTTTATTTTATAATCCATAATTGTACTCTTAATCTAATTATTTGAGCAACAATTTTGCAAATACCATATTGCGAATTTAAAATAAACATACATGTGACCATTTTATAGATGCATCTACTAAAATCATATACTATCTGAATAGTCTACATGATGAGTGAATGGGCTCATATATTTCACCCTGTATACGTTTAAAAAACGCAGAATGTTCAATATATATATCTAATAATAGATTTTCCTTGAGAACAAACAGCACAAGAAAATCCACTTAATTGAAGAATCTTATAGTTCTTCAATGAATAACAAATGAATTTTCAATAATATTTCGCATCATATTTGATCCGGAATGATATAACCGGTCATGCCAAATAATAAAACTATTGAAATCAATGTTCTTTTGACTTACTCAAGCATGTGTTTCAACCATGCAAATATTTGTGTAATACAAACTGGGAGAAAATGTCTAATACTTTTGTAGTAATGCATAAATATTCACTTTTACTATCATTTGTAGTCTCAATCATTTTGGCATATATCTTCAAAACTTAATAAGGTTCTTTGAGACTTACTACAAAATAATGCATTATCTATAGTCAATTGATCAGGCTCCCATTTCGTGCTTAAATGCCCTGTGTAGTCATGGCTGTGTTCGAGGGTTTCTTTGCTCTTTTGCATTTAGACCCAAGAGATAATATATGCTTTGTGAACTAGCAATCTCTGTCTGGTTGTATAATTGTTTGTGTTCTTTCGTAATTAGGCAATGGCTCCTTCAGTACAGCCTGAAAGCGGGCTGTCAATTGTTGGATTGAACAAAGGGCATATCGTTACAAGACGGGAGTTGGCTCCTCGCCCTTCCAACAGAAAAGGGAAAACTAGCAAGAGGGTGCATTTCGTCAGGAATCTCATTAGGGAAGTTGCTGGTTTTGCTCCCTATGAGAAGAGAATCACTGAGCTTTTGAAGGTTGGGAAGGACAAGCGTGCACTCAAGGTCGCTAAGCGAAAGTTGGGTACCCATAAGAGGGCAAAGAAGAAGCGTGAGGAGATGTCTAATGTTCTGCGCAAGATGAGGTCTGTTGGAGTGCATGAAAAGAAGAAATGATGATTTTCACAAAATTCACTGTAATTTGGGTAGAGTTTGTCAATTTCTGCTGTTAGATCGTGATTTTTAGTTATAATCCTGACTGAACAATGAGGTTAACTCATTATACACATTGCAGTGGTGTGTGCTCTATGAAATTGCTTAATTACCCTTGGGTGGTGTAGTGGAAGTTTTACTGGATTTTTGGTATTCAATTTAAGTAAACTATCTTACAATTATCTTTTTCTATAGTCAATTGATCTCCTAGATAATAATAGATTAGTTTTTCCAGAGCTTTCAATCAATGTTGTACTATTAATTCTTGTATGAACATTAACTTTCGTGTCATCAAATAAGATAATTAATTTTTTTTTCTTTTAGTATAATATGCATCGTAGCATATTAGAGAATATTTAAATTATTCATCAAAATGAAACAAAATGCATCAAAAGATATATATAAATCAATAAAAAAAATAGAAAAGAAAAAGATTAAATTTAAGATAAACTAACATATGAGATGAAATTTGAATGGAAAAGAATTACAAGAGTAACATAACATTATTTTTATTTTTATTTGAACTCCAGTAACATAATCAAATATTCAATTATTATATTCAAAGGAGTCTGCAGCATCTAGATGTGTAGTATTTGTAAGGTCATCAAAATCATTCGCGTTATAGGCAAAATTTGCTTCAGTGTCATTACTTTGAAAAATCATATTCATCTCTACATTATCTTCATTCCTTTAATTGAAGCTTGACAAAACTTAATAAAGTATTGTAGAGTATGATAAACACATGCCCAATAACATTTCATACCACATCGATGACATATATTATCTTTACTCCTTGAAAAGTTATATTGAGAATTCTTATTATTCTCTTATTTATTTTCATCATAAGAATGGTAATATTTCTATCGTTTGCCTCTTCCACTTCCACAGTTATAACCATAATTATAATTTTGTCTTTTTTTAGACATATCATGAATTCCTGCATTCACTTCAGGGAATGGAACAGAATTAATAAGACGAGCTTCATGACTTTTCATTAATAGTCCATTATTTTACTCAACCACAAATAGGCATGATATCATTCAGAGTATTTCTTAAAACTTCTTTTACAATATTACTATTGTAACAACAAATTTGAAGCTTGAAAATTTGCTGGCATATTTTCATCAATAATATTTTCTCCACATAATTTCAATAGAGAATTAATCTAAAAAACTGCAGAACTGTATTTATTTACAGTTTCAAATCTTGCAACTTCATGTGCATCTGCATAATTGTATTTATTTATAATTTCAAATATTACAACTTCATGTGCATCTCAGAAACTGTATCATTTACAATTTCAAATCTTGCAACTTCATGTGCATCTGCAAAATTGTATTTATTTATAATTTCAAATCTTGCAACTTCATGTGCATTTGCAGAACTATATCATTTACAGTTTCAAATCTTGCATCTTCGTATGCATCTGCAGGACTGTATCATTTACAGTTTCAAATCTTGCAACTTGATGTGCATCTGCAGAACTGTATTCATTTACAGTTTCAAATCTTGCAACTTCATGTGCATTTAACAATATTTGTAGTGCAAGTCTAACAACCACTATATACAATAAATAAAATCATTATTGGTTGATGACAAACCTCAATTATTAAGGTAACCTAATATCTTAATTGATTATTAGATTTAATAAAATACATACCTTTTTATCACTATACGCTTACATTACAAGATGAACAAAGTAAACTCCATTGTTTACAAAAACGCGCAAGGAGATCGATCATTCTTTTCACTTTGGAATAGAAAATATAATAATACATAGTTTGCTGTCTTTCTTTTCAAAACGCAATGCTTTGAGTGGAGTCGTTCACAATTACTTGAGCCAGAATCGTGTTGATAATGTGTTATAAAATAAAACAGATATATTGAATACAAAGAAGAAATATAGGATGAGTTCAACTCTTCTATTGAGTTAGTCATTACATATTTATAATGAAACTAGCAACTTCTCTGATATGGTAATGTCAGAGTCTACAAAGAAATACAATATATGATTCTCATACACAATAAGATAATCTTGATATGGAGTGATAGATTGCCACTCAAGATTGAAGGTGCATAGAATAGAAATATTGACTGCTAACATTGTGTAATGAGATGGTTGTGATCTTCACCAATATTGCATCATGAGGTAGTTGAGATCTTCAATTGGAAGTACAATCTCTTTGGGGGTAATGGACATTCATAAATAAATATTATTTATAAGTGATAGGTTTTTTATTAAAATCTATATTATTTATATTAAGTTTCAAAAATTAGTTTTTGCATTTCTTTTATTTAATTATTTTGTTAGTGTGTGGGACCCATGAGGAAAGGGTGGTAATAAGGCATCATGAGTAAAGGAGGCCCTTCATGACCTTGGTTAAGAGGCTCTTCATGACATTGGTCATGGGTCTTAAAGGTCTTAATCATGATGGTGTGGTGGGCTTACTTGAAGGGTGGAATTTACTTAAATTCTAACTCTTGACCATCAATTCTCATTTCAACTTCATGACCATTCATGGCCATTACCATAAGGGGGGTTAAGGTTATTGAATGGATTAAATCCAATTCCTTGCCTTAAGAATCCTAAGGGATGTAAGGTGAGGTTTGGGCTTATATAAACCCAACATTTCCTTGCATGTGGTGTGCAATTGAAACACTCCTCACTCTCACATTATTTGTGTTACAAAGTTAATTTCTTTCTTTGAATTTGTCTAAGTGTTGTGCTCTAGCTTTTGGCTCCTTGAAGGGACTAGAAGAACTACCTCATCTTCTAGTTGGAGGTTGCTTTATCTTGGAGGTGGTGGTGCGAAGAACCTTTGGTAGTAGGGTGCATCAATTACCTTAAAAACAACACTCAAGGTGTGACTCAACCTCATTGATCGGTGGTTCGTTCGGTTGCAACTTCAAGCTCTCCGGATTGGCTAAAGATCTTCATCTCTCAATTGTATTGCAATTTCATTTTTATGTGTTTGAAGAATTTGTAATACAATTACCCCAACAATAACAGATACAATATAATATTCCTTCTTACCCTACATGTGTAGTCACGTGCAGTTTTTACTAGTATATATATATATATATATATAGTACTTTACCACCCAATTTCCTAACACATCACATTCCCAATTTGAGTGAATTGAATATTAACATAAGCATAAAATATCACCTTACCAAATCATAAAAAAAAATAACAACATTTGTAATTAATAACTAGAATTTGAATTTGAATCAAATACTGGATAATGTGTTCCTCACTTGTCATAATGATTTCCAAAAGTCCAAGAAATCCACAATTCAAGAACGCTAACAAGCTACAGGAACACATACAAATTAAATTAAGTTTATGTTGAAGACCAAACCACGCATCAATCAGACTCAACTCACACACCCGTATAGGGGCGGTAAGTCAAACCTCATTAGGGCTAGTCAACTAATGAGCACATTTATGTGTGAAGCATGCATTCACTAGTGTGACTTGCATGCTATGCATTAAATGCTCAGTATGTGCAGCGCACGGTCGAGATCGAAATCTCGACCGTGATTTCGATCTCGACTGTCTGTCTCGACACCGAGACGGACGGTCGAGATCGAAATTTCGGTTGAGATTTCGATCTCGACTGTGCGCTTCACCGTGCTGCGCATTTAATGCGCAGCACTGAAGCACGACCCTGCATTCACACACTTAGAGCGGAGCTACCTTGGGTTTTATGTTGTTTTTGTAGATTTTAGGACTTTCTAGAATTTAAGCAAATATTTGAAGTTTTGGGTATGAAATGCAATTTTACACATCAAGAGATCCATTCAAATTCTATAGTGAGAAAGGGCTTGATTTGGAGCATGATGGACTAGAGATGCAATTATGGGCACTCCAAGAATATCTTAGAAATAAATAAACCAATTTTTATTTTTGGTTGAGATTAGTTAGGATTTTTATTTTATTTTACTTTATTCTAATTGAAAAATGTATGGGGCCCACAAGTAGTCAAATATTAGAATTTTCTATGTTTTTTCCATAGATTTTCTAGAATATTTTATTTATTTCCCTAATTATTTTTATCTCTCACCCCACTTTCTATTTCTTTTACTTTATTATTTTCTTAACAAACCCACTTCTTTTTTGTTAATAAATAAATAAATACATATATATATATATATATATATATATATATAATCCTCTCCACTTTCTTCTCCATGTATAACTCAAAATATCTTTATTTGTTTTTTTCTTTTTCTTCCACTCATTCTCTCTCTCCCATGAATTTTTTTTCTTCCTTTTTTTTCTTTATTCTTTTTAACTCCTATTTCTCTTTTTATTCAATTATCATTATTATTATTTCTTTCATTATTTTCACCCCATTCACAATCTCGTATAAATATCCCCTCTCCTCTTAGACTTAAGTTACATTTTTTTTCTCTCTTTAGTTTGTTTATGCCTTCCACACTTTTGTCTCTTTAGTTTGTTTAGGTTTTCTCTAGTTCTTTGATTGCTTGTGGGGTTCTATTTTTTAGATTCAATGTTTAGATTTAATTTTTATATTCAATGCAATGATTATTCAAGTTATTTTCTTTCCTTTATGCAAGTGTAATTTCTTTCTTTCGATCAATGCAATTTCAATTTCAATTTTGAGTTCAAGCTTTAAGTTTCAAGTTTCAATTTCAAAGAGGATTTGTTTTTCTCTAGGTCCTCATTCCAGATCTGGTTGTTAGGGCTGGTTGAGATTCGAATCAATTGTTCAAAGGTTTTTTTAGATGCAAGTAAGTAGCCTTCATTAGTGATCTTTTCTCCCCCTCCATTCCCACTTTTTTCTACCCTTCCATATTCTTAACTTGATTTATTTTTCAGTATTTATTTATTGTTTCCATTCCCCTAAGTCCTTGATCAAGATACCTACAGTCACGCCTCTCTTTAGTTAAGGTTTCCCTTTTCCATTTATTGTTTTGTTATTTGTTTTGCTATTTACTTTTTTTATTTTCTTTTTCTTTAATATCCGTTCCCCAGATCGGTGGACTATAAGCTATAGCAAAGGGTCCACAGTCAAGGTCATCCTAATTATACTCCCCTTCCCTCGATTTAGAGATGACACTCAATCCCTTTTATTTGTTTATTTATTTATTGTTTTCATATTTATTCCTACCTTTTATTTATTTATTAGATGATGAATGGTTAAGTTATGTTTGTTTTATTTTTATTCTCAATTCAATTGCATTAGATGTGTGTGTTAGGATCGCTCATTTAGATATGCTAATTTAGTTCAATTAATTAGTTAAATTTTTTAATCTTTGCATTCTCGCGTTACCATTAAGAAGTTAAATTCTAAGGTAGTCTATCTCCCTGAAATTGACCAATTAGCTACACGATATCATGTGCATGAACATTGACCACCCCCTAGCTACGACCAAAAAGCTCAATCTCAAGCTCATTTCAAGGATCTTTTGGGGACTTTTGGGACTTCAATGGAACAATAGTATTGTCCCAAAAACATCTTCCAAACATCCTAACAAGTATCCAATTAAAAAGGCCCAATTTGGTTATCAAAGTGTCACCTGCAGGCATCTCTGAGATGATGAATCGGTCTCAAATGGAAAAAGATAACATGATCCACACTCAAAGAGGTTGGGAAACACAATGAGAAACATAAATAACCACTCATTAATTTCAACCAACTGCCTCAACCACCACCATTATTGCAAACAACCAACTTAAATACCATGAAAGAATAGTTGCAAAAGGGCCGGGTGTTCAAAGTCTTCTTATCTCAACAAGCGACTACTCCTATGAGTTGCGCTTCGGCAGCATAGCACATGCAAAGACTTTACCAAACTCTAAGCTTTTCTTCTCTCCCAAGCTCTCAGCCTCCAAAGAACACAAACAATTCGTTTATGAGGCTAGGGAACAATAAAATAAGGTTTTAAAGCTTGAAAACGCAAAATTGCCCTTTGTTGGGTAGGGGGCAGGCAGTCAATTTGACCAACTACCCCTATAACTTCTTTATATGAATGCGGTTTTCGACGAGCTTCGAAGCATAAAATCCTCTAAACATGCTTGATTCAATGGTATATTTTACCTTGGCATTGAGGTCCTCTTGCATTGATTTTTGTGGATGCCAAAATCTTCTTTTTAAGCCTTTCATGTTGATTTTCTCTCTCCTCTTTAAATCAATTAAGGTGGTTGTGTTTATCATCTATTTTATCCAATTCCATAGGTTCGATTTCCAAACTCCCGAGTTCAACTTGAATGGTCCAAAGTTGCCTTCTACTAGTACTCTAGGTTCATGGACCTGAAATGATGGGTTTTCAGGATAGGATTCTAAGGATTTTACACTTTCCATGTCACTTTTTGGTATTGGGCTGCCAAAATGGGTTGGGTGGCATTCCACCACGCATCGGCTTCATGCTTGAGCTTTTGTTTCGCACATAGAATCTTTTGTACCTCGATGCATTGTAAGTACCTAAATGCCTTCTCCTTCTCTCTCAACCGCTTACTCAGCTATAATAAATCTTTGGTAACCCCAGTAAAGGTAGGGACTTAGAGCTTTAAGAAGTGCTCCATGGTCCCAAATCAAAATTTTCAATGTAGCCCCCATTGTACATGTATTGGCTCCATTGTTGCTCAGGGGAACCACATGAGTGGCATTATGCATGGCCATAAACCCTTGCATCATGGTGTTGAACTGGGCTTGTTATTGTCTCTTCATGTTGCCCATGATGTTCAAAATATCCTAAGTGGTGAACACTGGTGGAGCATTTGGTAGGTTTTCACCTTGTGGAGGGGGTGGTTGTTGTGCTCCTGCTTGTGGTGGCGGTGGGGCCTCAATACCGTTTTGTTGACTAGAACCAATCATATTGCAATTTCCCACATTTCGGTTTCTCAAGTTAACCAACCTGGAAAAATCACAAACTTCCGTCATTTACTCCATTTAAAGTCATCATTAATCATCCATATGGTATGCACAAACTTAGACAAACACACCAATACAAGGGCCAAACTCATCTTTTAATCCATACATGTGCATAAATGGGCAATCCAAAACACCAAATCATCCAAATCCAACATATAGGGATGGTTATGCTGCAGATCAACTGCCCAACAGACCGCTACTATTTTGTGATGCAAAAATACATTAGAAAATCATGAACTGAGAAGGACCGGCTGGCTTGGATGGTTGACCACCCAGAGTCGATTGCTTGCTAACTCGGTGCAAGAATCGCCATAGGGTAATTGACCCAGCCCAAAAAGTAGGCTTGTGGCAGACCCCCACCCCAAACTGACTGGTGGTGTGGGTGGCGAGTTAGCCTATATTGGGTGACCGCCTCCCATTTTACCCATCTTCCACCTTTAAACATTCTCTCTGGCTCTGGAGAAGAATTCCATTTCACTCCCTTGGTGGATTTGAAGCTCTACAATGCATCTATGTCAAGTTTAATGCGAGGTTCTCCATGAAATCATAGGTATGCTTTCCATTTATCTCAGATCTACATGGTTTTGTCTCAGATTCTTGCTAGATCGTTGTCCTTTCAACTTTTACCTATGAAACTTAATTTTTAGAGTAGTTATTTATTTCCCTCATCTCTTTAATTGTTTCTAGTGCATTCAAACTCATATCTACACTCCATTTACCACATCTACAAGAATTTTATCAAAATTTCCTCATACTCCTTACTTTCTCTTAAAATTTTTTATCATACCCATTATGGCACACCGTGGGGGTAGACAGGGGCCTATGGGAGGTCATGGAGGTGGTTGGGGTCATGGACGTGGGGTGGCACACCTAGACTTGTTGTCACAAAGGAGGCAAAGCTCCTGTACCACCACCACTTCAGAAATTCTCCAATAGACTAAGGTAGAGTGCTAGAAGTGAGGACCGTGGCACCCTTCAGAGTCAAGGAGAGGTTTCAAGCACTTGGATGGGGTTGCATGCTCGACATGGACGAGCCAGCTTATCCTAAGCTCATCAGGTGTTTCTAGCAATCTGACTTTTGTTGAGGAGGATATTAGTGAGGATGATACACATCTTACCATCACCTCTGGAGTACGGGACACTTGCATTCACTTTTCTTCTAAGACACTTTCACGTATCCTTGGTGTGCCCTACATTCCTAGGGAAAGGAGGTGGATTCCGCCAGGCGGCGATGATGACGCACTTCACTACACCAAGCGTTTCTTGGTCCTCACTATGCTTTGTACCAGAGAGTGTGACAGCCTTTAAGGTAGATACATGCTTCCCTCTGCTCGAATCATTTTTTGTGTGGTGAGTAGGAACATTGTGCCCAAGGGACAGACAAGGACAAGATATCAGCCATGCAAGCATTTGTCACCTTTGCTTTCTATATGGGGTATCTGATTGATTTGGCCTACATCATCCAAAAGGCCATAATTTACAGAGTTGAGAACCCCAATGTAGCAAATCTGGTGTTGGGGCGTCTCTTGACCTATATCTTCTGACACTTGTGGGTGAATTTGCACTACATTGCAGAGATTACAGGAGGTATGGGAGATCATATCAATTGAAGGTTTATATCCCATATGCCTCCAGTAGGGACTCGTCCACCTATGCTACCAAGAGAGGGAGTTGAGGGTGGTCAGGGTTAGGCTCGTGAGGAGGATTAGCCTGAGTGCCATATGGAAGTGTGTGAGTCTTACTCGAGCTTAGGATGCTCCAAAGGCACCAACTGCACCTCTAGCAGTTCCACTCAGTGTGATGAGCACATTTATGTATGAAATCTTAGGGCATAAATCATGTATTTCACACACTTAGCTAGAGTGGAGCTACCTTTTGTTCTATGTAGTTTTTGCAGATTTTAGGATTTTTTAGTACCTAAGAGAATATTTGGAGTTCTTGGGTATGATCCATATAAAGAGGTCCAATTTAAATTCTCGAGTGTGAAAAGGGTATGATTTGAATCATGATGGGCTAGAGATGCGATTATAGGTTAACTTCAAGAATATCTTAGAAATAAAGAAGCCAATTTTGATCAACCCCTGAGATTAGTTAGGATTTTATTTTACTTCATTGTTATTAAAAAAAGAGAAACAAATTTAGTGTATGTATGGGACCCACAAGTAGTCAAATTTTAGGATCTTCAAATTTTTTTCAATTTTTTCATAGGTTTTCCGGAATATTTTGTTCTATTAGATTTTATTTATTTCCTAATTATTTTTTCTCTCTCCCCGCTTTCTATTTCTTTTACTAACTATTTTATTTCTTATTTAATTAACCCACATTCTTTTCTTAAAAGTATTTGTTTTCCTCCCTCCTTCTACTCCACGTTTTCTTAATTCAATATTTTGTTTCTTCCCCTTTTCTAGCTCTCTCTCTCTCTCTCTCTCTCTCTCTCTCTCTCTCTCTCTCTATTCCTTATGTTCTTAATTCAATATTTTGTTTCTTCCCCTTTTCTAGCTCTCTCTCTCTCTCTCTCTCTCTCTCTCTCTCTCTCTCTCTCTCTCTCTCTCTCTCTCTCTCTCTCTCTCTCTCTCTCTCTCTCTCTCTCTCTATTCCTTATGTTCTGAAACGAATAAGGTCTTTTATTTGTTGTTTTTTTTCTTCTCCTATTTCACCTATTATTATTATTATTATTATTTTTTTCCCCCCCTTATTTGTATACCTTTCATCAGCTGTGATAAATACCCCCTCTCCTCTTAGACTTTGTTTAAACTTTGTTTTCTATTTAATTTTTTTAGGCCTTCTACACTTTCGATTCTATTTAGCTTGTTTAGGTTGTCTCTAGTTCTTTGATTTCTTTGTGAGGTTCTAATTTTTAGATTCAATGTTTATGTTTAAGTTTTCTATGTAATGCAATAGTTACTCAAGTTATTTAGTTTCTTTTATGCAAGCGTATTTTCTTTCTTTCGATCAATGCAATTTCAATTTCAATTCTGAGGTCAAGCTTCAAGATTCAAGTTTCAATTTCCAAGAGGATTCGTTTTTCTCTAGGTTTAACAATTGTAGGTTTAGATCATTCTAGATTTGGTTGTTAGGGTGGGTTGAGATTCGAATCGATCGATCAAGGTTTCTTTTTTGTTATTCAAGATTCAAAGATGCAAGTAAGTAGCTATCATCAGTTATCTTCTCTTCCCCTCCTCCCCTCCATTCTCGCTTCTGTCTACCCCTTTATGTTCTTAACTTGGGATTTATTTTTCAACATTTATTTATTGTTTCCCTTTCCCCTTGGGTCCTTATCAAAGATATCTATAGTCGTGCCTCTCTTTGGTTAAGGTTTCATTTTTATTTATTGTTTTGTTAATTTTTTTTTCTGTTATTTACTTTCTACATTATTTTTCTTTTATATTTGTCCCCTTATTAGTGGGCTGAGCTATGGCAAAGGGTCCACAATTAAAGTCATCTTAGTTGCACTCCCATTCCTCGATCCAGAGTTGACATTTGGATCACCTCCCTTTTCTTTATTCATTTTTCTATTGTGATCAATTTTTATTTTTATCTTTATTTATTTATGCATTTTCTTTTATTAGATGATGAATGGTTAGGTTATGTCTATTTTTATTTTTTCTTCCAATTCAAATGTGTTAGATGTATGTGTTAGGATCGCTTATTTAGATCTGGTAATTTAGTTTAATTAATTAGTTAAAAATTGAATCCTCGCACTCTCGCGTTACCATTAAGAGGGTTAAGTTAAAGTGTGTTGGGGTAATTGTATTACAAATTCTTCAAACATACAAAGATGAAATCGCAATACAATTGAGAGATGAAGATCGTCTTTAGCAAATTTGAAGAGCTTGAAGTAGCAACCGAACGAACCACTGATTGATGAGGTTGAGTCACACCTTGATGCTGTCTTTAAGGTAATTGATGCACCCTACTACCAAGGGTTCTTCGCACCACCACCTCCAAGATAAAGCAACCTCCAACTAGAAGATGAGGTAGTTCTTCTAGTCCCTTAAAGGAGCCAAAAGCTAGAGCACAACACTTAGACAACTCAAGAAAGAAATGAACTTTGTAGAACAAATAATATGAGTGAGGAGAGTCACAATAGCACACAATATGCAAGGAAGGGTTGGGTTTATATAGGCCCAAACCACACCTCCCCACAAGGGGAGAATCAATTCTCCACTAATGGAGAATCAATGGTTTGTCCCTCCTCCACTAATGTGAATAAACCCCCTTGACCTAACCTCCCCACTACTTGGGGAAGTAACTCTCATATTCACTTCTTTGGAATGAATAAGCTTTAACCCATTCAAAGACCTTAACCCCCACTCATGGTAATGGCCATGAATGGTCATGAAGTTGAAATGAGAAATAAAGGTCAAGAGTTAGAATTTGAGTAATTCCACCATTCAAGTTAGCCCACCTCATCACCATGATCAAGACCTTTAAAACCCATGACCAATGTCATGAAGAGCCTCATAACCAAAGCCATGAAGGGCCTCCTTTAACCAAGGTCATGAAGGGCCTCCTTAACTCATGGTGCCTCATTACCACCCTTACCTCATGGTGCCTCATTACCACCCTTACCTCAAGGGTCCCACACACAAACAAAACAATTAAATAAAAGAAAAGCAAAAACTAATTTTGAAACTTAATATATAGATAATATAGATTTTAATAAAAAACCTAACAAAGTGATATATCTCCCTAAGATCGACCCATTAGCTACACGATACCGTGCGTTTGTGGTTACTTTTATTTAACGAACAAGTTTTTGGCATCGTAGCCGATGAGGTATTAATCCATTTTATTTTTCTCATTCTTAGGTAAATCGAAGTGTTTTTTCCCCGAAAAGTATCATTTTGTAAAAAGAAATTCAAATATATTACTTGTAACTAAAGTATAAAGAAAAACGTATAGTAGTCCCCACTATATTGCAAAATCCCTAGGATTCGGTTGTAAGTGGTTCCGAAGACTATACAGATTCTCTTGCTGTCAAACTTACACAATGTTAAGCTATACGACAACCTTACCACTTTGGAATCATTGTTTCAATCTTTGAGGGGAAATTCACTACTTACTACTCCCCCCCCCCCAACTCCCTTTTTTTTCCTTCTTCTTTACTAATTAAAAAAAAATGATTCCACCAATCGACTTGTCCAAATATCTACCTCAACCATAGGTGACACACCTCTACTTGGGACTCTAAAGGATAGGTTCTACCCTGCTAGAACTGCACAACCCTTATGTATAAGCGTATCTGTAGCCTAGGGGAATAACTATGAACTTAAGTCTCAATTCATTAGCAAGCTACCCCACTTTCATAGATTGTCCTCAGAAGATACATATTTGTTCTTGAGAGAATTTGTAAAGGTATGAGTACTTATCAAAATACTATAACTCAATGATGATACTATTAAACTTAGATGCATGCCTTTCTTATTCAAGGATGGAGCAAAGAAATGGCTTTATGGACTACCAACCAATTCTACTTGAAGTCAGCTTATAGCGGCATTCCTTAAGAAGATTTTTCCATTGCACAAGACAAATAAAATTAGGAGTGAGAGTATGCAGTTTAGACAAAAGCCACAAGAGTCATTCTCTAAACTCATGGAAAGGTTTCAAGGCCCTCTCAAGAATGTCCCCATCACGAAATCAAAAAAAGGGCATCTTTGGCAAAAAAATTATGAAGGGAGGATTGCACCAAGCCAATGTTACAGTCCATGTGTCCTTTGGGTTTTACATCTTATGAAGACAAAAATGAGGCTTAGAATTTTTTAGTTAACAAGGGAGTGGGGGTCCACTCAAGAAAAGAAAGAGCAATAGGAGGTAGAGGTTATTATGTTGATTGAATAACAACTAAAGAAGCTCATCTTGATAGCCTAGAATGGAAGCCATTATTCCTAAAGCACCAAACCCACTCCACCAAGTCGATCATCAAGTTTCTATGTACAATTGGTGCCACTCACCTGGTCATGTAATGGAGGAATGCCCCAACACCTCTAGGAGCAACACCAATGAAAATGTAAGTGCACTTTATCAGAATAATCTGTATAGTAATACTTACAATTTAGACTGGAGAAACCATCCTAATTTTTCTTAGAACCAAAGGAACCAAGGAGGCCCTTCCAATTTCCAAAATCTAGGCCAACCTAGCACCCAAAGGCCAAACACCCGAAATAGTTCTCAGTGTTTTTAAAAGCATAAATTCTTTTATAGGCATTTGCTAAAACTTGCTTTTGGGAAACGTTTTTAGCATCATCGAGCACTTATAGTCATTAGAGATAGAGAAGATAAAGAACCAAAAGATCCCTAAGGATCTGTTTGGGTTAAAGCAACAAATGGAAGAGTTCTATTGCAGCATGAGAGGATTTTAGTGGGGCTTCTATGTTTAAAATGAATATTCCTCTTTAAAATTGTTTCACTTAAAGCTAGCCCACCCCAACTTTTGTTAAAAAAAATAGACGCATCAAAATGGTTTATTGAAACAGAAGTTTTAAAAAATCCCTAGAAATAAAACAGAAAATTTTCGATTTTGTTTATTTTTCTACTGATAGGACAAACACGAGAAACTGTTTATCGATGGGTTCTCAAACGGGCTCCAGTTTATGTAACGATCCGAGTCACCCGATTCACCGAGTCAAAGCCTGATTTTCTTATTTGCAGGCTATTGCTATTTTGAAGCCCATAAAAACTTCCAAATACGTTATATCAATGTGCTGCTGATCGTTTTCCACATTTCCTTCGGACACGAACGCTGGAAACCGAGCGAATAACAAGTCAGTTGGGCTGAATTTGCCGGCAAACGATAGAGACCAAATCGGGGCATTAAGCATTGACCTTTTTCTTATCTGTTCTTCTTCTTTCCCATCTGGTGGGGTATCAATCAAAATTCCTGCACAATCTATCTACAGAAATATAAATGATGAAACCCATGACGGAGCAGATCATGTGAGTAGATTAGATCGAAGAGGAGCAAGTAAGCTTTGCTTCTTCTTCTTCATTTGTTTTGAAGGAGGAGAGAAGCAATGGCGCCGATCTTCGAGTACTTCGTTGTTTGCGGGATTGGTCCAGAGATCCGAACTCTTGATGGGAACAGAGGCTTTCATGGGACAGGTGTTATGTACTTGCCTTCTCTTCTGGACCAATACCCTCCCTCTAATCACTCTCTTTACCCTCCGCCGCCTCCTCAGCTTCCCACAGTAAGTTGAAATAAGCTACTATCTTTTGCTGCTCATTTTATTTGTGAATTTGTAATGCATGATCTCTTGATATTGTAGCATTAGCTTCACTGATTGACGTTTGAAATGGAGCTTTTTTATCAATGCTTTTACTTAAATGCAACTTCTGTTGGTCTGTTGTCTTGAATTATATGAGTACTTGAGTTCAAAATTCAAGTTCGTGATGTACAGTGCTTGGGTAAAACAATAAAAGTAAAGAGGCTGAAGGATGACCAGTGTATGGGATCTTAAAAATGCTGGCACTACTATCAATCCATGCGTCAACCATGATTTTCTACATTAAAAACAGATTGAATAAGGTCATGGAGAAGGATTGAATTGCAAATGCCTATCTGAATTGGTGGCAAGAATTGCAAAACTAATTACACTAAATTATAGTTTTCCACCTCTAATGGGGTGGATAAGAGGTTTTAGGCATTATTGAGCATTAAAGTTACGTTGCATCCATTAATTTAGTTGATATCTTACCAGTGGCATAGCTGCATAGGATGGGAAAGTGAATAACTGCCACAAAGTTGAACCTTACGGCTCTGTCTGCTTTATGCCAAGACGGAGTTGTTCTGGATTTAAACTACTACCCTAAAATCAAAGAGAAGAAACATGGAGAATGCATCCCAACTTCTTACAAAGTCCTCCTTGTATCCATAAAAATGTCATGCATTGGAACAGTGTTTTGCTGATTAATTCATTATGTTGACAGATTTTACATTCCATGGACAAATTTTGCTATCATAACCACATACCTTCTAATGGAGCCAAAAGCAACTTATTTGGTAAAACAAAGTTAGGTGGACTTTGAGCTTGATGGTTGCTATGTGCAAATATTCTTGGTTTTTGGAGTATTTAGATGTGTGGAAACCAAGTGAGCATCTATGGTAACCCAGTGGGGACCTTGAGACCAGCAGGTTTGGCCATTGAAGTAGAGAAAAGAACTATTGTGATGAGTATGTTTGAATTTCATCAACCAGAAGATTCTAATTGATCTATCACTTATTCGTGCTCAACATAATGTACAGGTTTGGGGACTGCTTTCAAAGCCAAATCCTGGCAAATTGTTGTCCTGCCTAGACAACTTCTGATCTCCTTTTACTGCCTACTCTGCAAGGGTAAAGAAGCTTGAGGATCTTTACGACCATCTGAACTGAACATAAGAAAGAGTAAAAAGCTTTTTATAAGGTAGTTAAAATGAGGGAATGTAAGAGTTGAGATATTGATCATGTTTGATGTATTGAAAGTGACTGTCTTAGACTTCACAAGGGATGAGAACAATATGAAGAGACAGGAAGAGTGTTTCTATGGCCTACTAAATGGAGCCATTTAAGTAGAGTGGTTTGGGAGACTACATTACTTATTAGGACTCCATGTGCCATAGATATATACGAAAGTTTATGGTGTTTGAAGTCAAAGAAGTCATAAGAATGATAAAAGTGGGAAAGGCAACCAGGCCGAGATGTTATGGAATTGCTAGATGAATGGTGCTTAGGGATTTGCTAGATGAATGGAGGAGAAGCACAATGCTTTTGATCTACTAAAGCAAAGAAGACACTCAAAGCTACAATAACTACGAGGTATAAATCTAGTGAGTCATACAATGCTATTACAGGAGAGGGTTATTAAAGACCACTTGAGAAGAGAAGCTACTATCTTGAAGAACCATTTGGTTTTATGCTATTTACTTGCTTAGGAGGCTCATGGAAAGATCAGAGTTTGCATGAATGATCTCCTGTAGTCCCTAGAGATTAATATGACATGTGCTAGAGAAGAGAGTGGAGTCAAGTAAATATGCACATGTTATGAAAGACATCTATGAGGGTTTGAATACTTGTGTGAGAACCATTGGAGGTCAAGGTCGTGATTTCTCATGTACCATTAGGCTGCATCAAGAATCAGGTCTAAGCCTTTATTTGTTTAGGCTTATCGTGGATGATTTAACAGGAACATTCAAGGTGAGGTTCTGTTGTGTATTCTTTTTGTTGATGATATCATTCTGTTGGATAAGGCAAAAGTAAGGATTAACATAGTTATGGAGATCAACCTAGGAATCAAAAGGTTTTAGAATAAGTAAAACAAAGATGGAATGTGTCATTGTAAATTAATTTTTAGTAAGGCAGATATGAATTGGTGAACATTGAGACCAAAAGAGTGTTTATTTTACACTGTGTCTGGTTACATAATTCTTGGGAACATAGTTTTATTGAGAATATCATTTTTGACAATGATGATTAATATTGTCAAAACTGTTTGGTTACCTTGATTCTGTCAGGTGATTCCTACTGAATTGTCAACCTTTAATATATGTGACTGAAAAATATAGTTTAAAAGGATGTGTGTCATCTTGAGTAGTTGAGTAGGATTGTCCTAATAATTTACCAATTACATGTGAATTTTGCTTTTTATATGAAGGGCAAGAACATATCTATCGAAGTGATATCATGAAAGAATCACTTTGTGAAGAGAACATGACAAAATATAATCACATTATTCACTCATGAATCACATGTTTCGGCAACCAATTCAAGAATTGTAATTCTCAGGAGTTATATTCCAAGAATTACCTAACCAAACACAGAATTTGATATCTTGGGTCAAAATAAAGAAGGTGATGGAGCATGCTGTTTCATAGATAGAAGGGATGGATGAAGTGCAGGTGTGCATTTGAAGCACTGTGTGATTTTCATATCCTTTAAAACTTAGAAAGGAAATTCTATAGGATTGTTGTACAACCTTCTATCTTATACAAGGGTAGAATGTTGGATGGCCAAGAATTATCATATAGAAGAACTAAGTGTAGCAGAGAAGGATGTTTGTCAAAATTAGGAAGGATTAGTAAGAAATGACAACATCATACCTGATTTGGGAGTTGCCTCGGTATAAGATAAGCTCTATGATTGTTTGAGGTGGCATGTACATGGTCCCTTTTTTTTGCTTTTCTGGGTCCAAAAGGTAAACGTGGCATGTACATGTTCAAAGGGTACCTGGGATTCACCTGTTTGGAGTGATGTTATTCAGTTTGAAGCCATTGAAGGCGCTAGGGGCATGTCTAAAGGACCATAGAGAAGAAATGAGGAAAGACATGCATTGTGTAGTCTTGTCTCAATTATGACCCCCTTGATTAAAAGGCAAATTAAGCAGACCAATCCACCCCACCTCCAAAAAAAAAAAAAAAAAAAAATCCCTCAAAGATGGATCCAAGAACTAAGCTCAATTTCCACACCAAAGGGCTGCTGAACCTATAGAGGTATTTTGGTTATCTTGACAAAGTTTGGGTGTCTTAGGTCTGCGTCCCATTGAGTCCAGTTTGTCGTCTGGACCCTAGATATTTTCTTATTATATTTTTTTGTTTATTATTTTGCAACTTATTGAGAGTCCTTGTGTAGGTGAGATTCTTAGTTAGGTTGGGATCCCACAACTTGAGTCCACTTTAATCTTGTAATTTTTAAGATTCGATAGCTACTCTTAGAATTTGGATTGGAGTCCTCTAGAGTTAGTTATTGAGTTTTTGGAGTCAAAATACTTAGTTAATTAGAGTTAGATTTTGAAAGCCAATTAGAGTTCTAGTTGATTTTCCAACTTTGAGTCCTCTTATTTTTCTTATTTTGAGGCTATAAATAAAGCCTCCTTACTTTGTAATGGACAAGTTGAATTGATGAATAAAATTACTGAGTTTGGAGGCAAGTAATCTTGTGGTCTTCTTAGGAGGGCTAGGGCGGATTTGAGTGATTTTTCTTCTTCGAGTTCAGCCCTTGTCCTTCAATTTCCAGCATTAATTCAACAAGTCCAGCAGCTGCCTACCATCTCAAGTAAGTACAGCTCCTCTCCTTCCCCATTCCAGCCCTCCGTCTCTTTCCTATCCCTTCCGCAGGCTTCCCCTCTCATCCCTGCAATAGCAGCCGATCCCCGCCCCTAGAAACTTCACCAAACCTAACCCTTCGCCCTTCCTCTCACCTCTAATAGGATCACACCCCTCCCTCGACCCTAGTCTTACTCCTAGAATCCCCATTGGACCCTTATTAGGTTACAGAATTTTCTGCAATTCATCTTCTTCCTTAGAAAACCCTAAACCCTAATTGACTTTGAATCCTTGTATCTCTCCAACCCCAACTCCAATCACCTGCCCTTTTAGGTTTAGCATCCCCATCCCTTTCCTAACACTCCATCCAAACCCTAGGTCAATCCAAGAATCCCAGACCCCTTAGGACTCTTTAAGCCTATTCTAAACCGACTAGAACTGACCACCTTTCCTACCTGACCTGAAATTACAAGACGCCTACAACAGCCCCTTCCTGAGCCCAATTGAACCCTGAAACAGCATCCGTTAAAGCCCTAATCTGGATTTAATTCTGGAATTTCATTGCAGCAGCCACTGAAACCTCCAAGACCTAACCCTAACATCTGCCAGCCTCAATTCACCCAAGAGCTCTTCAATTACAAGCTTCTATAACCCTAGAAGACTGCTGGTTCACAGATGGAGGATCCTGGAGTGACCCAATTTTAGGGTTTAATTTTGAAATTTCCAACACTAGAATTTGGGTTACATCAGAAGGCAAGGATCCTTGAAGCTGACCCCATTTAGGTGGGTTATTGCTGAATTGTTGAGGTTGTTATGTATTCCCTTTTTTCTTTTTCCATCAGTTGTTTATACTTTGTCTTTGAACTGATTGATGTTGTGAACCCCATTTATTTGTGTACAGCTTAATTGCTGTTGTTGTTGAATCTATGATTCTTCATCTAGACCTCCATCAATTGACAGCTGAAGAGGGGGGGGGGGTGGCTGTAGTTGAGCTACTTGAGGAGAACTATATTAGGCGAAATTGAATTCATAGGCAAAGGAGGCATTCCACAGAGTTGATTTTTAAAATGTGGAAGTTCTTCTCTAGATTATAACCAAGGATCAAGGTCTCGGTTTCAGGTTGTGTTTGTAAGTATTGGTAATACCTTCATGTTTAGGTGGATTTTTTTTCTTTTCTGGATCTTAGTTCTGTTGCATTTGTACTTGCCTTTACTATATTGTGCCAGGGTATTAATAGCTATTAAATTTGTGAATGCCCAAAATTTGCAGTGTGTCCTGCCTGCTGGTGTTGAGTTCTACTCATCAGGCTTTGATCCAAGTGATGTCGCAACATTACCACGGAGCTATCCGATTGTATTAACTGGTATTTGTTAGCCTCACTAATATGTATGCATATAAGTATGTAGTGTATTTTAATCTTATTTAGCTGAATTGTTTATGTCAAGTAGTTTGTATGCATCAGCTTTCTGCTTTGTTTTATGAGTAGAAAATTCTTCCATGGTTTCTGGTCATATAAATGTTTTTAAAAATTGATTCCAACCTTATGATATATGGAATCTGGATAGCTGAACATACTTAGTTTACCTGTTTCTACAGGATTTGATAGTGATACTGAAATTGGAAACTGCTTAGTGCATGGTTGCTTTTACTGTATGAATTCTCATTCTCAGCAATTGTATGTACTGTTTCCTTAATTCCTATCAATTTCATTTGGTGTTTTTTCAACAAATTGTACTCTTGATGGGTTTTTTTCTCCTCAACAACCAACAAATTTGGTGAACCGGTGGAGTAAAAAATGATGTATACGACAACAAATAGAATCCCCAAGAAAGGATGGAACTTGTGCAGGTAGGATAATGTGCAAACAAAGATCATACCTCACAGGCATCAAAATAGAAAATGCTAACAGGAAAATGTGCCAGGAAAAGGGCTGTGCTCACTGCACATCCCAGCTGAAAATGCACCAGGAGAAGTGCTGTGCAAGCCCCAGCTTTGGTGAGCTGTTATTGTTGTCCAACTAGAAAATATATCAGCAGCCAATGTAGGGAATCTGGCCCTTCAACTACTCTATAAGTTTCTCCAAGGATCAGCAGAGGGAGAGGGAAGTCAATAACCAAGGCTGGAACACTTGGTGAGAAAGGATATATGCATAGCTTAGACCTTGTACCTAGTATGTGTTATGGTGAAAACCAATCTTCATCATATGAAATGTTTTGAAGCCCGTTTCCGGTCCCAAATGCGCTTGAATGACCATTTTTCAACTTTTTCCATCGCCAGGTAGGCTATGGGTCTTGTTCAGAATTTTGAAACCTTCGAAATGACTATTTGTGGGCCCATAACTGTTTGGAGGTCCTGTGCTTCCCTTTTTTGGTGTTTCTGGGTCCATGGGCATTTTAGTCTTTCTTAAAGTAGGGGTTTTCACTTGTAACTCTTTATAGTCTCTTAACAGGGTTGAGATGGGTAGAGAAATGGCTAGGTTGTAACTCTATTTGTTTTCCTTATTGTGAAACACCATATCTGCTTGGCCGTGAATATAGCCTTCGGGTGAGCCTTCGGGTGAACCACGTAAAATCTTATCTCATGTGCTTGTTTTTGCTTTGTTTTTTCTGATAGTATGACATCAAATAGAGTTGATTGGAAGGCAAGGATCTATGTAGCCAACCCCATTTAGTTGGGACGAGGTTGTTGTTGCTGTTGTTTTTCTATATCCATTTCATCATTTTTAGACCAAATTTAAGTTCATTTCATTCCATTTTCGTTCATAGGTTGCACACCATGTTTGGTAAGTCATTCTATAGTTTTCTAGATTCAGATCTTTGTGCAGACTCACATTATGGCCTTGTATCACGTTTTTTTGTTCTAATATTTGCAAAACTTGAAGAACCAAAGCTGTTGTCCTGCCTGTCTTCTTTAAATCCCATCCAAAATCACCTTATTCCTGTATTCCAATAAAAAGTTAGGCCTAAAATACTACTGGGAGGTCAACTTGCAAGAATTTTGCAGCTTGTGTAATCCACTCTCCCAGTTTGACTTTTCCACTGGTTCCATCAGTTTTTCACACTTCTATTGGTATCTCATCTGAACTTGGAGTCTTACTTGCTTTCATCTTTCTTAGGAATTCTATCATACTAATCTTTCTAACATATTTATGTTGTGTGATGTCATGATGAGAGATGTAGTTGTTTGGGTCATTTCTACTCAATTTTTCTCCATTTAGAATGTCAAAGAATACTCATCCCATCTCTTCATGAAGTCCTCATCACTTACCAATACTCTTTCATCATCACTCTTGATGCACCTTACTTGGTCAAAATCTCTAATCCTATTCTTTCACATTTTAGCTATCTTATCAAAGCTTTATCATCTTCTCTAGTGTTTAGGTTAGGTTAAAGCTTATCATACTGCTTCCAACCCCACACTCTTCTTAGGTGTCTTTCTCGCATCATTTACCTCTTTTTACTCTATATCTTTAGTCCTTTGCCAAGTCTTAAAACTATTTTGGCCTTAATAGTTGCTTGAACCTCAACATTCTGCCACTTTCTCTCCCTATTTGCCTGATGACAACCCACTGTCTTGGGCAACCTTCTTTATACAGATCATCGTCTTATTCAGCGTCTCATTGGTGTCTGCCTCACATTCCCACTTTCTTTGTCTGACCACAATCAAGGTTGTCAAGGTGGCAAGGCGACCAAAGCAGTTGGGGCTCTGCCTAGGCGACAAAGTGGCGTCTAGGCGGCAATAAGGCGACCAAAGTGGTTGGGTCAAAATTTTTCAATACAACTACTTTTTAGCTGATAAATTTCTATTATAAGCTAGGCAAACATTCAAGAATCACATTCATCGGAAGAAAAAAAAAGCATTCAAGAATCATAATTATGAAACATTTTTAAAAAAAGAACACAAGCATAAGTTCATCTCATCAAGCATCATAACATATGACTATTAACTTTATCAAATTATAAGTATGAAAATGAAGTAGTAATTTACATGTTACTTACCTCTATGATAGTGTGATGCCAAATAAGTGCCTTATCCATTTAATGATCCATTGATTCCTAATTCCAAAATGACTAACTATTAAATTTGTATACGGCTTTGTAGAATAAAATTTGATTTAAAAAAAATATTATTATGTACAAAATGTCAAAAGGCTGACCGTTTTGGTATCTAGGTGGCAATAAGGTGCACAAAGAGACAAAGTGGTACCAATTAGGTGAAAAAAGGGCAAAAAAACTGCATGCTAACAAAGCGGTTGAAAAACCGCCTTGCCGCTTAGGCGGACGCTTTGACTACCATGACCACAATATTAGTAAATGTCCTTAGGAACTCATGATTTAGTCTTCCCTACCTCACCTTAGGTTATATAGGTTATCTCCTATTTGTTTGTGCACTGAGGTATAATTTCAAGATTACCAGTCTATGTTGGATGGATAGGCTCTCCTCAGGGATAACCCTACAGTCCTTCCAAATGGTTCTGCCAGCCCTTTTGTTAAGTCAATTTAGTTGGTATGGTCCCATTTTTGTTGGTATTAAATGCTACTCCTTTTTTCTCAAGGAAAGGGTTCACAATAGTCAAGTGCTAGATTGACAACCTCTTTCTCTAATACTTGATCTTAGGGAAATTTTTTACCTTCAAGCTCGATTAACATAAATAACACTCTGGAATTGTTGAATGCTTATGTTACCTTCCTTGTTCATTTTGAGTATTCTTGAAAGCAAAATATTTTGTGAAACTCCAGGTATTTCTACCAAATTTTTAGACCATAGATGGAATTCCAACTCTCAATCAACCCTAAGTTCACTCCTATAAATTTCCTATCAAGATCTTTAAACAATTGCATTGCAGTATTCCATTATGTGCCAAACAAATGGATTGTCTTTGGATAGCTTTCTCTGTTGCTATACATTTATCAAATTTAAATAGTACAGTCAACTGGTCTGGTTGCTTTATAAAATGTTGCTTGAAGGATCAATATCTAGTGTTTAGAGTTTCATTAACTAAATTTGTCTATGCAATATTAGCCTATATGATCTGGATATTGAACCTATCTACCTAATTAGGTCCATAATACAGCCAGTTGCCCTTCTTTTCATACACCAGCTTTGGGTTTTGATTGGGGAGAAGAAAACTGACCTGAATGGTTAAAGTTGAATTCGTCTTGTTTGAGTTCTTTCAATGTTTGCTCCTTTATATATATATATATATATATATATACACCATTCTTGTGAATGTGGCCAGCTTAAATCTCAGTTTTCTAAATCCAAAGTGTTTTGCATCTTGCTTTGAATATTGTACATCATCTCCCAATCATGGTACAAGAAATTGCCAAAATTTCAGCGAAATTGAGCAATATTTCGGTGTTTCGGTGTTTTGGTAAGTAGTGACACGAAACCCAAGTTGAAAATGAAAAGTCTCAGATTTTGGTAGTTCCGCCGAAACCAAAATTTTGGTAGTTCCATTGAAATCTCCAAAATTCTGGTGAAATTTTGAAAATTCCGGTGAAATTTTGAAAATTCCAAGGGGTTGTACCATATAGGGCTTGTGGCTATGGATATGGTGGAGCATATGGTGCTTTATTTACTGATTGTAGTAGCATTTCTACATGAGTATGGAGATGGATCAGTTGCATAGTTTGTGACTCCATCTTTGGATATCCATTAGGACCAGCACAACTAGTTATGCCAGTGACATACTATATGGATAACTTATCCATACCATGTCATGGCATGCTTATGTCTAGTATTAAGAGTATTTCGCCATGACCCAGGGGATGGATCCAACCAGACACATACTTGTATATTGAATTCTATTTATTGTATGTCATGTTGCATCTTAATGAAAACCTTAGTGTGGTCTTCAATAATATCCATATTTACATTGGTTTAAATTCATGTTTCAAAAGACCACTTTAGGGCAGGTTTTAGGAGGAAAAAAATCACTCCTAGTGTGTTTATTGGCCTCAATTAAGCTAGATACCACAAAAAAGCCCAAAATGACCTCAAATACCCCCCAAAACTGGGGGGTGTAACTTCCACCAAAACATTCCCAAATTTCAGCAACATTTCGCCAAAATTTCGGGGTTTTGGTTAAATTTTGTACCTTGCTACCAATTGATCTCTAGATTTTCTTTCTTTTAAATAAATATAGGTGTTTAGCAGAGTATTGTCTTATGATGATGGGAATTATTTGCACTTTACACTCAAAAAAAAAAAAAAAAAAAAAAAAAAAAAAAAAAAAAAGGGGGGGGGGGGGGGGGGCAGAATTAATAAACATTTAGTATTTGAAACAGCCATCTTGTGAAACAAGGGTAAAACTGCGTTGCCTCTCTCGAGACCCCCGCAATAGCAGGAGCCTCATGCACTAGGTAGCTGTTTATTGGGGGTGGCCTTAGCTTCTGTATAACTTTATTATCTAGTGTTGGAAGCAGTGTCTTTTGCAAAGGAGGGAGTAAGACTGCACACATTTGCCCTTTCAGACCCTGCGGTAGTGGGATTCCCTGTGCACTGGGTAGCTTTTTATTGTGATTGTCTGAGCTCTCTTCTTATCTCTATTTGGTGATTTTTTCCCCTACGTATTTGATGTGCTCTCAAGACTTTTCACGAATTTGTTTTATTTTGCTAATCTCCAGACTTTTACCTTTTGTGCATCAATTTCTGATTTGAAAATTTTCTACAGAGGGAGATGGATCTAAAATTTATGTTAGCTGCATTGCTTTTCGAGATCCAGTCTGTGAGGATATCGCTGAAGCTTATCGTATAAATGCAAATTCATTTTCAGACAAATGTATTTGTATCGTTTCACGCTTACCCAGCTTCCGTGTGCTCCGGGATGCACTAGAAGAAATATTTTCCCTTTGCTTTTCTCCAACTGGGAGTAGGTAGGTCTTTCTTTTAATATTTTCTTTGTTGGCAGTATATATTTCTGTCAATTCTTGCATTAGGTGTGAAGAGACTAATTGTATGATGTCCATTGTCCTAGATTAAGATGAAGGTGGTTTGCTGAAACTTTGCTCTTCCCTTTTTTCTGGATGTATTTGTGGCACATGCAGCTCTAAACAAATTTATTATAGTGAGAAAAGTTGATTGGGTAACATTGCTATTATGCTATATTGTTAAGTCCGTGAAGGGGTCATATTTAATGCTGGTTTGCATTATCTGATAAGCAAGAATATGGCTTCCACGGAATTGGAATGAAGGCAACTACAGAGTAGATTGATAGAGAGAGAAATGAGGATTAACAGCCCAAAACTATAGAGGGAGAAATGAGGATTAACAGCCCAACACTTCAGTATTGGAAGAGCTGATGCAGTCAAGACTGTGCGCGATTGGGCCTATGAAGACTTCATTTTGGGCCATGGATGGGTTCTAGGGTATTCTGAGTCTGTTTAGTAATTTCTAAAGGTTTTTATTGTGTATACATTCCCTGTTAGTTAGACACTATTTTAGTAAATTAAGAGGCCTGGAGCTACTGAGCTGTTCATCCAGGACTGAGATTCAAAATATCTATCTACTTCTTCTGATCAATATTTACTAGGTGTGAGCGATCCTCTCTCTTCTTCTCTGTTCTTCTAATTCTCTAACTTTATAGTTTTCCTTTGATTTCTTTTTCTTCTAATATTCTTCTCTTATTTATTCAATATCGAGTTCAGGATCTCAACTGTTTCTTGCTGCTTATTATATATTTATATTTGAACTGCGATTCTGAAGTTCTGCAAATTATCAGATTGATCCCAGATCTGTTCCTTATATCTGATCTGTAACTAGAATTTTATGCGACCTGGGTTTCATCTAGTTGTGATATTCAAGAATTTTATGTGATAGATCAGATTAAGCTCTACACTTGACCATAATTACATATAGGTCTAATAGTTGAATATGAGATATTGAATTTCTCTTATCTTCGGTCTACTCTTTCCATAACCTGATTCTATTGACTTCTGATGGACGAAAAATAGGAATTGCTACATTTGACCAGAGTTGCTTCCAGATCTAATAGTTAGATTTGAGATATTGAATTTCTCTTCTTTTTAGTCATTTCTTTCCGTAATCTGATTCTGTATAGTCTTATGGTGTTAGTGGTTGTATCTCTTTCTTCTAGATTCCTTTCTAGAACCTTACACTGCATTATGCACCCAGTGGAATGCGATGAGCCGAAGACAGGTTTTCACAACTGAATGATGAGATTCTTGGCTTTAATATGTATTTTAATGGGAAATACAAGTTACTGGAAAAGTTATAAGAGCCAGACTTTGAATTGTTATTCATATAAAATTATAAATGGAAATTAATTTCTGATTAAAGGATTGCTTAATAGCCCAGCAGTAACCCACTGGAGCAAGAAAGAATTTTGTTTAGGCATTAATATTATGTGAGCTGTGAATTGGGTGCAAACATGAGGCACAATGTGGGTTAAAAAAAAAAAAACCCATTATGGAGTGCTGTTTGCCCACCTTGTCCACAGACACTGTATAGTATAAACAAATTTCTTGTTATATGGGTTTTATGTGGCACCAATTTCTTTTGGAACCCTGCATTGTTCTTTTTTTTCCCCCTTGGGGGGGGGGGGGTTGGTTGTGTGGGGGATTAGGACATTATGTTTTCCTGGATAGTAAGAGATAAGTTTGGATGAGGAGTTATCTCGATTTCTTTTCCAGTTTCTCTTTGTTTGTGTGTGTGCTTAAGGTGGTCTTTGGGGAGCACAGCTGTAGGAAAATGTTTGGTGGGTGGCCAATCATCCAAGCTAGAGATTGGAAGGTTCATTATGTGTGCCTAAGATTGGATGAAGTTTCTTTGAATAAATGCATTTTCAGAGTCAACCTTGTTTTTGGTAGCTATCAAATTATCAGTCATTTGGATGGATTCTGCTCTATGTAAAACTATTTATTTAACTTGACCTTAATTTTATTATTATACTATTGAACATCCTTTTATTTAGTCCATGTTACAAAATGGCAAAAGCTGCAATTTTCCAAGATCTATTGTCCCAAGGTTCAAGTAACAACTTAGAGGTTGAAATCATACAAATATCAAAGTTACAAGTATACGTAAGCCCCTGAACCAAGTACACAATCCACTGCTACTCCCCTCTTTCTCTACAACAATTTTGGAAGGTCTATGCTTGGTGAATTAATTTTTTGGCGGGTTGAGTGGAACAAAGACCTTTTCTCTTGGGATGGAGTTTACATGGCAAAGGGGTTTCAGTATATTTCATCTTTAACAATAACCATAGTGCCAGCATAGTTCGTAACCTTTAAAAAAAAAAAAAAGGTGTTCCCATTGCTTGAGGCTCCCATTACTGCAGGGTCTGGTAGAGGCAGATGTAGCAGTCTTACCTCCTGCTTTGCCAGGGAGGCTGTTTCCGAGTTCCGAATGTGCCAAGGTTTGTCCACAAGTTGTAATTTACAACAAGTTATTACACAATTTTGGTATATATGGAAGTTTAAATTAAAATATGTTTGTGTTGGGCATTCCCAGAGCAGTAGGCCCCCACCACTGTGGGTTTTGCGGAGAGTCATAAGGTACGCCTTACCCTCGTTTTGCAGAAAGGTGTTTCCTAACTTGAACATGTGTTGCAGACTTGCAATGGAGCAGGAATACCATTCTAATAATGCCACCCTCTTAAGTTAATGTATGTGTATAATATATATAATAGGGAAAAGTATCCATTAGACTGCAAGAACATTGTCTGACACAAGAATATGGCCATGGTCCTATTTAGCTGCCTTCCATCCATGCTTCATAATTGGATGAATTCATTTGACAACGATCTGAGATAACCTTTGTAGAAGTATCTTATCAAAATGAGGTAGAAATATCTTATCCAAAATGGATTGAGAAAAGCTCTTCCCTAGAGTCAGTAGGCCTAGAACCTGATTGTCACCCTTAAAGCTGTCCTCACAAAGTCACAATTTCCTGATCAGTCGCTGACCTAGTGCTGCTTTACAATACCTTGAGGTTGGGAAGGCATCAAGTAGTTATAAATCCTGTCAACCTGTCAAGTGTAGCAAATAATGGTCTCCTGAAAGCTGCAAAGAATCAGCTCTGGAACCGCCCCCATTCGTGTCCACTGATGCCTAATGAGTTGCAGTAACTTTGACTTTTGTATTGCTTCCTATCCTGAGTCAAGAATGTCTTAATATTCTAGTATGTACATTTGCCTTTGCAAGTAAGTAGCTTTTGTCTTATTTTATTGCTTTGTATCAAATTGCTTTTCTCTTGCTTCCCTTTTCTCTGATAAGTAATTTCTATTATGTGATTTGCTGCACTGTGCAACAATTTTCAGCAAGCCATTATGGGATGTTATAGCATACATGGTATCAAATGTACCTTGGCCTACTCCTGGGAAAGGTAGAGTACTTTTTGCTATTGAGAACACTCTGCTTTCTGTTGAGGCTCCGCCGAAGGATGGTCTCCCTCATGCCGACGTATGCGAATTTCTTCTCTTCGATTGACCTTAATCTTCTAGTTTTCGCTGATCATTTCATCCATGCGAACAAGAATGAAGTTCAACCATGGCATTTGATAACCACTGTTTTTTAAGTTTGCAGATATCCTTTCAACCACTTGTACAGTGCTTGGATGTTGACAACTTAATTAAGCTTTTCACTGCTGTGTTGCTTGAAAGGAGAATTTTACTCCGGTCAAACAAGTACTTATCTGACTCTGGGATTCTAATAGTTGCTTCTTCTCTGTATTTTTCTTTGAATATATTTGTTTTTGTTGCATTTGGTCGTATAAGTTGTGCGAATCTTTTCTCATGGATCTTATTTATCATCTTAATGTATGGATCTCATTTATCATCTTAATTTATAGACATCCCAAGTAGTTCAACAGAGGATCTATGGTGTACAGCAAACCAGGCATAGTCCCACTAAACCAGAAGATCCAGGAGAAGATTACCCTTGGGAGCCTGTTGCTGGCATTTTGGAAGAAACTTTGATAGATGACCCAAGAAAGATGTGGTGCAATGTACGTCATTCGCAAACGATGGCCTGGAGGATCGAACTTCAATTAATACTATGCCACAATGTTCTTTCATAGGCACACCACCGATTCTTGTCTTACTTTCTGGCATACTATAATTAACTGATACTTCAAAACAACTTCCTAGGATGCAAATCCTCTTACAAATCTATTCTTCAAAACCTGTTTAACTGTAAGAGCAAATATTTCTACAAAAAGGAGAGGATAACTGCAGACGAAAAAGAAGAAAAAAACTGCTTATGCAGGTTTGAACTTTGTTGCATCTCAACCCAAAGTAACTTTCTAAATACGTTTCACATCCAATAACACATATGTGTTCCTGAATTGATTTCTCATCTTTACAGACTTATAGGCTCCAAAGTATGGGCTAGTGATGTAAACCAGGTCCTGGGCTAGGTGTATTTTAGGAATTTCCCTGGACTTAGGGTTTGCCCAGGAAAATCCAGCAAAGGGGAAAGTTGTTTCAGGGGTTTTAGGGTACTGTAGAGCTTTCTGTCAGTTGAAATCAGATCTGAACTCTTCTGCAAACTGAAGTCCAGATTTTAAATTTGAACTAAAAGCCAAAATTAAGCCAAAATTAGGGTTTAGGGTGGGTTCGGCCAGTGTGGGCTTTGGGTCTGCCTTGCTGGTTTTGTAAATTTAGAACAGGGTTCCAATGTTTTAGAGGGTTTAAGGAGGTCTGGTTCAACTAATTTAGGGTTTTGGAAGGTCTAAAAATTCTGCATAACTCTCCCAAGGTGGAAGATGAATTGCAGAAATTTTTTCTGGGTTGGGTCCTTAGGGAAAAAGGGCTAATTGGGGAAAGTGACTCTGGGAGTATGTGCTAAGGTGTGGTGCGATCCTACGGGAGGGTAAAAGGGGCCCAAAAGGTGCTGGAACTCATGGTTTAACAGAGGGAAGGGTTTGCTGTATCGCAGGGAAGGAGGGGGAAAGGGGGAGTGCTACGGTTGCTAGGGGAGGGGCTAGGGTTTGATTGAAATTGAAGGGGAAGGAAGGGGTAGTATATGCAGTGGGTTTGGGTAGTTTTGTAGGCCTAAGCAATAGGGGAAGGGCTGAGGAGGCTACAGTGGAGATGGGAGGGGGTTCTATGGTTGTGCAGGAAAGGGGGAAGGGTGGGGAGCGCTTCTTTACTTACTTGAATGCTGTATTGCTTGACTGGCTGCTTGATGATGATCACTTGAAAGCTGTTGGATTGAAGAAGATAATGAAGACACTTAAGCAATTTCACTCTACCAGGGCCTACCTAACAAGGAGATCCTGATCCTCAACTCAATCAACTTACTAATCATCCCACTTGAATGCTGTATTGCTTGACTGGCTGCTTGATGATGATCACTTGAAAGCTGTTGGATTGAAGAAGATAATGAAGACACTTAAGCAATTTCACTCAACCAGGGCCTACCTAACAAGGAGACCCTGATCCTCAACTCAATCAACTTTACTAATCATCCCAAACTGAAAATTACGTTGCATGAATAGGCTATTCATAGCCTAAACACAAAAAGACTGACTGGGGTTGGGAACCTTATGGAATCCTAATGGATAAGGTTCCCAACTCTAGACCAAAACACTCAAAATGAAATCAAATTACTACAAGATCACAACCCTAAGATTGGAATCTTACTGGCACACTTTAACTTAAAAGCACATGCTAATTAGGATAACTTCGGACTCAAGCAACAACTTTAAATCAAACTAGAATTTTCTAAACAAAACCAAACTTGACTCAAATTGGGAACTAAAAATAAAATCAAACTCGTAGACTAGAGTTGGGAGTGATTCCAGCTCTTAACAAGGGGGCAAAATGCCCAAAATACCCCTCAAAAAGGGGTTAGGCCAACTTAGGTGGCTTTTTGGAGCCATCCTGGGGGCCCCACTTATAAGTTTGGCCAGGGGGTCTTTATGTTCACATCAGCAAGCCTGGGAAAAATTTATCTAGTAAAACTTTTTACAAAGCTTTCCAAAAACAATTCTCGCTCTTTATTCCTATGGAAGATTTAACATTTTGTAAAAAGCACCATTTTCGAAATATCTTTGATCATGACGACAACTACATTAATGGCCGTGGTGGGCATACATTTTGGTGATGATAGCATAGTTGTCAAGGCGTTGCCTAGGCATCGCTTAATCCGGGGCCCTCGCGCGGGGGCGGTTCCTTCGGGCGGGGGCGCTCAAATTGGCGTCGCCTTATTTTTAGGCAATAAGGCGTCCGCTTTTTTTTCTTTCTTTTTTAAATCACGAGAAAGATGCCTAATCGAAGGCATATATTGAAATACTTATTAGATTCCGATTGTAAAGTATCTATTGTTTGAACCTATATGCATATGTATAATGATGCTATATGTGATCAAATGTTAAAATAAAAATAAAAACAAACAAAATTGAAAGAGATTAAGTTCTTGACTCAAGTCTCACACTCTCACTCTCACTCTCACTCTAATCCCTAATCTCTTTCTCTCTTCTTCTCTTCCATTCCCGCAGCGACACTCCGGCAAGTAGTGGTCAGTGACAAGCAACTTCTTCTCTTCCTTTTTTCTTGTGACTTTTTATTTAGGACCTATTATGTGTGGTTTGTAGTATGTTGGATGACTTGAGGTAGTCTGATATTAGTTTTTTTATTATATAAGATATGATAGATTTAGAGTGAATGAGATGTACACTAAAAATTTCACTTTAAACGCCTCAACCGCCTCAAAAGCGCGGGCGGGGCGCCACGCCTCGATTTAATCATCGCGCTCAAGGCTACCGCCTTGCATCGCCTTGTCGCCGTGACAACTATGGATGGTAGCATTCAATACTCATTTAGTGATGTTCACATAAACTCAAAGACAGAGCTAGCCTAACTCTCCAAGAGGGTAGTTTCGTCAATCCCAGCCCCATTTAGTTGCTAATTTTATTTTTAAGAGTTTTGGTCAGTTAGGAGTCTAATTGAGTTAAAGATAAGTTCTTAAGTCTTTGGGACCTCTTCTTTAAAGATAGACTCTAATCAGTCTTTATTTACAAGAAGAGTTCCTTTATTATTTAAGTCTTAGGGGGAATCTATTCTCAGGGAGATTTCATTAGATCTTTAAGTATTTATTTGGGTTGAGATTATTTGTAAGGGGATCCTAATCTATAAAGGATACCCATTTAGTGGTTTAGAATATTTTAGTAGGCTATAAATAAGCATACTCTTTCTTCCTATTTCCTTAAGTCTGATTATTCAAGAATCGTGGCTCTTGATGAGGTAGTTGATAGTTAAGATTCTTCTTCAAATATCAGCAACCACAATCTGTCTAGCACTCTTCTTCCAGAAATTCCTGCAAGGTTACAAGTAAGTAAACGACCCCTGGCCCCCTTCCCTTCTCTTCCCTACGATCACAGGCCCTCCCCTGCGCTTCCCCTTCAATAGCAGCAACCCAGCCCCTTCCACCACCTCCCCAAACCCCTGCAAGACCCTCCCTGACCTCCCCTGTTCAGCATAGCCCTAGGACCCCTTCCCCTTACTGTTGCACCTTGGCAGCAGCCCTCCAAGGCCCCCATGACACCACCAACCCTTCCTGTGCCCCTTACGACCCCCTCTATCCCCTCTAACCACTCCCCTACCCTAGAGCATTTCCTCCCCTTTCTACCCCTTTCGGCCCCTATCTCTATTTTCTCTTCTTCCCTGTGGCAAACCAGAAGTAGAAAACGGAAAAAGAAAAGAAAGAAAGAAAAAAGAAAGAAAGAAGAAAGCAAGAAAAGAAAGAAGAAGAAGAGAACCGAAAGAAGAATGAAAGAAAAGAAAAGAAAGAAAAGAAGAAGAAAAACAAGGAAGAAATAGAAGAGATCCTTTCCCTTTCAAAGATCCAACCCATAACCATCCCTGGATCTTCCCTCTCCATACCCCACTGCAGACTTCCCTATTCCCTTTCCATCCTTCCTAGTGTAATTTGAGATATCCTACTATCCAGTGAAGGATCCCATCTAGGGTTCTATCGAACCCTATCATCCCATTTAGGATTTGTTACTTCCCATCTTTATCCATAACCCAAATTTAAGCATACTATCCATTCTATCCTGATTTGATAATTAATAGCTGGAAGATTCTGGGCAAACCCTCAATCTTAGGGAACTATTCCAAGAATCCCAAAACCTAAAATTGGGTTTACATCACTACATCATAGGCTATTTGCATCTTCTGCATCATTGCTGTTGCAGTTTCAGACAGAACTACCTACAAGAAGAATAAACATGGTAGGCAATAAAGAGCAGTAGAGAGAGACAGAGTGCAGAATCTTCTGAATTCCAGCATACTTCTTCAAGTCCCAAGTAAGTAGAAGGCCCCTCTCCCAACCCAGCCCCATTCCCTCTTCTCCTCTCTCACCTGCTGCCTTTCCCTTCCCTTTAACCTTAGTTTCCTGCATCCCGCTCCCTCCCTTTCCACCGTAGGTTATTCCCATTCCTTCCCAACCCCTGCGGTAGCTTTGGTAACCTTCCTCTATCCCTGTTACATAATCCCCTAACCTTTGTCTGTCATTCCAGCACTTCCCCCTTTACTTTTCTTCTTCTTTTCCCCTTCACAGACCTGCAGTACTTATGGAAATTCCAGAATTTATAACTTAGAATATCATACCCAAGAATTCTTCAAACCTAAATTCCAGATTTGTCCCCCCTCCCAAAAAAAAAAAAAATCCCTTGAAATTATTAAAACAGCAAGTTTTAAGCTTGAAAACATAAAAACCTAGATCCCTAAGCTTGGCTGAACCTAAGCTTAACCCTTAACTAACTCTAGTACCTATAAAATCAATCAAAACCATCAGCTGTAGGGCAATACAGCCCTAGGAAGTCTGCTGATTCTCAGGAAGAGGGTCCTAGAGGTGAGCCAAGATATAGAGCATAATTCCAATCAGCCAAACCCTAGATCCTGGTTCACATCGCCTTGCATTTATTTCTTTTATTTTGCTGGTAATCTTGATGACCAGGTTTCATAGCTGCAAGAACTCTTTGAAACAGGGTTTTACTTTCAAGCTAGTATGGAAGTCTCTTTTTGTTATGAATGCTCGCTGACTTAAGTTGATGCTTTATGCCTCTTCATACTCTAATACTATCGTTAATGCACGGATTACTTCCTATAGTTGTGAAACTTGTTTTAGTAGTCTGTTCCTTGGAAAATTTCAAAACTTGAATTATCATTTCCGTGTTATGTGCCATCATGAATATTCCTTTGAGGACTGTTTACCCTTATTTTTGGCAGGTATTCACTTTTAACGCTTGTATCAGAGGCAATCTGCCATTTAATATATCCCTTCAGATGGCAGGTAAGCTTTGATGCTGCAGCCCTACAGCTATTTAGCTAGAAAAGGATTTCTTGCATCTAAAATTATGTCCATATATTTTTGATATTCATATGGAAATCTCAGGATTGAATATTCTTAGCTGCCAGTTAGTTTGCTAGTATTCTAATTGAATTTGTGAATGTTTATGCAGTAATGAATCGTCATTCGAATTTCCTTAATAAGCTTGCCTAATCGTTGGACTTTTTTTTTTGGTTGCTGAAGCATGTCTACATTCCATTACTATTTTTCAGTGGAGTGGACTACATTGATGCTCCTACACCCTACATGATGGGTCTTCATTCAGGTGTTGACACAACTGGTCTGACTATGGACGGTGTAAGCTTCTTTTCCTCTATGAGATTGTGGATGTCTCATCTATTTTACATGTCATGAAAGGGTTATGAATCCATCAGGTCTTAATTTTACATTTCTTTGTTATCCAATAGCTAATATCATGTGTCACTTGCATAGTTCAGTGGGCTGTTTTAGGTAACAGGTGAATAAATAGTTCATTCTAAGCCCTATGAGAACATTGCAAGGGTCTTGTAGCTCCTGGGAGAAGATACAACGAACCCTAGCTGAGATAAATCCGGCTATATTTTTGTTCAATATAAAATTTTCTATTCCTTTGTTAGTTTGTTAACCTACTTGTATCCCCTCCAACTGCAAGTACTTCTGTTGCTTTTTTGGCTGCTGGCTGTGTTGTTTTTGGGTAGTCTGTGAAATCATCATGATTGCAATATTTGTATTATTTCTTGTGTCATATGGATTGGTTTTTCTGTTTTGATCCATCAGCCCTCTTTGTATGTCAATGGGGATAGCATAAGCCATTGAGCAAATCCTGTCACAAATTAATTTTAGGAAAGAAGATCTTTGAGCAATTTTTTCTCCAGGACGAAGGGCTGTTCCAATTTATTGGTGGTAGTGCAACTTCAATTGCTAGTTATCATCACCAAACATCTTAGAGTTGCCATTGGTTCCATCTTTCCTGTTGCTTAATAAGTTTTAGGCATCACAACTGCATTAAAGTTTCTGTGAATGAAACATTGGTGCAAATTTCAGTGTAAAAGTAAAAAAGTTCATGTGCCCATTTTCTGAGTGGGTTTTGCTGCCTGTTCTTGTATAAACCTAATGATGGCATTTCTTGTTGCTTTACTTTTGTAAAAAAAAAATAATATATATTTTTTTCAATGATTATATTTCTTTGCCATCCACTTGATTTTATGAATTTCTGATGGTTGGTTAATACTTTATCTACTTATCAGCAAGTGCTAAAATTTCAATTTGCATTTGGTTTTGTGGAATAAATGACCCTTATGGCAGTCTAGTTGTTAGATGACATGTTTGGCTGCCCTTTCTGGTTGTAGATTTTTATTCATATCTTTCTAATTTCTCTCTATCTGCTGTAGGTTGTTGTTGTGGACCTTGAGTTTAACCTTATTACAACAACAGAAGACATACCTCCTATGCCAGAGCCAGAACTAAGCTCTTTGCGTGGTGAAATTATGAAGTTAATATATCCCAAAGTGGTTGGAATAGACCAGATAAAGTGCAGTTTTGGTGGTTCATCTGACCACAATCCTAGAGGGGACAGTAAGCCCTGGGGAGAGCAGCATGACCTTCAATTTAGGTGATGCTTGGATTTCTCTAACTAGTTGATTTGATTGTAGTAGATGCTTAGAGAGATTTTCTGACTGCTGTTATATGGTGCTTCTAAATTTTTTTCCATATTTACTGAAAAATGCTTGATTATAAGCATAGCTCAAGTGATCAGACTTGGCACCATAATTGTTCGCCGCCTACTCTGATCCAAATCATGAAGAACGAAATTAAGGATCAATTGAAAAACTGTAGAAACTGCAATTAGAATCTGCCAGAATTGGGATTGATCTTGGCAATTGTTCCTGATGCATTCCTGATTCCTCAGACCCTGGTTATAAGAATGTAAGATTGGTCACGTATCCTCTATGTTGAATTGACAGGACAATAGTTGCTTAAATATTCAAGAGGAAATATATTACACAGGATTTTTCATTAGAAAATATGAGTGTGATATTGAACAAGTAAATTTCACTGTGGTGCTGTCCAAAATAGCAAGAAGGGCTGCAGTAGACTAAGCCCAGTGAAATTGTCCAAAATAGAAAGAAGGGCAGCAGTAGACTAAGCCAGCGAATTGGACTAAGGTTGGACTGGTATGCCTAATGTTGATATATGGGCATGGTTTTTTTTTGGGGGTGGGGGGTGGGTGTTGCTAATGTAATGGGTCAGGTAAATAAGCCAAAATTTTAGGGGTTTACTCCTATTTGAGACCTAAGTAGTTACGTTCTATTTTGTAATGTTTTTGATTTTGTGTCTTATAAAGAGACTTAAGTTTTAAGATATTTCTCGTACCACATGTCAAGTATTTAACTTTATGGAAGTTATAAATAAAAGGGGCCAGAAAATTCCTATATGAACTGAACTATTTAGCAAATTGGTTTTTTTCCCCCTTATTCTGGTCAGTAGTGAAGCTGTGCTTGGACTGTGGTGATGCAGCTACAGCCCTATTGCAGTGAGGTAATAGGTTGAGTTGGTGACTACAAGGTCACATCCCTGTCTTTTCTTGGTCCAACTCTCTTCCTCTTCCTTTATTTTCCAAGGCCAGTTTCTGTTTGTTCAATTTACATCAATTGCTCTTCTGTTTCGATCCTCAAGTGAGTTCTATGATTTAACTGTGTTCTGATTCCTTCTCAAGTTTTAGGACAGGTTTTGGGGCTGATAGTCTGGGCATCCCCATTGACCACAGATATTGCTTGCAGTGCACTGCCATTTTTCTAGTGATTTGTGAGCCTGTGGCAGCACCATATTGCTTTCCCGGTGCTACTTCTCTGCTTGTTTCCGATTCCCATCTTAGTTTCCATTTTGTCCTCCCTAGCACTTGTTGCTGTTTTCTTACCATGTTTCTGTTTTCCATTCTAATTGTTGTTCCTGTTCTAGTTAGTTACTATAATTATTTGTCTCTTATACCACTTACCAATTTTCAGTTAGTTGCTGATTCATGTAGTTTCAAACTCCGTAGTCCATACCACTTGTTATTTTGTTTCTTTTAGTTACTAATTCCCTTCCTCACTTCCTATTTTGACATTTGATAGCTAGTCTATGATTTCGTTGCTGTTTCTTTCTGTTAGCAAATCCAAATCCAGGTTTAAGCAACTTCCTATCCAGTGAATGATCAGTTGACCGCTACCTTGTAATCTAGCTATTTCAGCTTCCAGTTTTGGGGAATCATAATGTTCAATCAGCCTATTAACCGGAAGGACTATAAACCTGGGTTCTGACTTTTGAGTGTTTAAATTTTTTTTGGTTTTGGTATAATGTGTTTTGCCGTAGAATTAAATCTTGCTGAAATCTGGGAATTTAGGAGTTTCAACTTTACTCAGGTGAAATACTGCCTGCCAAATCAAGATCACAAAATTTCACCAAATATCTGTCATTTTGTTTTGGAGTCTTGCCATTGTTGTTTTAAAGAAAATGCACCATTTTGTCAAAATTTTGGTTTCTGGTATGCTCATTTTAGAATTTTGCACCCCAAAATGGCCAAATAGAACTCAGGAAAAAAAAATGTGGTGAAAATTTTTGGTATTTTGGTCAATGATCTTCAGAGATGAGATTCGGTGCCAGGTCTCTTGTTGTATTTCTGTGCTGTGAGTTTGGCTTTCTATATATTGTTGTCATGTTTTAAAATGGCATTACACTGATATTAACTTTTGAGAGAAATATGGAAATAAATGTTGGTGCCTGAGAAACAATCTGGGGAACAAATTGATTGATATTAGAAACTGAGAGGATCAGTAAGAGATGGAGGAGGAAGGATATGAATAATGAAGAAAGAAATGTTAGTAGAGTGCAAATCATGGGCAGGAGTGAGGAAACACTCTTGAGTATATTCATTACTTGTCATATCACGTAAATCACATCTATCTTCCGAGGGAGCTTAAATTTTCATCTTAAGCTGAGATATACATAACATCAGACTAAAGTACGGCTGCTACATGAGCAGGCTCTTACATGGATTATTTCAAATTAAATGTAAAAGGAGAAAAAATAGATTACTTCAAGGTATAAGTCAAAGAGAAAAATCATTATAGGAGATCTCAATGGACATGTTGGAAGAGATAGTAGAGGTTATGAAAGAATTTAGAGAGAACATGATTTTGAATGCAGGAACAAGAAAAGGTCTGTCAGTTTTAAAATTTGGTGTGACTGACTAGTGACTATGATTTAACAGTAATGCATGCTTATGAAAGAGTGAACATGTTATAACATTCAGAAGTGGGCAAAATAGTAGCAAAATGAACTTTATAACTAGAATGGCTAATCAGTTTGTATAGACTAAGGTTATTCTACGGGAGAGTGTAGCCCAACCTATGAACCTCATTAATCCACTAGATATAGCTAGTTATAACCAGTTCACCAATATAGTATATGATAGTGAAGGATGGAGAGGTGGAACGACGGAGTAGGTGAGGATGACTAGTCTGTTCCTAGCAGACTTCAAAACTCACCTCATAGCTTGCCTGATAAATAGAACTGATGTAGCCTCAAATGAGGGCTAATCTTCCAAGATCTTCGATGAAATCAGCCCAAAACCAAGTTTTTCAACCAGGCTGTAGAGGGTTACTTTGGCTCTTCCAAAATGGTTGGATTTCCCTAAAATTATAAGGGATCTGTATGTAGGTCCTAAGGATGAAATTGTGTTAAATCTGCTAAATCTGATGGCTGGTTTGAGAGTCCTTTTTCAGTAGGAGTTTGAATCCTAGTAGGACTCACATGGTTAATGGGTCTAGAGGACTTGGATGGAGCTGTAACTTGGAAGGAATATAGACCAAATTTGGAGGAAGGCTTCCTCCAAGTTTGAGTCAATTCCAATGGTTAGATTGGTGAAGACCTGGCCTTGAAATTTGGGTGTATTGGACTATTGGGGAATCCAAAAAAAAGAAAAAAAACCCAAGATACCTGGATGGGGGCCTTGTAGATGCTTGGATTGAGTGGAGATGGAGCTTTACAAGGCTGTCCTTACAGCGACAGGAAGAACCAGGCTTGATTTCATCTTGGGTCTTAGTGTTTGTTCAATCCTGGACCTACCAAATTGAACAAAACATAGTTGCAACAGAAACAATCAGAGTGGGGCTCGAACTGAAAATACTTTATTGATAATTGGAATTGGTGCCTTTCCCATTGAGTAAATGGGCTTGTTTATACATATAAGCTGGAGTAATAGTTTAATTTGAACTCCTAAGTCCTAATTAAATTCTAAATAGATACCAACTGGCCTAGACTAGGAAATAGAAATACTTACTTAAATACTACCATGTTTTGTCCCAATTAAATAAAGTCGGTTACATGGATCCTTGCCTTCCATTCAGCTCTATCTGAGGCCATATTAAATACCAGACTTAAGCTATGTATATCCTTTCTCACCAGTTCTCCTAAGGTTATCTTAGGTCCGCCCTTAGTTCTTCTAATTCCCTTAATCTAGACTAAAGCACTTCTCTATACATGGCCATTTAGATGCCTCTGTTGAATGTGGCTGTGCCACCTTAATCGACTTTCTCATAGATTATCATTTGTGGAAATAACTGAATCCCTAGGTTATCAATGTGATCCCTAAGTTTCTTATTTATAATAATGTGAAATGCACAAAATTACATAATTACCCTCACTAAACAACTGAATAATAAAAACTTGAACCACAACTTATAATTAAACCAACCCACAAATAAACCAAACCAACCAACACTCCCCTTCAAGTTGAGGCATAGATGTTAATCATGTCCAACTTGCTCAAAATAGGGGAGAAATCTCCTTTCTTCAGTTCTTTAGTAAAGATGTCAGCTACTTGATCTCCAGATCTCACAAAAGGCATGCATATCAGCCCTTGTTCCAACTTTCGTTTGTCAAAAAATTTATCTATCTCAATATGTTTTGTACGATCATGTTGCATTGGATTATTGGCTGTACTGATGGCAACCTTGTTGTCACAATATAACATCATGGGACTTGTCACAGGAAACCCAATATCTTCTAATAAACCCTTCAGCCATAAAAGTTCACATACTTCTCTAACCATGGATCTATATTCGGCCTTTGTACTAGACAATGACACCACATTTTGCTTCTTACTTCTCCAGGTTACTAGATTTCCCCCAACAAATGTATAGTATCCTGATATTGATTTTCTGTCAGGTGAACTAGCTTAATCAGCACCTGTATAAGCTTCCACTTTCAATTTTATTTGAGGTTGACATAAGTATTCCCTTTCCTGGTGTGGATTTCAAATATTGAAGTATTCTAGTAATAGCATTCATATGAGTCAAGTATGGGTCATGCATAAACTGGTTCACTAGGCTTACTAAAAAAGCAATGTCAGGTCTAGTGTGAGACAAATAAATCAGTTTTCCAACCAACCTCTGATATCTCCCTTTATCTACTGGTTCTCCCTCTTTCTCTTTAAGCTTAATACTTGCTTCAATTGGGGTATCCATGGCTTTTCATCCCAACATTCCCACTTTCGAAAGTAAGTCTAGGATATACTTGCGTTGGGACAAATAGATGCCTTTTTCTGACCTAGCAACTTCAATTCTCAGGAAATACTTAAGTTTCCCTAGGTCTTTAACCTCAAATTCCTTGCCGAGGAAGCTCTTCAGCTTTTGTATTTCTGCCCCATCATTCCCAGTTATGACAATGTCATCTACATAGACTATAATAAGTGTGATGTGAGTTCCTGACCTTTTCACAAAGAGAGTATGGTTACCATTACTTTGCTTGTAACCTATCAGTGTCATGGCTTTTTGGAGGCGTCCAAACCAACACCGGGGAGATGGGGCTGTCATGTCATGCTTCAACCCATAAATATACCGCTTCAACCGATAAACCTTCCCTTTTGTTTTGCTATTAGAGAATCCATGTGGGATTTCTATGTAGACCTCTTCTTTTAATTCTCCATGCAAAAATGCATTCTTTACATCTAATTGATGTAAATCCCAATCTTGATTCACAACTACTGATAACAAGACCTTGACTGTATTCAATTTTGCAACATGAGCAAAGGTCTCTTGATAATCAATTTCATAAGTCTGAGTGAACCCTTTTGCAACCAATCTAGCTTCAATCGGTTGAATTGACCATCCATGTTTTGTTTTACCACGAACACCCACTTACAACCTACCGGTTGTTTCCCTAGAGGAAGAGTAGCCAACTCCCAAGTACCATTCTTCTTCATAGCTTGCATTTCCTCTACCATTATTGCCTTCTAATTTTTATTAGCATAGGCTTCTTGCCAAGTCTTTGGAACAGATGTAGTAGATAAAGAAGATATAAAGGCTTGGTAGGAGTTAGACAAAAAATCATAGGAAACATATTTAGCTATAGGATGTTGAATACATGATTTGATTCCTTGTCTAACAGCAATAGGGAGATCAGAAGAAGATATCTCAGGGATACTTATAGGACCCGAATCTGGATTAGGAGATTGGAGTGGTAACATGTCAACCTTCTTTACCTGCTGTTGACGACTGGTTTTCTTCCTCTGATAGGTTTGCATATCCTTGCTTTGGTCAATTTGCCTTTGAAAGACCTCAATAGTGTGCCTTACAGGAGTGGTCTCCCCCTGGATAGGATACTCACAAGGTTTAGATGGGGAAAGGGAAGACTGGGTTTCTACATGTATGCTGGCCGAATGCTCCTCCTGTTCAAGAATCTCTTCCTGAACCTCTAACTGCAGCTGAATTGGGTTTGATAGGTCTCTATATGTGACAGGAACATCCAAAGTGGGAAAGAACACCTCTGCTCTTGGAGTCTCCCCCTGGAGAGGTGTATAATAAGGAGTAAACTCATTAAAGATGACATCCATGGATACTATTGTCTTCCTTGAAGGAGGATGGTAACATTTGTAACCCTTTTGAGTAGCATAATACCCCAAAAAATGCAGCGGAGGCCACGAGGTTCTAAGTTACTCTTGTGGGTAAAATTTTTGGTATAACACACACAACCAAATATCCTTGGAGGGACTATAAAGGAAGATGTCCCTTGAAGGACCTCACTGCGGCATTTGAAGTCAAGGATTCTACTAGGCATCCTATTCATGAAGTATGATGCAGTGAAGATTGCGTCACTCCAATATTGGTCGGGAACATTCATGGCAATTAGAAGAGAACGAGCAATCTCTAAAAGATGCCTGTTCTTTTGTTTGGCCACTCCATTTTGGGCCGCAATATCAACGTAACTAGTTTGATGTATTATGGCAGAATCAGAGAGGTATCTTTGAAATTCTTTTTCACTATACTCAGTTCCATTGTCACTACGAAGGACCTTCATAGTGGCATTGAGTTGAGTTTTAACTATATTATGAAAATTTTGACAACAACGGAAAACTTTAATTTTTTTGTTTTAAAAGATAAATCCATGTGGAGCGAGAATGACAATCAATAAAAGGAACAAAAAAACAATGGCCAGTAATAGATATGCGGAGACAAGGCCCCCACACATCATTATGAATTAACATAAAAGGAATATAACTTATATTATAATAGAAGGCAAATAACTTGAACGAGTCTGTTTTGCAAAAACACAAACTTCACAAAAAAATTGCCTAGACAAGATGAGACTAAATCAGGAAATTTTTTTCTTAGAGTTTCTATAGGGGGATGGCCTAGCCTACGATGCCACTTGTGGAGAGCTGACAAATTGACTTGATGAGGAGTAGCAAGCATAGCAGAAGAAGAGGCTCCATTCGATTTCAACAAGTAGAGTCCGTTGTCTAGTTTACCACGTCCAATCTCCTTCCCCGTTACCAGATCTTGAAAGACACAGTAGGAGGGAAAAAATGTTACCTTACAATTTAAGTCATTTGTAAGACTACTAATGGAAAGAAGGTTAGTAGAAAAAGATGGAACATGTAAAATTGAAGACAAAGAAAGGGACATGTGAATGTTGGATGGTTCCCTTTATAGCAATGGAAGAGTAAGAGCCATCAGCTATACGTACCTTATCTTTCCTTGAGGTAGGTAAATAATTGAAGAAAAGAGAAGCAGAACCTGTCATATGGTTTGTCGCTTCAGTATCAATAATCCATAGAGCAGAAACTGATGAAGCATGAAAGCCTTTAAATATGGTACCTGAAGTAGCAAGGTGGGAATTCGAGTGTGCATTGGAGGTAGCATTGGAAGAGGCAGCAGCAGTAGCGGTAGAAGACTGTAGAATGCACCTTAGACCAAGTAACTCTTCCGGGGAAAAACCGATACAGAAAGTCTTTGAATGATGAGCCTTTGGTTTACCCTTCCGTTGGGCCCTTTTTTTTTTTTCCAAAATCAGCAGGCTTTCCATGTAATTTCCAGCATGTGGCTTTGGCTTTGTGGCAATGCTCACACTTAACCACATCTTTACCTGAGTCAGCTTTGGACACCATATTGATACTTTGAAGAGCAGATTTTTCCACTTCCCGGGCTATGTAACATAGCTAGACGATGACTCTCCTCACATTGAACAAGTGCATGGGATTGTTCTTGTGTAGGAAAGGGAGAACGACTCAAAACCTGTACTCGGATTTGATCATGCTCCACATTCAATCAACCCAAAAGTCATACACCCGAGTTTTTTCAACATGCTTCCTGTATGCAGACACATCGTCAGGATTAGTAGGATGGTGGTCACCATAATGGTCCAATTCTTGCCAGAGAGACCGTAATTCAGCATAGTACTGGGCAACTGTCAACTCTTTCTGTGTGGTCTCATGAAGTTTATTTCGTTAATTATAGATTTGTGCATCATTGCCCAACTGTCCATAAGTTTCTTTAGTGGCCTTCCAAATTTGGGCCGCTGTATCCAACAATAAATACCCCCTGGCGAGATTGGGATGCATGGATTCAAAAGAAACGACATGATAATAGAGTTGTTTGAAATCCACTTATCCTGAAGAACACCAATAGTCAGCGGTTTGGTTGTAGTGCCTGTAATATGGCCGATTAGACCTCCTCCAGCAATTGTCAAATAAGCAGAACAAGACCAGATCAAGTAACTAGTTCCATCGAACCTAACAGAGAGCGGTGAAAGAGTGGGATAATTTTCATGACTTGTTGGAACCGCAGAAACATCCAGCATTGTCATATCTTCAGCCACTCGCCAAACAAATCTTGGGACAGTAAAAAAAATGAAGTTGAATTGATCCAAATTTTTTTTCTTCTGATCTATCCTGCTGTACTTTTCGGATCAAACCTGCTTGTCTTCAGTCTCTGTACTTTTCTGAAATAGAGCAGTAAGTCGAAATCTTCAAAAAGTCTCTGTTAATTGTGGTAGAAGAGAAGACGGCATCAATATCTGCAATTTCTGCAATTTCTGCAAGTTATGCTTCAGCCTTCAAACCTGGAGGAATCACAGGATGCTTCAGTCTTTAAACCTGTTTAGAGGAATTGGGAATATAGAATAGAAGACATCATCAATTTCTGCACTTTCTGCAATTTCTGCAAGTTATGTTTCAGTCTTCAAAAGAAATCTCTTTTCATTGCGGTAGAAGAGAGGACAACATCAATTTCTGCAGTTTTTGCATTTTCTGCAAGAACCTACCGCATGATGCTGCCCTTCAATGGTTTAAACAACCAAGGAGCAAGAGAGAAGCCCAGCAGAAGAAGAAAAAAAGGAGAAAGAAAGAGAGTTGCAAGAAAGTAGAACTTAGAAGCTTGCTATCATTGGCGGAAGAGGAAAAAGAAAAGAAAGAGAGCAAGAAGTTGGTGGAAGAGGAAGAAGAAGAGAAGTCGAACTTGTTTTCCCCTCTTTTTTTTTCTTTTCTCGATTCTAATTTGCACTTGGCTTTGATGCCATGTGGAAATAACTGAATCCTTAGGTTATCAATGAGATCCCTAAGTTTCTTATTTATAATAATGTGAAATATACAAAGTTACATAATTACCCTCACTAAACGACTGAATAATAAAAACTTGAACTACAACGGATAATTAAACCAACCCACAAATAAACCAAACCAACCAACATCATTTGACGGAGCTACTCCTAAACCAGCTCTAATATGATCATTCTTTACCTTATCCTTCCTAGTTTTGCCACTCATCCATCTTAGCATCCATTTTTTCTTCATCGAGTTTATCTATATGATGTTTCTCAATAGACCAACACTTTGCATTAGACACTATAGTTGGTCATACGATGGTTCTATAGAATTTTCCTTTGAGCTTTAAATGAATAAGTTGATCACACAAGACCCCAAATGCACCTCTCCACTTCATTCATCATATTTTAATTCTTTGGTAGACATCATCTTCTATATCACCATTTTTTATTTATGATTAAGCTAAGATACCTAAAATAATTGGCTTTGTAGAATATCCTTCTCATCAAGTTTCATCACCTCATCATTTGTCCAATCACGACCAAAGCCGCACACTGAATATTTTGTCTTCGTTCTGCTTAGTTGGAAGCTTTTTGATTCCAAAGTTGCTCTCATTGGGTCTAACTTAAATAGTTCTTGATATTTCAGACCTTTTCATGGACAAGGACCCTAACTTGCCTTTTAATGACCTAAAAATAAAAAAACTAATTGATAGAATTACTGAATACCCCACAGATAGGGCAAATTTATAGATCTGCCAATTGAATTTCGAACACTGGAGAGTATGGATGCAATAATGATTCAAAGTGCTGCTGGCCAGGAAGCCTAGGGGCTTCACCTGGGCTTCTAAGGGCAGGGCAACAAATCCAGGGGCCCTAATTAAGGGCTGGATCTGCATCAGAGACTCCTCTGGGATCATTGAAACTTGCTGTTTGATTATATTCATCCAATGGGATCCAAGCTGTCATGTCAAATGTTGGCTTTGTATAATTTGCCGGTGTCGCTTTACTGTTCAAAGAATTATATAGCTTATAGACTCATTCATAAGCCACGTATGTTTTTTTCTTCACCATGGATTTACTGTGCAGGTTAATATTTCTGAAATTCTTTGCGTCGATTCTAAGTGGCTACCGTAATTTCATTGTAAGGATTTTTATGTCTGCTTTGTCTACTGCAGTATGAGTTTGGTTGCCATTGCTTGAATTCTAAATCTATGTTGAGTTTACCGTGGATTTATTCTTGATCAGGAAAATGGTTCAAATCATGTCTTCAACACACAAGCATTTCTGAAGAAACGCTCCCGATCAAAAAACCAACCGCCTGAGTCCATGGTGATGTTATTGTACCCACCTCCCTCCTTTCTTACATCTGCTGAATTATTGCATTCTGATATTCCATTTTCTTGAGGTCAAAATAAAAATCAATGAGAATTCTGATACAAATTTGGGAACAGAAAAGTTGGCCGTGTTATTGGAGTTTCCCATATATCTACCATCCACAGTAGATTGTGATAGGTGAAAAGCTGTACACTTAGTAGATTTCTGTTCTTGGGAGTCTAGTTTCCTGATTTTTTGTATTGATCAATTTTGACAAACACTATGAAAGCATGAAAACTCTACACTTCATACAGTAGATTTCTATTGCTGGGAACCTACTTTCCTGATTCCTGAACTATCCAATAGTAAAGTCGGTCAATTTCTATGGCATTTCCCTTTGGAATAATATTGCAGGGGTCAATATCATTGCCAGCCTATACATGATAGGGAAGTCAAGTAGCAACTACCAAGTTTCGAACTCCATGTGATATTGGTGCAGCAATACAATCTGGAAATAGGAATTCATTTTTCATTTTAGGCTTCTTTTGTTCTTACATGCAAGAAAAAAAAGGCACCAATTTAGATTTCTGAATTCTTTTGAGTCCTAATCGTGTAATCATTCTTATCTTCAACATTACTAAAATTAAATTTTCTCCATCAATTTTCCTTTCGATTTTTATTTTTATAGCTTTTCAAGTAATTGAAACTATTTCATTACACTCCTATGTGACATAGAAAAAGAAACTCATTGACTTCATGTGAACATTGTTTTGTGCTCTGATTTCTCTTTTCCTCTTTTGATTGATAAGAATAGGTATTATCTTAATTGACTGGGTAATTGACTGTGCTGTTGCTTAATAGATGGTTAAAACTTCGGCTGTAAAACTATTCACATGAACAGTGTTTTACCTCCTGTTTCTTCATATCTGGTGGGCTCTTCTCCCACACTTGTTGCCAAACAGCTTAGCATCTGCATCACATATAGTCTTCCTGAATCAAGAATCGCGTCGTCTTTTGATTTGACTCTCATCATCAGTCACCAAATGCAGTTGACGCTTAGCCTCATCTATAACAATACCAGCCTCTAGTAGAGGTTATTGGGTCCCCCCCCTCACTCTCTTTTGCATTTGTTGATGTTGGGCACCAATAGGTCCACTACTTGTTTTTGCTTATTCAAATGCTTGTAGTATCTTCTAATTCATTGACCCCTTATTCTCGCAGTAATTGCAGGTTTCCCATTTCTGGTCAAAGAGCTCTTAGGCAACCAACCCTCCAGTCTCTCTTACCTTAGCTTTTGTCAGTCCCTTAGGTTACTGTACTGGTTTGGATGTGCCTTTTCTCATGTCAATCGAGGTTCCTACATGGCCTGGCACAAACATAGCCCTTCTTGAAGACCTTTTGACAGATTTTGACAACCCATATTCTTTTAAGGGAAATGATTACTCAAATTTTTGCTAAAGCGATGGCTGAAGCACCTGATGTGCCTCCAACAAGTAGTGGGTGTGCACTGTTCCTCAATTTATCTAAATGGGCTTGTCAAATCAATC